>NC_063173.1:26972600-27298671 GCF_023159225.1 Perognathus longimembris pacificus | reverse complement strand
CTTTTTTATTTAGTAGTTCTTCAGGATGCTAGATGTAAACAGAGAGGATGAATTTGATGGTAGCTATAGGTTTTAGTTTTATAAGTACTGTATTAGAACATCATTTTTTTCTACTTTGATATGACCTTTCTCCTCTTGCTCCTTTCTCTGTGTCTTTTTGGTTCTTTTCTAATTTCTTAGACTTTTGAGATTGAGTCTTAGTATATAGTTCAGACTGGCTTTGAACTCACTATAGCTCAGGTTGGCCTTGAGCTCAATTCTCCTGCTTCCACTCCCTGAGTATTGGAGTTAAGTCATGTGCCTGGAGGCCAGCTGCTAAGAGTTTTTAATATCCTGAATGAACAGTGAATTTGATCATTTTTCTACATATATTACAATGATTTTAATCGATTTTTTGGTTGGTTTTCTCATGTTTAACTATGCCTTCCTAGCAAAGACTTTACCTTCCATAATATTACCTAAAGTAGTTTTCTATTTTTTGACCTAGGGAAGAAACCTCAAGGTCTCAAGCATGCTAAGAGCACACTCTCCTACTGACTTGCATCTGTAGCCCAGATTCCTAAAATTTTAATTAGAATTTGCTTATATGTCTACATTCTTGCATGTGTGATCTGTGATTTTTTTCTGTTCTATTGCCAGGTTTTGATTTCAAGGTTATTATCAGTCACATATATTGTTGATTTGTTTTTGACAAAGATAATCTACAAGAAGACAGGAAAGAATTGTCTTTGTTCTAAGTCTTTAGCATCAGGGAAACTGGGTCATCTAAACAGAATGTGTGAGAGTGGTGAGCCAGAACTACTACTTCATCTCATAAACACAAACTGCTGCCTCGTAGACACAATTACAAAGTGCTTACATGATAATATACCCCTTCCCAAACCTTATTTAGGTTGTGATTTCTTACTCAACCCATGAATAATAGCAGAACGTTGGTAAGTAAGATATGAGAATTTCAGTTCATAAAAAACAGCTACACTTCCTGTAAGCAGCCTGAGGTGACCTTATGAAAATGGTTTGCTACTCTCTAAACCCAGAGAACCCCACAAAATCATGCACGTCAAGAAGTTCAAATCTTCATGTTCACTTTAAGAACACCAGAGAAACAGCCCAGGCCATCAAGGGTATGTATATCTGAAAAGCTACCAAGAAGCAATGTGTGCCCTTCAGGCATTACAATGGTGGAGATGGCAGGTGAGCCCAGGCCAAACAGTGGGGCTGGACAGGGTTGGTGGCCCAAAAAGGGAGCTGAATTTCTGCTGCACATGCTTACGAATGAAGAGAGTAATGCTGAACTGAAGGATTTAGATGTAGACTCCCTGGTCATTGAGCACATCCAGGTGAACAAAGCACCCAAGATGCGCCGTCGAACTTACAGAGCCCATGGTAGGATGAACCCATACATGAACCCATACATGCCACATTGAGATGATCCTCATTGAATAGGAGCAGATTGTTCCTAAACCAGAAGAGGAAGATGCACAGAAGAAAAAGGTATCTCAGAAGAAGCTGAAGAAAACTTATGGCATGGGAATAAGTTTAGCATAAAATTATAAATAAATGAATGTTACCATTATTATTATAAATGTTTGGGGTTTCCTCTTATTAAAATTAGCCACAATTTTTAAAAAAAAACAGCTACAAAGAAACAAGCGAGATGGAAGTAAAGCATTTTAATTTCATAAAACCTATACAGTTCATATTCAAAATATAGTCTACAAATAAGAAAATGGAACACTTACGAGAAACCCAAAGACATTAGCAAATATTTCATGAGAGAAAAATGTCCAATAACCACATGAAATAGTATTAGCAATGACAGAAATAGTAACAAAAAGCACAACATGATACTGCAATATAAGCAATTTGAAAATATTTTAAAGTACAATCTAAAGCCTGTTACATACTTTGGAAAATAGCCTGGCAATGTCAAAAATATTCAGAATGTACTGAAGACTGCTATTCTACTGATAAAAATATCCTGTAGGTACACCAGAACTTGCGTGCAAAATGTCTGCAATGCAACAGAACTGTTCACAGAGCCCATCTGATTGAGAAAGAGATGGGGTTGAGTAGGATTCTGAAGTGGTCGCAAATCTCTTATCGTGGGTACGGTTACTACATGTTTAATTTTGTTTGCTATTTGTGCACTCTTATGTATATTAATGCTAATTTATTTTCATACTTGTTCTATATGCCATGTTTCATTCAAAAACTTGAAAAAGATGCATATATCTGAGTTTTCAAAAAGGTAAACAATAAGTTTTTGACCAAATTACTATGGCTGCTTATTATTTGTTGAAATGCTTATTAGACTTTAATAATTATAAGCACTTTAATAAAAAAAACACAAAAGGTAGGCTTCTTCAAAGAACAAAATGTCCCCCACTGCCAAGAAATATCTTGAGAATGGTTGGGCAGAAACAAATCCATGTTCTGTAAATGACCATCTGCTCAGGCTGTTGATTGTTTGCTACAAGTCATAATCCTATTTGCATCAGTAATTACTTGTTGTTCAAATATGAATACAACAGGGAAGGTAATTTGGGGGAATACACAGGGAAAAAAAAGAAAGCATCATAATTCCCAATAATTTGGATTAAAATATCTTGACACAGATAGCATCCATATAGATCTCTTTCATAAGACTGTTAATCTTGTCACCTGATTTTACATTCATTAATAAAACAAAAAGACTAGATTATACTTAGTCTTCTCAAGTAGCTACTCCCTAAATCTCACTTCAAGCATTAGAGCATTCTAAGTGAATCCTATCTTTGGCAACACCTGCTGAAAAATTAGGGTAGCTTTAATTTACATAAATATTTCATTGTAATAAAAAGCTCTTTTTAAGCAATTCTCTTGACAAAATCAATAAATACAATTATATCAACTTAAGTTTCTAATAGAAATTACTTAGTCTTAGTTTCCTTAATACAGACTTCCTTATCTTATTTCCTATTTAAGAGTAGCAATTTAACTTCTACTTCACTTATGATGAAGTGATGAATTCTCTTAGATGAGGCATACAGAAATAAAATACAGTCCCTGCCCTTAAATATAGTGTAAGATAGAAAGAACATTTAAAAAAATCTGGGGCTGGGAATATGGCCTCGTGGCAAGAGTGCTTGCCTCCTATACATGAAGCCCTGGGTTCAATTCCCCAGCACCACATATACAGAAAATGACCAGAAGTGGCGCTGTGGCTCAAGTGGCAGAGTGCTAGCCTTGAGCAAAAAGAAGCCAGGGACAGTGCTTAGGCCCTGAGTCTAAGCCCCAGGACTGGGGGGAAAAAAAATCATAGGGTACCACAGTATCTCATATGACTTAGAAAGTCACTTAAGAAAGTGACATCTAAATTTAGCCATGAAGACATAATCACAATGATAAATGGATAAGTGGCGGGAGTAGGGGAGTGGAAAATGGCAAATTTAAATTATGAATAATTCAGTATGACTAGAAGTCAGACAAAGTTGGAAAGTATAAAATGGTGATGCTTTTTGAGTCTAGATTTTACTTAAAGACAAGACCCAGGACCTCAGAATAAGTACTGGATCAAATCTGTAATCTACTTTGCCCAAATTGAGGTAGAAAAAGGCCATGGTTGATGTTCTACGGAATATAGGAGAATAGACAACCAAATAGCATAAAGTATCCTGGGAGTTCATGCAATGAGCAAATAAATAAGTAAATAGGTAGGTAGATAGGTAAGTAATATTTAAAGTTAGTGATAAAACAATTCTAACAAGAACTTTAGATGATCACTATTTTTAAAGGTCTTATGAGGCTCATGCCTGTAATGCTAGCTAAGAGCCTAAGATCTAAGTATCACCATTCATAAACCTTAGAAAGAAAAATTTGAAAGATTCTTATCTCCATTTAACCACCAAAAAAAGCTGGAATGGAGCTGTGGATCAAGTGACAGAGCAGCAGTCTTGAGCAAAAAAGCTCAGGAGCAGGACATAGGTCTTGAGCTCAAGACCCAGGACAAGCATGAAAGAGAGAGAAAGGAGAGAAAGAGAAAGAGAGAGAGAACAGAGAAAGAGAAAGAGAGAGAGAACAGAGAAAGAGAAAGAGAGAGAGATGGAGAGAAAGAAAGAGAAAGAGACAGAGGAAGAGAGAAAAAGAAAAAAAAGAAAAGAAAAAGAAAAGTATGTAAAGGGAGTGGGAAGATATACAGGTACAGATTAAAAAATATACAAACTATATTTCACATCCTATTCAATAGGTCAGAATCCACCTATTTCTTCTCTTTATTTTTGTTACTCAAGCAGATTGAAATGATAGCAAAATAAAAGGTGTAATAAGTGCATTTTATAAGATGATATTAAATTAGCAAAGATTCTGATCATTTAGGAAAGAGATGGGATGATATCCCAATGACAAAGCTGCAAAGATCCAGTGCTTAGTGCACACATCAGAGAAAATTCTATGGGAAGTGGGAGCCATTTCACATGACACAGAGTTCTGGGGTCCAGAGCTTCATGAAGTGGGACTTAACAAAGGAACTAAGTAACTATTGAAAGAATTGTGCTTTGATCCTTCTACATCAGACAGAAAACCAATACCAATTACCTTTATTAAAGAATCTAATACTTCTATTCATAATTGCAAGCAAAAAAACAATGGCTTTTAACCAACAGAGGGTGAAACACCATATTGCCAGGCAATTAAAACAAAACAAAAAAATACAAAAACCAGGGTCAGACATGGATTCAGAACAAGTCTAGTCATGAGAGTCTCCTCCCAATGTATGTGACTCGTATTTAATGCGTGGTATTACACTGAGAACATCACTGTTTGGAATCAGCAGTAACTCATCTAATATGGAAGAGTGATGAAAAGATCATCTGTATTCTAACAGAGACAACAGATTTTCAGGCCTGGTGATGATGACTCAACTGTCTGTCAACCTGTGATGTCCACGGTGTTGAAAAAGACGAGAAAGCTCTTATCCAGAAAAATCCTTCACTAACATTCAGAAGTCTGAATAATGAGTTTACTCTAGGGCTGAGTCAATGAGAAACAAAAGTCAGCCAGAATAATGGCAAAAACCTTACCAGAAGCTATCTCTGCTTCCCGGGAGTAAATTGAGTATATAATCATTTGGCAGAATAGCTTTGCTATCCTTAGGTAAGTTTATGTTTCTGAAATAATCATTCACTGTAAAGTTCAAAATATAATAGCAAAAATAAGAAACAAGTTTTCATTCTCTCATTCTTTTTAGTTCTATTTTCCCTTACTAATAGAACATCTTAGATAACCTGTATTATTCTTTTTCATCTGCAAGTAAAGAACAGCCAGATTAATTTCTTAAACTGCATTATCTGAGTTTATATAAACCAAAATCTCTTTTCTCAGGAATGTTACATGTTTTTTTAAATAAGGAAAGGTCACTCCGCAATGCCTTGGAAGGACATACCTTGTCCCTGGTTCGACGTTCTTTCTCTCTTTGCTACTTGACCATCATGAGGTAAGGAGCTTTCCTCTATCACATCTTTGAACCATGCTGTCATCACAGACCCAGAAATACAGACCCAGTTGACCTTGAACTGACACATCTGAAACTGAGTCAAAATTATCTTTCCTGCTTTAAGTGTTTTCTCAGGAACTCATCATTATGATGATGACTGACTCATAACACTCATTAACTGACTAAAACTTAAAGGTATACATGAGAAACATCTTAATTTTTTTTTGTATACATGAGAAACATCTTAATTTTTTTTTTTCAAAAAAGCTCTGATACTGGGGCTGGGAATATGACCTCCAATTAACCAATAGAAAACTGGAAGTGGTGCCTTGGCTCAAATTGGCTCACTAGCCTTGAGCTGAAGGGCTTAGGTACAGTGCCCAGGCCCAGAGTTCAAGGCCCTCGACAAACAAACAAAAAAGGAAGAAAGAGAGGGAGAGAGAAGCTAAACTAGAAGCACAGGACAATCTAAGGGGCTGGGAATGTGGCTCAACAGTAGAGTGCTTGCTTGCCTTGCATGCATGAAGCCCTGGGTTTGATTCCTCAGCACCATATAAACAGAAAAAGCCAGAAGTGGCGCTGTGGCTCAAGAAGTAGAGTGCTAGCCTTGAGCAAAAGGAAGCCAGGGACAGTACTCAGACCCTGAGTTCACCCAAGCCCCAGGAATGGCAAAAAAAAAAAAAAAAAAAGACAATCTAAAACATAAATTAGTATGGTCTATCATAAGATTAGCAATATCTTACTATAATCTCATTATCAATAATAAATCTTTATTATTTCTTCTGGAATATCTCTTCTTTTGGACAATGGCTCTCACATTTGTTTGTATGACAACTGCACAAGCAACTCAAAGTGCTCTCTAGAGAACCCTCCAAATGATGATAATGTATTCAATAGAACACCACAAGAACTAGGAAGAAAACCTTTACTAAACTGCCAATATGATGACATATTCTATAGGACATTTCAAGAACTCAGAAGAAAATGTCTACTAAATAGATCTGCATGTATTCAATAGAATGTGATGTATTCAATAGCACACCACAAGAATTAGAATGAAAATCTTTATAAAATTGTACATATAAATTGCAACTGCAATTACTTGCTAAAGCCATAGTTAATGTCTAAACATTTGCTTTGTGTCAAGCAATATGATTTGTATTGATTTACAGGTATACTTTACTTATAACTTACTTTATCTTACCTCATTTCTAACCATATGAAGTAGTCAATTATTATTTTCACTTGACTTCAAAACTGAGGTTTAACAGGTTAAATAAAATCTACTTCAAGTTCAAAATGCTGGCTAAACGGTAAAGTGAGGACAATGCAAGCCTAGGAAAAACCTGTGCTTTAATCATATTATTTACCTTCCACAGTGCAGAAAAAATCTAAAAACATTAAGCACTCTGGAGTTATCATCATATTTTAAATTTGCAATATTTGAAAAGATCAACAGAAAGAGTTGAAACATAAATTTAAGTGGGAGGACCATCTAAATATTGCTATAAGAAGCTTTCTATTACTTACTTTCTCTGGAAATTACCACTAAATGACGACTAAAAGATGCTTTTGTGGCTGGAAATATAGCCTAGTGGCCAAGAGTGCTTGCCTCGTATAGATGAAGCCCTGGGTTCGATTCCTCAGCACCACATATTCATAAAATGGCCGGAAGTGGCACTGTGGCTCAAGTGGCAGAGTGCTAGCCTTGAGCAAAAAGAAGTCAGGGACAGTGCTCAGGCCCTGAGTCCACGGCCCAGGACTGGCCAAAAAAAAAAAAAAAAGGTGCTTTTGTTAAAGAGCTAAAGAAATCTAACTATATAAACTATTTCAAATAGAGGCATTCTTACAGAACATTAGCTAAAAATCAGACATTTTTAGGGGATAAACTATTCTGCCTATTTTGGGGAATTTTTGAATTTACATCATACATGGTAGCTAAGTATTGTCACAAAAGAAAAAAGATAAGCCTTAACCTATAATCTGCTATTTGCTAAAGAAAATTTGACATAACAAAGTTCTGTAAGTCCTATCAGTATTATCCCACATATCCATAATTTTTTAGCTTATATGGGAACTAGCATTTATTTATATAGTAATTATCAGAAATATAGGGAAACTATACAAAATAATTCTAAAACTGTGAAAAGATTACTCATTACCATAGTTCAAACATATCTTGTTCCCAATTTATAATCTTACTATTCCACTGTCTTAAGTCTTCATTAGATAGCAACTAAACATAAGAAAACAGGTTAAATAATTGTCAGCTGTAAAAATAATTTTAAATCAAGCCTTAAAAATAGATTTACCTTATAATATCCATTGCCTGATAAAGAATTTCAGATTGATCAACTCCAAAAACTTTCTTTGCCCCAGCTTTAGCAGCAAACATAGACAGAATTCCAGTTCCACACCCGACATCCAAAACTACCTGGTATAAAACATGGAAATAAGGAAAATGAGCTTCAGAGAAGGAAAGAAGCAGGTCCAGGATTATAGGGCTGGTAAATCACAGAAACAGCATTCAAACATAGTTTTCTCGAGCTTCTATTTTAATATTTTAAATGAATATTTGTTTTACGACTTTTAACTAAGAAGTCAGAGATTAGGCAAACAAATTTGATACACCCAACGAAAGACTGAAAGACTCAAAATAATGTTATTTTCTAAAATGATAAAGAAAGTTGGCTTACTTTTTTGAAAATGAGGGGAAAAGTGAATTGATTTTAACTGTAAATAAAAATCAGAAGCATAAAGAGGACACCTAGCTGGGAATTTCTTCCAGGGACTACAGAAATTAATTATGAGTAGGTGCCAACTCGATTAAATGCTACCCAAGGTTAAATTAATCTGAGGATCCATATGGTCTCCACAGGAGCTTTGTGATTTGAAATAATACTAAGAAAAAGAAAGAGAAAGAGGAAAGAGGAGGAAAAAGGAAGCGTTACAGGGCTCGAGGGAGGGGATTCCATGTCCTTCCAAGAGTCCACCACTCAGAGACAGTCTCAAGCAAAAAGATGGATTTATTGGTGAAGCAAAAAGTGAACTGACCGGCCAAGGATGCAGCATAGACTCTGGTACTGAAACTGCGACCCCTAACAGTCCTCGAGCTGGGGTTTATAAAGGTAAAAGCGTAGCACAGATGTAAGGGGTTGACGCAGGGGCTAGAGCAAGCAATTTACAGAAGCAGAATTTTGCAGTCAGGTTGACCTAATATTTAACTTCATTTTAACAACTGCTACCATGTTTCCCTAATCAAGATGGAGTCAGCTCTACTCGCCCCAACAGAAGAAAATTTAATTATCAATGTTATTTTAAAAAATGTCTCTGCTATTTTTTTCTTTTATGCTAGTATTGGGGATTGAATTCAGACTAGTAGTCTAGTGTTTGAGTTACACCTTCCAGCTTTTTGCTGGTAAGCTGGAAATAAGAATTTCTTGGATTTGTCTGACTGGGCTGACTTTAAACTGTGATCTTTAGATCTTGGTCCTCGAGTTGCTAGTATTACAGGTGTGAGCAACTGATGCATGGCTAAATCACTGTTGTTACTAAAACGAAGAGAGGCATCCTGCATTGCAGGAGGCTGAGATGCAAAGGACTGCAATTCAAAGCCAGAACTAGCAATCCATGAGACTTCATCCTAATTATAAACATATGCAGAGACATATGCTTTTATATATATATATATATATACACACATATATATATATGAATTAGTTTGACTACTATGTAACAATATAAGGAATGAATTTCCATGGAGTTAAAAAGTGACTTTAGGGGCTAGGGATATGGCCTAGTGGCAAAAGTGCTTGTCTCGTATACATGAAGCCCTGGGTTCAATTCCCCAGCACCACATATACAGAAAACGGCCAGAAGTGGCGCTGTGGCTCAAGTGGCAGAGAGCTATCCTAGAGCAAAATAAAGCCAGGGACAGTGCTCAGGCCCTGAGTCCAAGCCCAGGACTGGCAAAAAAAAAAAGTGAGTTTAACAAAATGAGTTATTGTGAAGCTGAAATTTGATGGGGAAGGGTGAGTTGGAAAGGAGTACATGAATGGAAAAGGAATGGGACAAACACAGCAAAAATATTCAATATACTTATGTGATAATGCAAGAGAGAAGTGGGAAATGAGTCAGAGAATAGAGACCATGGGATGAGGGATATAGATGGACATGTTAAATTGTACCCCTTTGGACAACCTTTTTAAGTTCAGTAAAAAAAAATTTGTTTTTAAATAGAGGGAAATTGTATTGTTTCATATTTTTAAATATTGTTTTAAAATAATTTCCTTCATCTAACTAATTGGTAACAAGATGTGTCCTGTTATGGCAAACAAAAGAGGCATGAAAATAAAAGGCCACTTCAGATATATCACAAAGCAATATAAAAATCAGTAAAAACCTCCATTTTACTCACAGCTTCATTGTCATATAAAACCCACGAAGGAATCTTAGAGAAGTATCTTTTAAAACAGAGGTTAGAAAAAACAAAAACCTGGAATGTTCCTTGTGTCTGTCTCTCTCTCTCTCTATATATATATATATGTATGTACTGCATGTGTTTTTTTTTCTTAAAGTGAGAAAAGTGAAAAAAATTCCCAAGCAAAAGTATACAAGGCAAAAATCATAATTCTTGAGTAAATTAATGGACTGTTTCTAACAGGGAAAAACAAAGGAACAAACATGTCTGCGTAGACAAGGCAGTGAAGAAAAAGGGAGGGAGAAAAGAAGAGCACAACAAATGGAAAAGATTCATAAGAATCTTAAGAATCATAAGAGTGACACAAATTTCCAAAACCAACAGTCTATCATCTCTGAAATAAATGAGGCAGTACTATATCTGAAAAACATAGTAGAGTAGAATGGACTAAAATTTTTTTTAAATCATGCCAAATAAATTCTACCTTACAGTATTTAACCTTTTTTGTTAATAGCACCTTAAAATTATTAATTTTCAACTACTTAAAACACACCACAAATATGGTTTAGGCAAAATTATTTGGGTAAGTCAAGTCTAACCTACGTCACTCTAATTAATGATTTTTTCTGGTTATTGTTTTTTAGTTGTACTAGCACTAGATCTTGAACTTAAGGGCCTGGACACTGTCTCTGAACTTTTTTGCTCAAAGATAGAGCTCTATCACTTGAGCCACAGCTCCACTTCTGGCTTTTGGCTGATTAATTAGAAATAAGAGCCTCAGACTTTCCAGCCTAAGCTGGTTTTAAACTGGTGATTCTGAGATAACAGCCTCCTGAGTAGCTAAAAATTACAAGTGTGAGCCACAGGAACTTGCTTGTAATTATTAACTTCCAACTTAGGAAAACAACTATATTGGAAGGTAGTACCAATCATTATTTCTGTTATCAGAATCCTGCACCACAAGGCAGCATCATAAACTTTTTCCATAAAATAAAACTAGGGTGTATTAAATCAATTGCTATCACAATCACAAAAATAAGGATTTCTACCACCCAAGAACAGCTGTTATACTACTCATATTACTTACCTTATCTTTGAAGATATGTGCATTTCGGTATATAAAATCTCTGTAGCTTTCTGTTCGTACTCTGTCCTAGAATAGAGAGAATAAAATATTGGGTTTAAAGGCATACTCTGAATAAATAAAAAAAAAATAGAAAAAAAATTAAGGAAGATTATTTGCTGTTTGCTCTGATACTGATAGTTTCCACTGTTTTTTGTTTTGTTTTGTTTTTTGCCAGTCCTGGGGCTTGAACTCAGGGCCTGAGCACTGTCCCTGATAAAATGCTCAAAAAAAGCCTGCGAAGAAAAAGACTTCGGAGATAATAAATAAGACTATACCTTCTCTTTGCTCAAGGCTAGCACTCTGCCACTTGAGCCACAGCACCACTGCTGGCTTTTTCTATACATATGGTGCTCTCTACCACTAGGCTATATTCCCAGCCTCCACTGCTTTTTGCCTAGCAAACTAAGTTTAAGGATTTTTTAATGACAAAAATAAAGAATAAAATTAGCAACAACAAAGTATTCTGAAAACATCACTGAAAGTCAAAAACCATCTATGTTCTTTTAAAACATACATGTTTTTCTCTTCAAAGAGTGTACTATCGGGCTGGGAATATGGCCTAGTGGCAAGAGTGCTTGCCTCGTATACATGAGGCCCTGGGTTCGATTCCTCAGCACCACATATACAGAAAATGGCCAGAAGTGGCGCTGTGGCTCAAGGGGCAGAGTGCTAGCCTTGAGCAAAAAAGAAGCCAGGGACAGTGCTCAGGCCCTGAGCTGACAGCCCAGGACTGGCCAAAAACAAAACAAAAACAACAACAACAACAACAAAGAGTGTACTATCATTCTGTGACTTTAAGTCATCTTAAAAAGGTTCAGGAATATAAAGCCTGAATCCCTACAACCAAAGCTACATTAAAATAAGTGAAAGAATAACCAAAATATGTAACTGTAACAAAGGCAGGCACATTTGAAAGCAGAATGTAATGTTTCTCCAAGAAAGTCATTACCAGCACCTATCTGATTAATAGTCCTATTTTCTTTCAAGAAACTTCTGTAGAAACTGATGCGTAGATTTCTATAGGAAGTGACACTTAAATGCCTGAAAGCTTAAGAGTAAATCATTTAAATCTCATAGCCCACATTATGGGATGCCTCTGCACTCAGACCCCATTTGAACTGTGAACAAGGCAGGCACTAAAAATTCTCACATGTGCACTATGTCAGGAACAACTGATTCCTGAAGATGAGACACATACAGAAAGCTCATTCCATAGTGAAGGGCACTGATAACAAAGAAGTAAAATATGACTATGATAAAAATAAATCTCACAAAATGAAAGTTCTAATTTGGGGTTTCACACTAGATAAAAGAAATACACTCAACTGTCTATATCTGTGAGCCCTTTTCAAAGTCTAATATCACAGATTTTTACTTTTATATTCTTTGCACTGGAAAGCAGTGATTTTTGCCGAAGCAACCAACAAAATACACAAATGGTGAACATCAGTCATGAATGCGGTCATGGAAAGCTCTCGCCAATCACCTGCCTTAGCACTGCCTTGCTTAATCAAGAGAACTCGAACTGCTGGCCCAGCTCCATGCACAGTTGCCCAGCTAAACTGCAATCCTCCCTGTGGTTTTTTCTATAGTCATCTGTTGTTGTTCATATGCTTACCTGGCTACAATGAAAACTAGTGCTTTGTATCCAAAAGAACTTCAACTTAGTAACTGATATTTTGCAAGAATGTGAAATGCAAATGAATTCTCAACTAGCCTTCATAATCATTTCTAAAAATTCATTCTAACACAACACTAACTTGTCAACGCAAACACCAAAGAAATAAAATCTTTAATTCCAACCTATTAAAACTAAGAAACAGGGATAGAAATATGGCCTAGTGGCAAGAGAGCTTGCCTTGCATACATGAAGCCCTGGGTTCGATTCCACAGCACCACATATATAGGAAACGGCCAGAAGTGGCGCTGTGGCTCAAGTGGCAGAGTGCTAGCCTTGAGCAAAAGGAAGCCAGGAGCAGTGCTCAGGCCCTGAGTTCAAGGCCTAGGACTGGCAAACAAAAACAAAAAACCAACAAAAAACTAAAAAACAAATTAACTAGAACTATAATAATATTTTAAGGGGTCATGAAGTCCTTCCTCCAAATATAAAAACAGCTAAGAATGAGGCTAAAGGCAACGCAAAAGGTATATACTCTAAACTTTATCTATATGAATAAAAGAATACTTTTAATGTACAGGATCATGAGGGTGGACTTAAAGCATGAGTCAGATGCAGATACGAAGCTAAAAATTTCAATATTAAATATGTGATACATGCACACAGGATCGCTTCCCTCAAAAAAAAAGACAATGATTTATTTTACATTCATAATGTCAGTCAACAACAACTCTTCATCAAAAGGACAAAGGAGAAATATTTAAAGTCTACATATTCTATCTCCCTATAAATGATATTTCTAGACCATCCATGTCAACAATTACTCTGGGCAAAGAGAGAGAGAGAGAGAGAGAGAGAGAGAGAGAGAGAGAGGGGCAACAGTTTGCTTTCAGGTATGCTTCATTACTTAGCAAAATAAAGCAGTCTTTTTGAATCAAATATATCCCTATTTTCTATGAATATGTAAATAATCTCCAAGAGGTAATTACAATGTATGACAGGTGATTCTTGCAAAGGGCAAAGATGGTACTAGAACTTCTCAAGTCTATTGTACATCAAAAACACTTGCATAATAGTCAAGTGTGCAGCTCCTCAACCTACTGACATATAGTTATGTGTTCAAGACAGAAATTTGTAATTGCTCAAAGTGGATTTCCCTGATGATTATACTGAAAACACTCATACCTACCAGAACTTTTAGTGACCTGTGTAGACACGTCTGAAAAAACAACACAAGTGCTATACCATCACAGCATTTACCTGACTTAAAATGGCAAAGGTGGGGCTGGGGATATGGCCTAGTGGCAAGAGTGCTTGTCTCGCATACATGATGCCCTGGGTTCAATTCCCCTGTACCTCATGTACAGAAAACGGCCAGAAGTGGCGCTGTGGCTCAAGTGGCAGAGTGCTAGACTTGAGAAAAAAAAAAAAAAGCCAGGGACAGTGCTCGGGCCCTGGGTCCAAGCCCCAGGACTGGCCAAAAAAAAAAATGGCAAAGGTGGATTTAGTCAACTTTTTCCAAAGAAATATTTGAAACAAAATATAATTAGCTTTAAAAAGTATTTGGAGGCAAGACAGAGTGAACTTGAATAACAGCAATAAAGCAAGTAAATTTCTTTTCTTTTTTATTTTGTGCCAGTCCTAAGACTTGAACTCAGGGCCTGGGTGCTGCCCCTGAGCTTTTCTGTTCAAGGCTAGCATTCTATCAATTGAGCCACAATACCACTTCCAGCTTTTTAGTAGCTAATTGGAGATAAGAGTCTCTTAGATTTTTCTGCCAAGGCTGCCTTCAAACCATGATCCTCCCATCTCAGCCTCCTAAGTAGATAGGATTACAGCTCCTGACACACCTGGCATAAATTTCTTTTAAACAAGTTCACTTGTCTTTAATCAATTTACAATTTAGAACAACACCTGATATTTATAATGCAATACGATCAGTAATTACATGACACTGCTTTAAAAAATCCCACATAAATACAAACACTATAAATCAGCACCCCTCTACTCTACAAAACATTATTACTCTACAACATTATTAAATATGCCTGGTTATTTAAGACCCATGTTTCAGGGAAATTAGGTCTTAGGGTTTATATTAAATAAGATAAGCTTTAGAGAAAGGACTTAGGAAAGTCATTTTGGGCTCACTGTAAGAAAACTGAAGAGGTTGGGCATGTGGTTTAATGGCAGAGTGCTTGTCTGGCATGCATGAAGCCCTGAGTTCAATTTCCCAGTACCACATAAACAGAAAAGGCGAGAACTAGCACTGTAGCTCAAGCGGTAGAGTTCTACCCTTGAGCAAAAAGATTAAAAAGATGCTCAGGGATAGTGCACAGGCCAAGAGTTCACAGCCATTGAACTGGCAGAAAAAAAAAGAAAAAGAAAACTGAAAGTAATGATGCCAACCTAAATCCCTAGAGATAAACAGTTAAGATTTCCAGAAATTTTTACAAGCTAACTTTTATTTAATACTAGTTAGGCATTTTTAGTTTTACTGAATTAGAAACATTATTATAATTTTAGGGCTGGAAGTATGATTCAATAGTGTTACCCCAGCCTAGCAAGCACAAGGCTGTGAGTTCAAACCTCAAGATAAAAAAGAAATAAACTGGGACTGGGAATATGGCCTAGTTTTGGTAAAGTGCTCCCCTCATACATAAGAAGCCCTAGGTTCGATTCCTCAGCACCACATATATAGAAAAAGCCAGAAATGGTGCTGTGGCTCAAGTGACAGAGTGCTAGCCTTGAGCAAAAAGAAGCCAGGGACAGGGCTCAGGACCTGAGTTCAAGCCCCAGAACTGGAAAGAAGAAAAAAAAAAAAAGAAACTAAACATCTTGTTATTTTAATATGTAGTATTTGATAAAACATAAATTATGAATTAAAATAACTAGATTTAAATGATTTGACTAACTTATTATATATTTTATATATAAATTATGTCAATCATGAAAGTCACGCCATAAAAATTGTGAAAATTATTTACAATTAAACATTATGTCAGGGCTGGGGATATGGCCTAGTGGCAAGAGTGCTTGCCTCGTATACATGAGGCCCTGAGTTCAATTCCCCAGCACCACATATACAGAAAATGGCCAGAAGCGGCGCTGTGGCTCAAGTGGCAGAGTGCTAGCCTTGAGCAAAAAGAAGCCAGGGACAGTGCTCAGGCCCTGAGTCCAAGCCCCAGGACTGGCAAAAACAACAACAACAAAAAAAAACATTATGTCAAAGAATTATTTGCCCAGTATAAGTAAACATTAAAACACTAAAATTAATCATTTCATTCTCATGTTAAAAAATAAGGGTATAATTTAATTTCTACTTAAGTTTCATTTGAAACAAATAAAATGATAAGTTGCTTTTTACCAATGCTTAAAGAAGAAAAAAATGACTCCATAATAATAAGTAATAGTGATATTAAATAAAATCTACAATGACTGTAATCTTTTCACCTCAAGATTAGCTATTTAATCATCAGAAATTTAAAAGGCAGTTCTAAAATATAAAACAAAAAGAACAGTTTCCAAATAATTCTTCATTAGTATGAACTTGGTGTATCTGTGGGCTAACCTTTAGCATTTCTTCATGTATCCCATAATGCCCGTAGGAACTGAAATAAACACCATCCTCATCCTCCTGGAGGTCTGCGATGGCAGTAGATGACGAGCAGGTTCTGACATCTGCGTTCATCACAAAATCCTGAGCAAATTGTCTGTAATCAATTTGAAATACACCCTTGAGACAGGTTTACTGGACCATGAAAAAAGAAAAGGCTAGAGGTAGAGGAAGAAGGGGGAGGGGTGGCTTGTAGAGTCCATCTTAAGCAACACAATGCTCCCCCTGCTGGATCTTAAGAAATAGACTCCCAAACACCATGGTGGCCATTCATTCCCTCGGCAATCACAACAGCAATGTGACTGGTTCCCAGTGTAAAATAAAATACAGAAACCAGGAAGGGGAACTAAAATTGACTACTTTTTTTCATGCAGAGCATTCTGGAAGACCATCAAATGGATACTCATAGCTTACAAACCCAAGAGGCAAATGGTTCTGAGGTAAACCAGTGGGAAATGTAGACTTTCAGGTCCTACTCCAGACTTCCAGAGTCAGAATGTACATGATCAAGATCTCGAGGAGATTTGTGCTCACAGTCTACTTTGAGAAGTACTACACCAGTAGAATACTAATTTACTCAATGAAAGAAATTGTTACTATCTTGCTTTCTGTCCACATACTACACCATTATTATATTTGATCCTTTTAAATCAAAGATTTTAACAATGTATTTTTCCCTTCAGTTCAACAACTATGAATATCTCTACTTTTAAAAACTTATGGTGGGAAAATTAAAGTGAAGAAACCAATTGGAATATAAAATCAAAAGAAAGGTAGGTATTAGCTGGGTGCTAATGGCTCATGCCTGTAATCCTAACGCTCCTGGAGGCTTGGTTCTGAGGATTGCAGTTTGAAGCTAGACTGGATAGGAAAGTCCATGAGACTCTTATCACCAATTCAATTAACTAGCAAAAAGCTGGAAGTAGAGTTGTGGCTAAGTGGTAGAGCACCACCAGCCTTGAATAATAAAACTAAGGGACAGGGCACAGGCCCTGAGTTCAAGCCTGGTAATGGCACAAAATATAAAAAATTTAAAAAATCATTATCAAACCTTTTGAGAGGATAACATCTGTCAGAAATATAACTATTAGTAAATAGTATTTATGAAGCATGTGTGGTATTAATCGACTATACCCATATTGTATGAAAATGCTATAAAATGCTACTAAATTTTAATAAACGCTTTCTGGAAAGCACAATGTTCTATAGTCTACCCACCAGCAATGTGACATGAGAGAGCTAAACAATTGTCTGTAAAACTGGTAAATTACTTCATTCTCTGCAGATCCTCCCGTGCTCTAGCTAAAGCAGCTTCAGCAGACAGTGCCCTGGCTTCCATGTGTTTCAATTTCTCAACAACAGATGTATTGTCACTGAGTCCATTGGGATACGAGAATGGGACAGACACAGGCTCATAGAGATCTTCTACATCTAATGAAATAAACAGAGATCATTATCAGGCCATCCTACATTGACTACAAATACGTTCGGAATAAATATGTTCTAAGTGCCCATTATCATCCCAGCACAAGTACTCTTTAACATTCAAACCATTTTCATTGGCAGTCAAAGAATATGATGCCAGTCTAAGTTTCTCAGCATTTAGTTAAATGGGACATATGCATGTATTATTCAGAAACGAAAAAGTAGAAAACAAATAAACAAACAGAAAACCCTCTAATATAGCCAGGTTTTCTCTAGTCACAAAGCTACCTCTGGGCCTGCGTTATCTGCATAATATCTCAGACATTCCTTCAGAGAGATCTGCCATTTGCAATGATATGGCTGAATAATATTATGTTATGAAATATACCAGACAGAGGATCACAAAATACTGCATAATGTCCTTACTCATGGAGTCTAAAATGATAGAACACCACATGGCCTCACAAGTGAAATCTAAAAACTCCTCACGGAAGCAGAGAGAAGGAGGTCATTAGGGCTAAGAGCTAGAAGGAATATATAGATGTACATGATGAATAAGTTCTGGAGATCTCTGATGACAGTAAAAACTGCTAGTGTGTATGCTTGAAAGTGCTAAACTCGCAGGTCTTAAGTACTCTCATCAGACACAAGAAAATGCTATGGGACATGATGGATATTGATTAGCTTGATGTTGGTAATAATTCCACGAATTATACATACACCATATTCTAACGATGCACATCACAAATGCACATAATTTTCAATTGCACCTTAACTAAGTTGAAGAAAAATACATTCCTTTAGTCTAGAGGCATAGCTCGAATGTTAAAACCACCTGCTTACCAAGCACACAAAGCCCTGGGTTCAAACCCCAGTAACATAAAAAACAAAATGACATTCCTCTGGTGATAATGGGATTTTCTGAACTTCGAGCCTTGCTTGCTAGGCACATGCTCTATCATTTGAGCCATACTCAGCGCAAAAAAAAAAAAAAGATGTTCCTTAAAACCAGTGTATATGAAGACTTCTATTCATTAACTTCATCTTGAGCAAAGTGGAGTGGTGTCTACATTGACATTACTGACATTGTGAAATATCCAAATCCTAACACTAACATTATCATAAATTCATTTGTACAAAGAATAACACTAGAAGCAGAAGCTAAATAGAGAGCTGGTGAGTTTTACAAAATGTCAGCAACAATTTAGTGGTCTTTCAGATCGACTTTGCAAGAAACGGTAACAATTCATATTATTTTCTTCTCAATGTAGCACTACAGAAATAATTTTTTAACCATATTAGGGTTTTAGTTATTGATTTCCTAAAGACACTTCAAGGTTGGGACAAGGTGGGTAAGCTTACTACTAAAGGAGACAGGGCCCTAATTTGAACTCCAAACACAAAAACAGTGCAGTGTGTCACTAACCTCTAATCTCTGTCATAGAATATCAACTTACTGAGTTGGTTAACTAGAGATTCTTCCACCAAAAGCTAATGATCATAACAAAGTTTTTCCAAATTACTTAATTATTTAATACTGGTGTGTCTTACTTGCTACTACAATCCTTACTTTATGCTGTTTTGAAATTTTTTTCAAGCCTGACACCTATGACTCATGCCTACTAGCTATTCAGGAGGCTGAGATCTGAGGAGGATGATTCAAAGCCAACCCAGGAAGGAAAATCTTTGAGACTCTTAGCTTCAGTTAAGCACCAAGGAGCCGGAAGCGGAGCTCCTGTTGAAGTGGTAGAGCACTAGCTTTGAGCACAAAAGCTGAGGGACAGTGTCCAGGCCTGTGTTCAAAGACAAGAACTGATACCAAAAAAAAAAAAAAAAAAAAAAACAACCAAAATCTTCAAACTAGTTTTTATTTTACTTTCTACTGCAATAAAAATCAGTTCTGGTAACAAATTTTAAATAATTTATAGCTATTTTATTAATTTATTAGTAACTTTATTGGAATTAAATGAATAAATTCTTTTTGTGCTAGTCCTGGGACTTGAATTTGGGGACTGGGCTTTGTCCTTGAGCTCTTTTGCTCAAGGCTACACTCTACCACTTGAACCAGAGTTCTACTTCTGGCTTTTTGTGGTTAATTGGAAATAAGAGTCTCTCAGACTTTTCCTGCCTAGGCTGGTTTCAAACCATGGTCCTCCAATATCAGCTTCCTAAGTAGCTAGGATTACAGGCATAGGCCACCAGCACTTAGCTTTACATTAATAATTTATTAACTGATTACTTCGACATTTATAAATATTTCATTTATTGGAATTCAAGGACTTGCTCTTGTTAAGCAGGAACTCTAACTCTTGAGCTACAGTCCTAGCCCTTTCTGCTTTAGGTTATTTTTCTGATAAGGTCTTTGATAATTTTTTGCATAGATTAGCCTTGAACCCCAATCCTCTTGAACTCTGCCTCCTGAGCAGCTAGAATTACAAGCATGAAACACATTATGTCTGGTCTTGTAACAATCAGTTATTAAAGGTTAAGCACTGAAAAATAAACTTAAAGGAGAGATGATTCAGTAAACATGAAGAGTAGCATATTTCCTTATGTGCTTTGCCTTCCCCTGCTTAACATTTTGCTCTAGGTATCAATCTCTTTTAGTTCTATACTAATTTAGTCATGTTTAGGTTCTCAAAGGCAAATACTTGGGATGTTTGATATATACTGAAAGCAAGTGGAGGTAGAATGGCCATTGATCATGCTTGGAGCCAGAATGACAAATTTATATCAACTTTCTCTCCAACAATGGCAAAGTCATTAGAAAATGCAGGCACTGCACTTAAAACTATTCCTACTTCTAGCTCTATTTCATTTAATAAACATTTCATATAGACTTCTTCATTTATTGATAGCAATACATTATCAGCCAGACCCTGGTGGTTCATGCCAGTAATCTTAGCTTCTCAGGAGGCTGAGCTTAAGAGGGTCCTAGTTCAAGTTCAGCTTAGGCAAAAATTCATGAGACTTCCCTCTCAACCAGTAGCTGGGCACAGGGGACCAAGATCAGGTCATGGGCCAGCATATGCAAAAACAGTTCATAAGACTCCATCTCAACAACAACAACAAAAATTGTGTCTGTCAACAAAGAGAAGCATAAAAAAATAGGAGAATCAAGGTTCAGGCTAAACTGAGCAAAAAGAGAGATTATTTCCCTAAAGATAAGTAGAGTTGTTGCTGTGGCCCAAGTGGCCGAGAGAGCTTACCTAGAAAGCACAAAGAACTGTTTTCAAATCTTGAACACACACACACACACACACACACACACACACACTCATACACAGTACATTCTCCTTTACTAAACATTTAGCCTGTGATAGATACTATATGAAAGTATTTTTGCAAAAATATTTTTTACATTGTGTATCATTATAACTGCTTTATAAATTAAAATTAAGGGTTAAAATAAATTGAGCTTATAAAGTGAGTTTGTATAGTGAAGAGTTCTATATTGATATATATCTACAGTAAAAATACATAGTACTCACCTGGCTGCTGGTGGTTCACGCCTATAATCCTAACTACTTAGGAGGCTGAGATCTGAGGATCACAGTTTTAAGCCAACCTGGGCAGGAAAGTCCGTGAAGCTCTTATGTCTAATACACTACTCAGAAAAAGCTGGAAGTGGCACTGTGGCTCAAGTGGTAGAGCACTAGCCTTAAGCAAAAGAAGCTCAGGGATAGGACCCAGGCCTTGAGTTCAAGCCCAAGGTTCAGCCAAAACACAAAACAAAACAACTCATAGTACTCAATATCATTCATCTCAATAGCCTCTTCTGAGGGGCTGGGAATACGGCCTAGTGGCAAGAGTGCTTGCCTTGTATACATGAAGCCCTAGGTTCAATTCCTCAGCACTACATATATAGAAAACAGCCAGAAATGGCACTGTGGCTCAAGTGGCTAAGTGCTAGCCTTGAGCAAAAAGAAGCCAGGGACAGTGCTCAGGCCCTGAGTCCAAGCGCCAGGACTGGCAAAAAAAGAAAAAAAAACAAACAAAAAAACTTCTTAGCTGTAGGAACTTTTCTACTTCTCATGACATTTATCATATTCTCCCTTATGTTCAACTGTAGTACAGACATTATAAACCAAAAAAAAAAAAAAATCCTATTCACCTCTTACCAGACTCAGACCTCCTAGTGAGAGGATCATGAGTTTAATTTCTTTCTGTTCTTAAGTTTCATATATTAATTCCATACTGTGAGTATTCAGTGATTTGAATGTAGGAAGCTTATGAAGAACACCTATTGAGCATTTTGTCATTTATCAAAGAGATCACTTCTGAGAAGTGACATTAAAGACAAATGTCAAAAGAGGGAAGAATGGAGCTCGAGAATTGTAGAGCTAGTAAAAAAGAATTCTAGAAATCCAGCAGTAATTGTTCATTTTACAAATGGAAACACAACAGAAAGTTTTTCTAAGGTTACACAGTCCCTAAAACTACAGTGTGCTCCCCAGTACAACATGCCACACAACTGAATGGCAACTTCTCAAGGATATGAGAGGTAAGAATGAAGCAACTACTCAAATACACAAACTGAATGGCAACTTCTCAAGGAAATGAGAGGTAAGAACCAAGCAACTGCTCAAATACACAAACTGTGAAACTATGGTCTCTTCAGGTACATCTCTTCTGATTGGAATAGAAGTATGAAAAAAAAACAAACATAATCAGGAAAAGAATATAAGATTTCATTCCTACAGATTAGATGGACAAACAACGAGAGCAGCAGAATTTCCACAAGCCTCTGAGCAAGCAACTGAAGAAAATGAGAGTGGTTCAAAACCAAGGGAAGCTTTAAGAGTCGGTATGTGTGATAAGCTCATGAAAATGTGTGTAGAATCCATTCTGTGTTAAAACAAATCTCAGTTCATTACATGGCTTAAAATTAGTTGTGTGATCTGAGAGAAAAGCAGCAAATATTATTAAGTCTACTTAACGGCTTGTTTTTTAAACATTCTCTAATAACTGGAAATCATTCTCACTCATCTCCCTATGTTTTGAAATGTCCTTGTAATCTCAAACTACTTCATACTTCTAAAATGCCTTCCTGGTAACTACTAGTATGACTATCAGATCTTTTTCTCTCTCTGAACAAGGATTACTTAAACACAAGCACCTTACTGCAACAGACAATGGCTACTGACATTTGGGAGAACAGCATCCACTATGTAGATACACAGAACAAAAGGAAGATGGACATCTTGGAGAGAGAGTGCTGGATAGAACATATGTTATCATGCTACTGAAAACACCATGCATTTGAAACTTACAAATTGTTAATTTCCAGAACTTTCCATTTAACATTTTTGGACTGTGGCTAACCATGAGGAGTAGCTGAAAATGTGTAAGTGAAACCATATAGTAAAATCCTACAAAAGTACTTTCATCTTGTCATAATAAGTGTTAAAGTAGATACAGGATGATCATCTTACCAAACTGAAGTAAGAGGTCGTCTTCTAATACTGGCTTCAAATATTCTTCTTTCTCCCAAGGCACTGGGTTGTATATGGAATTCATATACTCAACTGTGGGATTCTAGATGTAGTTAATTGCATGATTATTCACTGCTTGTAGTACAGAAATCTACTTTGCATTACACAAAACTGGTATACAAGAAACCCCTCACCTATTGCGGGGAGTTACATTCCAGAGACAAGCCGCCCTCCCCACCCCCCCTCCTCCCTGGCCAAGACAGGTGAAAATCCATAATGTAGCAGTGTTATATTTATTACTTATATGTTTTACAGCTTTATAAACCCTTCCCACTCCTCTATAAACCTTTCCCACTCTCTTATTAACCTTAACTAATATTTTTATAATTAAAATCATAAATATTTAAATATCTAGTGTACCACAAAATTGTACATAACAAAAGATCCGTGATACAGATATATATATATATTTAAATCTGCGGTTGCAGTACAGTGAAGCTGCAATAAGAGAACTGCAATATAGCGAGGGATGATTGTGTTGCTATTTAGTAATCACTAGGAGTTGTTTTAATGAAGTTTCATATTGTTTGGATTGATGGAAAGGAACAATATAAATTTAATTAAACTTACTTCAAACAGATCGAACAAAAAAAAGAGCATCCAAAGTACTTAAAATCAGACTTAAAACATTTCTGATTTTACAGAAATACCATCGGCATTTCCCTTCTTCTGACATAAGAGTTACTTTTTACACCCAGTACTGATTCACCTCTTAAAATATGACACTTGTAGCTGCGTACACATTCATTCAGTACTTCAAGTTGTGCCTGTTCCTAGTGTCCACGATTCCCATATTCTTTTCAGGGGTGGGGAAACTATTTTCTGCCAAGGGCTGTTTGGGTATTTGTAATAGCATTTGTGGACCAAACAAAATCATCAATACAGGTGGAAGGGCCACCAGCAGCTGACAAGAAGCATGTCTGTCCAGTTATGCACCAATGACTTTGCAGGCCTTAAACAATGAGTAGGCAGGATAAGCCCCATCCCTTAAACTTCAAAAGTTTAAGTAATTAAAGCAGTAATGCGTGCTACGGTATTTATTTCACAAATTTCTAAGTAGAATTATAAATCAAGCGGCCAACTTACCTTAAGCCTTATAAAGTTTATTAGTTTAATGTAGCCATAAAATTCAAGTCCTAAGTGGAAGGAACAAAGACAAATCACCTATTTTAATGCAAGTTTTATTTAACTGACCTGATCTATAATTGGTCCCCTGATTAGATAGTATTTCTAATTTCCAAACTACCACTTATACTTCATCACTCTTTCCCTCACTCTCCAGGTTTTTTCCTCCTGCCCCCAACCATAATTTGCATAGTGAATTTTCAACATAGTCTACTGAGTTCATTTCTTCACCCACTTCCGAATATTTTATCTGAAAAACAGTCCCAGATGACAAAGTTTAAGTTCTTTTCTTATATTTCTAAAAAAACATAAAAAACAAAATTTGCACAATTATTTTTCCATTGTCAGAATAAAACATAGCCTAGTGATTAGACCATAGATTTTACCAAGTATTTGACAGTTAATATTAGAACTAAGATATTACAAATCCATAATTTTATGGTGCTTACCAAATTATAATTCTACCACAACATGAGTATACAAAGTCTGCTGCTTTTCCATGAAGTTAAATGATGCAAATTAAAAAATAATGAGGCTTTCTATCTGTTCTATCTTGCCAAAAATGAAGCAGCGTTTAAGTTAAAGGAGAGCAGCAATATAATGGCTATTATTTGTTATTAGACAAACTGGTTGTTAGTCATTACAGGAAATTGATTATTACTGAGAAATGATGTTATGAAGAAGCTTTGATAGCACACAGAAACCCTTATGTTGGTAAGTAAAAAAAAAAAAAAAGCAGTAGTACTCCAATTCACTTTAAAATACAACATTAGTAATGGGAGAAAAGCTGAGGCTATAATGTACATCATTCACAAACAGTTAAACTTTAATTTGATTTATAAACATAAAAAGTATTGGGCTGGGACAATACTAGGGCTTAAACTCAAGGCCTGCAAATTGTCTCTTCGTTTTTTCACTCACGGATAGTACTCTACTACTAGAGTCACAGTCCACTTTCAACTTTTTGCTGGCTAACTACAGTTAAGAGTCTCATGAACTTTCCTGCCCAGACTGGTTCTGAATCTATATCCTCAGATCTCAGTCTCTTGAGTATCTAGGATTACACGTGTGAGCCACCAGTGCCTGACTTAATGTACCTGAGACCTAAAGATGTGTCCAGCAGATGTGAATAACCAAGTTGCTATTCCTCAGAAATGTCACTTCAAGTTTTTAATAAAAATAGGGACCAAAACCTCAACTGTGTCTTTTCTGTATGTCCTTAAAGAAGAAATCTGCAAGTCTAAGAAATATTTAAATGCAAATCAACAGAAACATCACTTGATTATTTTGCATACTACTCTAACTTCACAACTCCACTTTTCCACACTTTTTAGTAAACATATAAAATTCAATCTCATAGGCCTTGATGTTCATATTCTACTTTGTCCTGTTTGCCTGTCTTTTTTCACAATGACCTATACCTGCTTCCTGAAGTCCCGATTCTCCCGATTCTAATAGGACAATAATGTAGTCATATGCCAGGTTTTTTCTCTTTTAGTTGCAAAACCATTACAAGTTTAAGTATATTGAACTTCATCTAGAAGAATGACTTAATCTTTCTTCAAAAGACATTTCCATAAGGGATATGTTTACTATATTGGACAAGTACAGGAAAGTGCCTTTCATTTCACAAGTAAAACTGTCTTTATTCTAAGAAATACTCACCATGTTTATGGACCATGCTATCAATATTAAATTGATGCTCTGTCTTACAGTGTGAAAATGTTTCTTCTGCAGATGAGAATAACCTGGAAAAAAATCAAAACAGCTTCATGGAATAGTCTCACAGGAAGTCTAAATACTGATTTCAGGTAAAATAATACACTTGAATTGTTAACCAGTTGGTTTTTAGCTTTGTTTCCAAAAAGAAAGCCACTCAGGAATAAAAGAACAAGAGCCCAGCACATCTGAGTCTCATTCAACACCTAAAACAAATGAACTGTCTTTTAAATGTCTTAAGTTAATTCATCTATCAAAGAAAAAACCCACTGCATTTATGAAAAGGCTTTCTGTACTGAGAGCTCCCTTGGATAGATTTTTGTTTCTCTCAAATCCTGCAAATTCTCTACTTGAGAATATTTCCCCTTTGCTTTCAGGCTATTTTTGAACTGGCACAGCTCAAAAGCTTTTTTTTTTTTTTTTAAGTAAAATGTAATTCTACAGCTGGTACATCCCCTAGGTGCAGTTTTTCACAAGTGATCTTGTAGTGTTCTCACAGTACCTTCATGACAAGACATTGTGAAGACTCAGACTGCTTAGGTGACCTGCAAAACTCAAAGACACACAAGACAGGAATACATAGCAGTGGCCCTGTGATCCTCTTCTGTATGCCAAGCACATAAACAGTAGTTTTCAACAAACGTTTGCCAACACAGGTTACTGCAGTACTTATGTAGCCTATCAGGAGGCACTGCAGCACTAATGCTCAATAAATACTACTTTCTGCTTGAGTAGGGGCAGTCATTTTCTCGCCATTGAGGGTACATGTGAGAAAACTGATCATCATGACCAGGTATGCAGACAATGGAATATGCTTACTACAATAAGAATGATCAAAGTCAATCAGGCCTCATGAAGCCCAGCAGCTAAAGTTTCTTGAAGTTTAGAAGCAGAATTTTAAGTGGAGATGGACTGGGGAAATGAACCACAGCTTTGTAACCTTGAACAATTGAATGACATTGCAGTCTTTTTTTTTTTTTTTTTCCTGAGTGAATAAAGGCATCCAGTCTCGTTCAGCAAGTGGGGTGCCCCTACTTAAATTACCAAGTATGACTACCTGGCTCAAAATGGAAATGTTACACCTGAACAGCTACAATGCTACAGTTTTGAGCATGTCCATGGGTCAGATTCTAGGATGGTAAAAATAGAGGGGTTCTCTACGGTTACCTAGTTGGATGTGTTCTCCCAGACTTGTTAGTGAGTTTAGAATCACTTCAGTGGCTTTGTAAAATTGCAGCCCTAGATTCCATCTGTACAAATTCAGCATCTGTATTTTCTTCTTAAGTATTTCAGGTAACAAGGGTCATCTGGGAGCCACAGAGCCAATCCCAAACCAGCTCATTTTAAACAAGGGAAACTGAGGCTGGTCCAAAGATTGGCTTCCGGTTCATGGCTCCTCCCCCTAAACTACTGTGGACTTCTCCACAAGCCATCATCCACCCCCCAAACAACTGGTTCAAGAATGAAGGGGCAGACCACTCTCGGTAGTCCACGCCTGACCAGTCCGTTCCTGGGCCAAATCAAGAGACCCCCAAGCAGCCTGGCACCCCAAGAGCTGGGCCGGGCGCCGAGGCGGACGAACCTGTTACAGAACAGGCAGGGGGTCTGCTGCCTGTCGTGGGGGAGCTCGGCCTCGTCCTCATCCTCCCAGGCGGCCTCGTCACCGCTGTCCGACAGTTCGGGTAGGTCCTCGTCCTCCTCCAACGCGCCCCGGCCGCCTAACACATGCAAAACAATCAGATCTGCCTGTGACTCCTGGTACGGCCCGGGGAGGCGTGGGGCGGGCGCACCCCGCCACCCGCTCGCGGCCCTCGGGCCTCCCCCCAACCCTCCTGCCAGGCCCTCCCGCCCAGGCTGCGCGCAGGGCAGCGCCAGGAAGGGAGATCTTTCACCGGCCACTCGGCCTGGCCTGCGCCCGGGCAAGCCGGGTGCCCAGGGACCGGGTACCCACCCGTAGCGCCCGACGTTAAGGAGCACATGGCTGCGGAGCCCGAAAACCCCGCGTGCCCGGGAATGGGGGAGTTGGGGGAGGAAGAGGGAGGCGGGAATCAGCCGGCAGCGCGCGCGTAGCCGCCGCCGCCAAGCTCAGCACCCCGGGACCCAAGGAACGAGCGCAGCAAGCGCGCGCACCGCCAGCCCGGGTACCGCGCGGATGCCTGGGAACTGGAGCGTGCGAGCGCGGGCGCGGGCGCGGGCACGCCAGCTAGCGAGCGCTTCCGGGATCTAAGCGCCGAGTGGCGGTCACGTGAGGGTGATGTGGGCGTGGCGAAGCACAGACCACGCCTCCTCCTGACAGGATTGCCGCAGTGCACGCGGAAGACACGTTGCAGGCACTGCTTGCATGTGAGAGGCTTAGAGGTGACTTTTATATCCTCAGTTTCTAGAGCTAAATAAGTGCCAGCCACAACTGAGCTTAAAGGTGAAGACGCCGCGACTGTTTTGTTGTGACCTCGTGATCCTGTGTCCCGTATTCCGGGGAAGGACGCACTTAGTCCCTGGGCGACCGGCTCGGTGCGCCCTCTGGTGGCGGAGAGCCGGCCAGCGCAAGCCGGGGCTGGAGCTTTACGTCAGGAGTTGAGGTCCCCAGTCCCTCCCTGCAGGCGCAGGTGCGCAGAGGAAACTGAATTCAGCTACATGACCTGTACTGCAGAGCCCCAATGGGGCCAAACCCAGAAAGTCTCTGAAGGGAGAGCATAGACTCCAGAGCCAGCCTATTGGGTTTGAAACTGCAGTAGCTTTCTGATTATGTGAGCTTAAAGCAAGTTTCCTGCCTTAGGTTCCCTCATCTTCAAAACGGGGGCAATGCCTACACTAACTTGAGGGCTATAGTGAAGATGAAATGTGCTAAGTGTTAACTCTAAGTGAGTGGGCTGGTTATTAATAGGAGGTGATGCTGTCAGGTGTGTTTAAAACAAGTGTTCTGGCTGAGTGTGGGGAAGAATGCAAAGGTGCCTATGCCTGGGAATACCTCCCTTCTGTCATTCCTAATATCTAACCATAGAATTCTCTTAGGTGGAGGGCAGCAGGCATTTTGGTTGGTACCATCCCAAGCTTCAGTCTAAAAGACATGACAGCTTGGCATATAGGATCCAGACATTACAGCCCAGCGCTGCCCTTCACCATGCATCCCATCCCCAAGTCTTACTGTGAATCACTGAAATTAAGTGCTCTTTCTACAAATGTGTAGGGCCTCCTTTTAGTCTCAGCCCAGAAGGGCTTTTCCTCCAGCCACCATGTCAAAAACAGCTGCCTCTGTGGGAACAGGGGTAGTCACTTTATTTCTTAGCACTTATCACTAAGATTAAGGACCATGTCTCTAATTACTCTGGCACATATTACATAGCATGACCCATAGGATAATTTTACTGAATAGAAGTGGTGCCTTGTACGATTGCTAAACTTGTAAAATATACTTTCTCTTAACTATAACTCTAACCCTTAACTGTAAACTCCTAAAGACATAACCCCCTCCCCATCCATATGTATATACATATACATCTTAACATGCCAAAATATCTGCTGTCTCCTGTGGGTTAGATTTTTCAGGATTGTCCTGATGTATCCCCAGGACTTGGCACATAGGAGGCATTCAATAATCATTTGCTAAATAAATTAATGAACTAAGTGTTTTCTTCACCTGGGCCCCATCCAACTTTCCCCTTCATATTTCTAGCATAAACTTTTCTCTCAACATCAGTTCTCTACAGCATTTGGAAGGAACCTTCTGAATCCCAAAGGTTCAGTGTTGACAGGGACAGTAACACCAGTCTAGTAGGTGATTTGGCCAGAATCTCAAGTTCACATCTCATGAAATGCAAGTCTTGGAAATGGGTTGCTTTTCTATTATTCCACTATTAAGATCAGAATAGAGTGTTAACCAAGTCTTGCCAGAAGGTTTGAAAGAATGGGAATGATACAGAGAACACCTTAAAGCCGGCTACTCAGTATGGCTACCTTGCAGCCCACAAGCTCAGGACCCCAAAGGCTGCCTCACTTCTAAGAGCCCAGGCCAAATAGCACAGAATAACAATCTAGGCTCTTTAAAGTTTAGCCAAAAGAGAATCCCAATGACAGGAAACATTCTACCTATTTTAAAAATGTATTTGAGGTCTTGCTTTGTAGCAACAGATTGACCTTAAATTTGTGGTGATCTTGCCTCCTGCCTTAGCCTACTGAGTGCTAGGATTCCATGCATGTGCCACCATGCTCTGTCTTTCTCCTTAAAGCCTGCTTTCAAAGATAATATTCTGCTCCAGATGATTCATCTAGAGTCCTCTTCTAAAAGGAAGTTGTAACTACTTTCAACATCCCATGTGTATCTGTAGTTTATACTGTTGATGATGTTCTTGTATCACCTTCTTGGATTGTATCTACACTATCTCTGTAATCTTGTCTGAGTATATTGGAAACCGTGTATACTGGTACTAGAATTAGGAAATTGAGAGGGAATACCAAAATTGAGAGACAAAGGGCAAATTAAGAGAAACAACAACAAAAGCAATACTTGCAAAACTGTATGGTGTAAGCGAACTGAACACCTCAGGGGGGGAAAGGGGGAGGGGGGAGGGGGGTATGAGGGACAAGGTAACAAACAGTACAAGAAATGTATCCAATGCCTAACGTATGAAACTGTAACCTCTCTGTACATCAGTTTTATAATAAAAACTTTAAAAAAATAAAAAAATAAAAGGAAGGCCTTTTTACTCTTGTAATGGGGACCCCCCAAGGGAGGGGACCCCAATGTAATGGGGTCTGAGGGTGGGGGCAAGAGTCCACCACTCAGAGACAGTCTCAAGTAAAAAGGTGGATTTATTGGGGAAGTAAAAAGTATACTGACCGGCCAGGATCACAGGGCAGACTCAGGAGCTGGGACCACGAGCCCCAGGCCACACTCAGGGTCAGGTTGTAAAGGCAAACACCACATGGTCAAGCCTGCCACACACAGGTGGCCAATGAGGTTACAGTCTGTCTCACAGTATCTGTTTGAACCAACCTATCATTCTAGTTAGAATTGGCGCATGGATTTGGCGGGGCTCACAGGATGCAGGTGGATACGCCTACTCATAGGAGGGCACAGGTTTAACCTTGAACGTTCCTTGAAACTTCCAAGCTTCAGGTGGTCAAGCAGTTTACACAATCTTATCACAGCAAAGAGGAACTTCCCTGGATAGGGTGGGGGAGATCTTAGTGAATATGGAGTTGGTTTCTGCTCTAATCTGACCTAGAGTCAATCTGACACACCTCCACAGTTATGATGGCACTGGCCAGATTTGACCTCCCTATTACACTCTTATGTCTACTGAACCTTTAAATGTACTTGGTATACTGTAGACTGTAATATGGAAGTCAGATCTGGCTAGCGCCATCATTGGCTGTTGAGGGGTGTCAGATTGACTCCATCTCAGTTAAAGAGAGCAGAAGCTGACTCCATCTTCACTAAAGCACTCCCCTGCCCCTGAGCCTCAGGGTTGGGAGTGTGCCTTGTCTACTCAGAATCCAGGGAAGTTCTCTTTCACTATGATGAGATTGTGTAAACTGCTTGACCACTTAAGGCATGGAAGGTTCAAGGAAAGTTTAAACTTAAACCTGTGCCCTCCCATGAGTAGGCATATTCGCCTGCATCATGTGAGCCCTGCCAAATCCATGCACCAATTCTAGCTAGAATGATAGGTTGGTTCAAACAGATACTGTGAGATGGACTGTAACCCCATTGGCCACCTGTGTGGCAGGTTTGACTACATGATGTTTGCCTTTATAACCAGGCCTGGAAGGCTGCACATGGTTGCAGTTTCAGCTCCTGAGTCTGGCTGACCCTGGCTGGTCGGTTCATTTTTCACTTCCCCAATAAATCCATCTTTTTATCATCTTTTTGTTAGGTTTTTAAAGTAGGTAGCCGGTAAAGGAGAATGCCACGTGGTATTCAGGCAAGAGAGAAAGTTTATTACTGAACTGCTGGCCTGTGGCCGAGGTGATCCATGACCGGAGAGAAGGGAGAGAGAGAGATCGACCCCCACCCAGCCCTGCTTTATTTAGGGCAGGGGCAAGGGGTGTGGCCAGGTGGATTAGGATGTGACCTCAGGGAAAGGGAGGGTAACTGCCTCCAGGTCTGCTGGTAACCCAGGTAACTGGGTGGAGACTTAATGAGGTGGGGGCATCAGCATGTAGCCCTCAGGGAGAAGACCTAACACTTTTTGCTGGAGTCTGAGTGGTGGACTCTTGGAGGAACCAGGAATCCCCTCCCTTGGGGGGGGGGTGTGGCTCTATTATAATTTATTCAATTGGAAACAGAATCCTCCCTTCTCAGAAAAACCTCAGGCACTAACCACTTTGTTAGAAACTTTTTTCTGACTCATCGACCTAGTACCTAGGCTGAGGTTCAGCAACTCTTAGATGTTCTCTTAACCACTGAAGAGAAAGGCTGGATTCTCCAGGAAGCCAAGAAGCTGGTCCCCGAACACAACGGCAGGCCATCAGAAGACTTCCTTGGGCCAGAGGAAGCCCTCCCTTCACGGAATCTGGACTGGAACCCGAATTCACCAGTAGGGAGCGGCTCCAGACTTCTGGGGGGTCTCCGGGCCTCTGGAAAGCGCCCAATCAATTTGTCTAAGAACAGAGAAGGAAGGTGAGTTTGAGCGCCCTGAGAGGAGGCCAGAGAAGGAAAGAGGAAGTAGCAGAAAAGTAATGTGGAAGTTACCAAAGGGCCAGGAGAATATCCACAAGCCTTTTCACTTGTTCATGGGCAAAAAGGCTGACGTAGGAAAAAGCGCGCCCCTTGGGAATTTCCAGGGCCCTGTGGTTTTTCCACTGCTCTGACAGCCAGTTTGTCAATGCCGGACATGGTTGAAAAAAAGTCTGTCTCTGTCCTGTTTAGTGTTATGTTTTCTGAATTCTGTGTTTGTCTTAGTCTTGAGTCACTATGGGAGAAATCAGAGCCTCTTTTGTGTGTCCCTTTCTGTAATGAGGCAGTTGGGAGTGTGCAGGCAGCTGAGGACATTGTACTAACAACCAGCTAATGTTAACAAATGGAAATTTTGAAGTGCTCTTGGCTAAAATTGGCCTAAGATAGTCAGGCCACCTGGTGGGCTAAGAGATCAGCTTCAGGTAACCACCCTTCTTCCAACTGAAGGTACTTAAAGGGTCAATTGATACGTAAAATGTTCTGGTAAATTGGGCTGAGGCTGGAGTCAAGTACTGTGTGTGGGCAGAGTCTTACTCCAGAGGACCCCCTTCCAGCTTTCTCCAGCAGAAAAGTATTTGATACGCTAACATGCCTTGCTAACACTAGCAAGCTCTGGAAAAATAGGGGCCCGGTAAAGTGCTTTGTTAAAAAGTTTTAGTTATGCCCAGATTTCGGGGTCTCCAAAGACTACCAAGGAGCCGAAAGCCGATTTAATCACGCAAGAGTCTTTATTGCATGCCTGAGCCTGGGCTCACAATTGTCACCAATGGCAGTGGGTCAGAATCGAGACTCCCGACCCTCCATTCAGCAGTGCTTTTATAGGGTTTTGGGGAACATTCCATGTGTCATATCATCACACAGAAAATCATGTCACACCGTGGGAAAATCATAAAACAGCATTCACTGCAAATCATTTCGTATCGAGGGAAAGTTATAAAATCTTAAGAATGATTGGCCTAATCAATGGCGGGAATGGGCCTGGTGAAGGTCATTGGCTAGCTTATGGGGTTCGAAATGATTGGTTTAGACAAATGATCTGGGTCACAAGGGTGTCCAGCCGGAGTCATCCTTAGCATATGGAGACATCTGGAACTTCAGGTATTTCCTGTTATCTTGATCTGGTTGGGTCTGGTCTTTAGGGTGTTGCCTGAGTCATCCTTAGCTTGAGGGGACACATTAACCATGTTTCAGGAACACAAAACACACTGGCCATACCTCAATACATTTCCTTTGTGTCACAATGGCTAAAGCATTCTAACTTTAACTGACCTCTGGTCAAATGAAGTCTCTCTAGCTACCTACATTATTTTAGACTGCGTTTTGTTCAGGCTCTTCACAATGACATGTTCTGCAGTTATTCTAGGAAGCTTCAGGGCCCAGTCAGGCCCAAGTTACAATATAGAGGTACACCGGCTGCCCAGGTTCTTCGAGGCCATATGGGGAGTCCATGCATGGTGGAAGAGGCTAAGCTGGCACCAAGACAGTTCATCAAGCTCTAAGAAGTCAGATGAGCATATACCCATTCTTGTGTTTGTAACTCTTGTTTGTAATTCTTGCATTAAGGAAAACTTCAATTGAGTTTAGATGCTCTAGGCAGTAACTCGGACTGAAGAAAAAAAATGGCTCTTTTAAAATGAGCAGCCTGAAGTAATGCACAGTGCGGTACCATACCTGGAGCCTCTAGGCTTCAGAGATCTTCAAATGCAGGTGAAAGCCAGTGTAAGTGTTAAAGCAGAGGTTGGTAAAAGGCTTTAGAAATCAAGAATGCATTTCTAAATATGAAATTTGGAAGTATAACTGGTCCTAAATGTTTCAATTGCATAAAGGAAAAATTAGGGCTACCAAGATGATTGTTTAATTGCTACTCCAGTTTGCCTTGCAGGTTTTCTGTAAACATTGCAGACAGACCCACAAAGAAGGGCAGACGTTTCCTACAAGTTTGTCAGATGTAGCTTTGTCCCTTAATAAGTGCCAGGTAAGATCATGCTTAAAAACTCCTGTGTGGGGGGCTGGGGATATAGCCTAGTGGCAAGAGTGCCTGCCTCGGATACACGAGGCCCTAGGTTCGATTCCCCAGCACCACATATACAGAAAACGGCCAGAAGCGGCGCTGTGGCTCAAGTGGCAGAGTGCTAGCCTTGAGCGGGAAGAAGCCAGGGACAGTGCTCAGGCCCTGAGTCCAAGGCCCACGACTGGCCAAAAAAAAAAAAAAAACTCTTGTGTGGACCACCTTGTTGCTTTTTTTTTTTTTTTTTTTTTTTGACCAGTCCTGGGCCTTGGACTCAGGGCCTGAGCACTGTCCCTGGATTCCTTTTGCTCAAGGCTAGCACTCTGCCACTTGAGCCACAGCGCCACTTCTGGCCGTTTTCTGTATATGTGGTGCTGGGGAATCGAACCCAGGGCCTCATGTATACGAGGCAAGCTCTCTTGCCACTAGGCCATATCCCCAGCCCCACCTTGTTGCTTTAATGGCCTTTTGTAAGGCTCATTGATCTGAAATCTGCGGTTCAAAGCCAGCCTGGGCAGAGAAAGGTCCCTGTGAGTCTTCGTCTCTAGTTGGCCAGCAGAGTGCTGGGAACAGAGTTGTGAGTTGTGTGGAGCTCAAAGTGGCAGAGTGCTAGCCTTGATTGAGCTGGAGAGCTGAGGGACAGCACTCAGGCCCTGGGTTCAAGTCCAGCGACCGTAAAAGTGGAGAAGTCATTCTTGGGACAAAAGTGATAGAGCATCCAGAGACAGTAAGCCACTGCAGGGATGGCAGACATGGTGTCAGATCTTAGTCATGTGTGTTTGGCCCTTCAAAAGTTAATCGGAGCTGGGAGGTCCTAGAGGAATAGTTTGTAAGCATGCCTTTCTAATGCCCATGTCTACTTTGTAACTGGGCAGGAACTTGCCAGTCATCTGTGACAGTGGGTAGTAAAGTGAAGTTTGTCAAATAAGGGTATAGTTTAAAACCCCAACCCTTGGCATCTGCTCAAAGCCTAAGTGAATTTTGAGCTGGCATATCTGTTCAGGAAAGGAAGCTTGTGGACCTAAGATCGTGCCTTGAGATCCATCTAAGGCCTGCAAAAGTAATTTAGGCATTGTTAGGTCATCAGAGATCAGTTTCCTGTTATGCCAAGTCTTATCTTCGGAGTCTGGGGTCTTGGGGGTCTCTGGGGCTATCCCGGACGAAACCCCAAATGTTATGCCAAGTCGCGAAACAACCACCAAGAAAGCCACCAAGACTCAGACGTTCCGAAATGCAAAAGCAAGGGAAGGCTTTGCTTTATTCAGGCGAGCTGCAACTCGGGCCTCGTCCTACCCACTGACACAGTGGAGGTTAGGAGGAAGCCCCGAGCTGCGATTGCACAGGGCTTATAAAGGCAAAAAACAAAGTTACAGCCATCAGGTGTTCAAGCAAGCAAGATTAGGACACGGGTACAAATCTGGTTGGCTCAGGGCTCGAGGCACAGGGCTCGAGGCATTCTGGGGGCAGTTAGAGTTAAGCATTACCAGCTGTTAGAGTTCTTGACTGGCTGGGCCCTAATAAACTTGTCCTGGGTTTGCTCACAGGGCCTGTTTATCTCAGGTTCGCGTGGTAAAGTGGGGTTCACATGGTAGGGTGGGGCCTGACTTCAAAGTCTGGCTCTTCATCCCCAGCCAGTCAGGAAAATGCTTATGCTAAAAGACTGCAATGTTGTAGCCTGAGAAGAGACCTGTATAGTTGTTAAAAGTTAACTGTTGTATGTAATTTCCAGTCTGCAGTAAAGCTCCTAATGGACATCTGATACTGGCAACCCCTTGGCAAAGTAGGCTAAGTAAAGTATAGGTTCCTGGCTAGGTAGGGTCAGTTTCCCTGAGTCAGCTTGAAGAAGTTACAGAAGATGGATGATCTTTTCCCCTCAGCTCCCCTTTAATATCAAGGTACTAGAGTCATTTTTGGGAAGATGAGGCAGGATGAACTAGAAGCAGGGAAAACAATGGTAACAAATGTACAAGAGTGGAGACTTGCACTTGTGAGAGATGGTTCTTTAACCAGTCTATGCAGAAAGTTGCAGGCAACCCAGCAGAAGGTGTGACATTCTATTGGAGCCACTGAGAGCCCCTGCCCCTGCCCATTCCATTTGGGTTGAGATCAAGGATGGACTGAGAGACATCTGGAAGAAACTAACTACATCTTCATCCTGAGCACATCTATGGTGGTAAAAGCAGATGGGACTCCATTACACACAACTGATTCCTGCTGGAAGGCTGCTTTGGATCTGTTGAAACTAAGATTTTTGAGGGGACATTCTGACTGGAGTTGACTCGCTCTATTAAGAAAATTGACCGGCCGTGGTGGCACACGCCAGTAATCAATGAGGAGGATGAGGCAGGAGGATCACGAGTTCGAGACCAGCCTGGGCTACACCTTAGAGGCTGGGAATATGGCCTAGTGGCAAGAGTGCTTGCCCCCTATACAAGAAGCCCTGGGTTTGATTCCCCAGCACCACATATACAGAAAATGGCCAGAAGTGGCGCTGTGGCTCAAGTGGCAGAGTGCTAGCCTTGAGCAAAAAGAAGCTAGGGACAGTGCTCCGGCCCAGATCCCAAGGCCCAGGACTGGCCAAAAAAAAAAAAAAAAAAAATTGGATAAAGCATGTGTGGCAGGCTAGAGAGTCACTCCCAGGTGATGCCTGGGGTAGGAGGTGTGTCCAAGTGTACTAGGGTGTTGGGGTCAGCTGTGCCTTTAAGAGGCCACAGCTGACCTTGGCCTGTCCCTCCCCTTCCTGCCTTTAACAGGAAGAGAAGCCCCTGTTCCTGGGGCGAGCATGTGTGCAATGGTGGAGGGGTATCCCAGGGGCCCATCCTTGGGGGGCTGGGCCTCCGCCCACAAGGGAGGTCCCCTGACATCACTTGATGGACAGCTCTGGTGGTCAATCTGTTCTCCCTCTCGTGCCCGCCTTTGGGCTATATCTTTGTGGCTTCTCATTTGAATAAGTCAGAACCATCCCAGAGACTTCACGCACTCGTGTTTTCCTTGGGCTGGCGAGTATGGAGGTCTCCCGACCACACACGACCCAAGGCTAATCCGGCTCCCCGCTCCCGCGTCTGATCCCTAACGGCCAGGGGGAACATGAGAGAGTGAGTATGGATGCCCAGCAGAGGAGATAGATAAACCCGGGACCCCTCCCCACGAGGGTGGGGAGGGATAGAGTGAAGCCTGGCAATTTAAAGCACAACACTAGGGTGTGTCCAGGTGGATTAGAGTATGACCTCAGAAGGGAGGGAGGTAATTGCCTCCAGGTATACCAGTTACCTAGGTAACTGGATGGAGATTTAAGTAGGTGAGAGCACCTGTATGGAGCCCTCCTGGGGTGGACCTCACAGATATCACTGACCAACCTTAGGCACTTTGAGGCACAGGAAATAAGTCAAGGGTTTGACTAGGCTAAAAGAAAATAGGGGGGGGGATGTTGTAGGGAGCAGAGCTGACACCATTTTGATTAGGGAAAGATGATAGGAAATGATGGGGGGAGTAGATTAGGTCAACCTGACCCCAAAATTCTGCTTCTGTAAATGGCTTGCTTAACTTGTTTGCTTGCTCTACCCCATGTCAACCTCCTAAATCTGTGCCACGCTTGCTTATTAATGTTGCTTGCTCTACCTCCTGTGTCAAGCCCCTACATCTGTGCTATGCTTTTACCTTTATAAAGCCCACTTTGAGGACTGCTTGGGGTCACAGTGGCAGCTCCCGAGTCTTCCCTGTGTCCCTGGCTGGTCAGACTGCTTTTCACTGTGGCAGTTTCAGCTCCCAAGTCTGTGCCGCATACCTGGCCCAGTCAGTTTGCTTTTTGCTTCCCCAGTAAATCCATCTTTTTGCTTGAGACTGTCTCTGAGTGGTGGACTCTTGGAGTGACGGGGAATCCCTCCCTCAAACCCTGTAACATTTTAAAGTGTAGCAGTTTTTTTTGTTTGTTTGTTTTTAGGTTTGGGGCTTGGACTAGGGGCCTAAGCACTGTCCCTGGCTTCTTTTTGCTCAAGGCTAGCACTCTACCTCTTGAGCCACAGTGCCACTTCCAGCTTTTTCTGTTTATGTGGTGCTGATAAATCAAACCCAGGGCTTTGTGGTAGGCAAAGGCTCTACTGCTAAGCCACATTCCCAGCCTTTGAAGTGTAGCACTTTGAATTTGAGCCCTTTGGAAACTTTGGTGTCACAGAATTTTACTGCCTAGGTGAACACTACTGATTAATTGTAAGAACCCAACACTAATGGAGAAACCAACATTCCCATTTTATTCATCTACAATATGCACTAACAATTAGAACTCCCTAGGAATGCACAGATAGAGGTGGGCTTTTGAAAAGTGGTTAAAAATTACAGCCTCTGAGCCCGGCACTGGTGGCTCACATCTGAGGATCATAGTTTGAAGCCAGCCAGGTCAGGAAAGTCCATGAGACTCTTGCCTCCAATTAATCATAGAAAAAAGCCAGAAGTTGTGTTGTGGCTCAAGTGGTAGAGTGATAGCCTTGAGCAAAAGGAGCTCAGGGGCAGTGCCCAGGCCCAGGGTTTAGGCCCCAGGACTGACAAAAAAATAAAAAGTACAACCTCTGAGATCAGGGCCACCAGCCTAGCCATTTGCTACCTTCAAGTCTTAAGCTATGGACCCTTGAGCAAGGTGCTTAGGCACAGTGGGACTCAGTTTCCCTGTCTAAGATATGAAGGGATAAAAAAATAAGGGTAATTTTAAGAGAAAAAGTATAACAGATATAAGAATATTGAGAGGGGTATCACTTTATGGCTAGAGGGTTAAAGTGCAGGTAACACACCAGATGGAGCTTTAAACAATCTTAGCAGCACCTAGGATTTGTCCATTTGTCTTTATTCCTCTGCTTCTCCCCCATGAATTACAAAATTTTGACAATATAAAACAGTACTAAAGGCACTATGTTCATTTACACAGAGTTAGCATTTGTGTAACACCATTGACTGGAATGTCAACAGGTACAAGCAGGGCTCATCTGTGTGGTGCATCAGGATTATCCTGCAGTTCTGACTGCGGCCATGTGTTTCTGAGCTGGTTTCCTCCTCACCAGTGGTATCAAAACCACCAGGGGTAGTGCAAAGAAAACTACAGATTCCCAATAGTGTCCACACCCTAAAACATCTGATTCACAAGGCTTGAGGTACAAATGCCTATTTTTCAAAAGCTCCCTGAGTGATCTCCATGTAGGAACAGGCTGGGTAGTGGGGGGGGGGGAGTGAGTAGGGGACGAAACCAACCCACAAACCCATGCAGTGGGTGCTGACTCAATTGCATCTGCAAAGCTGAGAAAGTAAAATAACAAAGGTAGAGCACATAGACTCCTTTCTAGACCTGGACGTTACCAATTTGGTAACAAGTGTGGAGGTTTGCAGTAAACAGCATTTCTTTGGTGTGGTCACAGCTTGAGAGAGCCATCCGCTTTCCCCAGATCATGGATTGCCTTGTTTTCCAGAAGTTCCTTCTGCTTGTCGCTTGGCCTCACCATGTTGTTCAGCATTGCTTTAGCCACGGTCTCCACAGGTATAGAATGCTCACTGGCCCAGGAGGCAGGTAAGGCGCCAAAGAATTTCCTAACCAACCATTCTGTGGGGCGAGACTCTTGTCTATCACATAACAGGACTCTAAACAGAGAAAGGAAAGCAAAGGCAGAAATGGTAACTTGCCTTCAGACCACAGTAGGTGGTACAGAATGCATTTTTTTCCCCATCAAAACCTGCATGTTGGGGGACTGGGATGTAGCTTAGTGGCAAAATGCTTGCCTAGCAAGTGCAACATCCAGGTTCAATCCCCAGTACCCAAAAAAGAAATCCTATCCACCAAGTGGCTGATCTGGAGACTGGCCTTTCAGGACATGATTAGGGTGAGAAGAAGTCTTAAGGATGGGATAAGGTTGATCCGATAGGCATCCTTTTAAGAAGAAAAAGAGACCTCAGAGATTTCTTTCTGCACAACATATAAAAGAAAGTTTATGCAGAGCCACAACAGCAAGTGCCTACCTCTGCCAGCCAGGGAGCGGGTCTCGCCAGATACCAGCCCTGAAAGTACCTTAATTCCAGACTTCCAAATTCCAGACTTTGAGAAAAAAACCAACAGAAATTTTTGTTGTCAAAGCCACTGGGGGCTGCGATATTGTGTTCTGGAATCCAATCACACTAATATTGGGAGCATAGGTTTAATTTGGTACATAAAGTTTTTTTAAGAAAATAAAATAAAAAATAGGACTGGGAGTGAAGCTACCTACCAAGCACCTACCAAGTGTGGACCCTGAGTTCAATTATCAGTAACACAAAATTAAATAAAATGCAGGAAGTGCAATGCAATGAAATAAATGGATAAAATAAAGTGAAATGAAAAAAACTTTGTAATTGCTACCTAGGAAATTTTTGATTATTCTGAACTGGTCCCCAAACCTATCCTGTACTTCAGATTCAAAGGGTGGGCCCTGCAAAGAAGCAACCTACCTCCAGCTAACTTCTTTCCTGGCTTAGGTATCTATCTTAGCTGTCAGCCTCTTCAAATGAACTGCCTTCTAAGACTGACAAACAATGGCACTCTCAGGCAGCATGAATACTTACCCTGGCCTAAATATTGTGTAACGATCAAATTTTAGTTCTTCAACCTTGGCTTCCACTTCTCCCTGTTCAGAAAACACAGAAACACACACATACACACTGTGTTAATTAAGACTGATTAAGTGAAGCTTTAGAGAAAAATTCAGTGTTGAAGAATATCTGCTTCTGCAGATCTCAAGTTTTATTTTGTCTGTTCTCGGGCTTGAACTCTGGGCCTGAGTGCTGTCCCTGAGCCTCTTTGTGCTCAAGGCTATCACGCTATCACTTGAGTCACAGCGCCACTTCATTTTTCAAGAGTCTCATGAAGACTTTCCTAGCCCCGCTGGCTTTGAACTACAATCTTGAGACCTCAGGCTCTTGAGAAGCTAGAATTACCAGCATGACACACTGGCACCAGGCAGGGCTCAAGTTTATAAATGTCCTTACCTAGGAGCCTGGATTCCTAAGATACCCAAGTGCTGTGCCAGTCATTGTATGCATGTCAGTGATAAAAGCTATTCATTACTCGGTGCCTGGCAGCCTGGATTCAAGTCCCAGTCCTGCCACTCACCAATTCAGAGCTTAATATCACAATACTCAGTTTCCATACAAATGCCCGTGAAGGCCCTTAAAATGCTGCCCAGAGCAATTAATGTTAGCTATTATTAATCCAATGAATCATTATTATAACTGAGTGAAACAGCAGTAGTTCTTTCATCTTTGCAGGTGAATAAAATATGCATCTTCTTTCATAAAAATTGGAATTGCTTACCTTGTCTTTCTCAGAACCCAAATGTATTCTGAAAAGCAGACCAGCCCCCCACCCCCCCCCCCGCCACCCCCCTCCTCCCCACTTAGGATTCTTAACAATTAAACTGAAACTTCTATTCTTGATGTAGCTTCATTGGTGGCTCACTTGTCTTTATCCTCCCTAAAATATGTTAGGACAGGAGAGCAATGGTTTAGCTGCATGCCACAGGAAAGGGCTTTGGAAATGTTCATTATCCTAAACTGGTCTGGAGAAAACACAATGCTAACAATCTCCTATTTCTCTAAAAAACAAACAAAAAACCCCACAACACAGTACTGCGATCTGTGTAAAGTCCACTCAGTAGTGACTGGGGTGATGAAAGGGGACCAAGATAGAAGCCAATTAAAAAAAAATGATGCAAAGAAAGGGATTATTTCTGGAAAAAATAAAAACAAAAACAATTTAGGCAAGTATCTGAAAAAACAACAGGGCACAGGACAGACTGGTCTTGCTTCCATTATTTTAAAATGCACACTAATAATAATTACCCCTTACAAAGCAATCCATTTTGCCTCAAGGTGGGCATATTTTTGATAAATGGATCTGAACATGTTGAGGGCTTTTTAGCTTACAAAGCAATCCATTTTGCCTCAAGGTGGGCATATTTTTGATAAATGGATCTGAACATGTTGAGGGCTTTTTAGATAAGGAAATAGTAAATTCCTTCAGGCTAGAGTTTTGCATTTAAGCCAAAATTAGATGAACCTGTGAAAAAAGCATTTAACACTAATAAAAAAAAGAAAAAGTCTTGAACCTAATACCTTCTGAGTCTGTTTTCTTAAACAGGGGCTGCTGGGAGGTGTCTGAGAACCAGCCAGGAATTATTTGAATTCAGTTATATTTGAAGGTTAGGAAGTAGAAACTTTAACATAAAAAAAGGTTTGTGCTGGTGCTGTACTGAGAATAGCAAATGTACATGAAATTTTAAAACATAAAACAAGACTTTTAAGGAAGCTGAGCTTGTAATTAGCAGACTGCTTCAGGCTAACTGTCCCTAAAGCTCTAGAGAAGTAAAAGTTCCGGCCTCTCAGCCATTAGGGAAACTGCAAGAAAAGTATAAGAATTATTTCCCTGGGAGGGGCACAGGCTGGTGGCTCCAGCCTGTAATCCTAGCTTCTCAGGAGGCTGAGACCTGAGGATCATGGCTCATAGCCAGCCTAGGCAGGAAAGTCTGTGAGACATTTTGTTCCAATTAACCACTAGAAAACTGGAAAGAGGAGCTGCAGCACAAAGTGGTAGAGTGCTCACCTTGAGCTACAAGAGCTCAGGGACCACTAGTGCCCAGGCCCTGAGTTCAAGCCCAATAAGAAAAAAAGGAAGGGAGGGAGGGAGGAGGACAGAAGGAAGGAAGGAAAAGAAAGAAAAAGAAATAGAAATCACTGCCCCACATCTCTGAAAAGTCATGCCAACATTCAAGGCCAGAGCAGCGACTGCTCATTCCCCTGACTTTATTGTGTAATTAATAGAGGGAAGGTATTGCAAGTTGTCTTTCAAATTGCTCCAAGTTCCTAAATATATTCCTGCAAAACAGTAAGACCTTGGAGCAGTGAAAAGTGCATAAATTGTGCATTTAATTCCTTTCTGGATAACATTTTTGGGGATAGTATTTAGTACTGCCACTTACTCCAGAGTATATGTTAGAAACACAACACAAACCTTAACTTGTAAGTATAAAAACTTGCTTGACTTGTCAGCTCCTCTGGAGGACAGCAGGTTGAAGTGTTTGCACCCTCCTGCTTTTGCCAGCTCCGCAGACTTCAGCACATAATCTCGGTCAACGCGAACAAATCCCTCCTGAGGGAGAAAAGGATGTGAGTTATTTCCAATAAGCCATGAGTTCATTTTACAGATTACTACCTGGCTAGGGTGGCAGGCTCTGAGGCCTGGGAGGGAAGAGGTAATCTAAATAAAATGCATTCAAGCAATAGATGAAAGTCAGGCTGAGACCCCGGGAGAGGCTCCAAGTACCTTTCAAAGGGACAAACCAGTTTAGCAACCAGGCTGAACTGCAATGAAAACAAGGACAATGATGCTGAAACAAAGACAGTAAACCAACCCGTAAGTAGCAAAAGGAACAGTAAGACCAGGCTGGAAAACTGCTTTTAATCACATATTTCCTTCTTTTCTTTTCTCCTCCTCAGTGCATGATCAAACCTAGGAACTCCTGCATGCTAAGTAAGAACCTAGTACTCCACCATTGAGCATGTGTGCAACCCATTTCTCCATCTTTGAATCACTTCCCAACCTTACACCCTCACTCTGTTTTCTTTCTTACTTTTTTGGGGCAGTACTGGCTTTTGAACTCCAGACCACATGCTTGCTAGGCAAGTGTTCTACCACTTGAGGATTGTCTACAGCAGCCTCTCTTTTTTCTCTTATTTTTTCCAGCTCTACTAGGGTATGGTCTTAAAGTAAAATTCAGGACACTCTTCAGACACTATGATCAGGGTCTGTTTGATTTCCAGTGTTGTTCAAGCTTTACAACATATTTTAGATGCTAGTAAAGATGAATCTTCACATTTTTAAACAAATGATGTTGTATAAACAAAAATGATGTAGAGTAGGTCCAGTGTGGGTAGTGGCTGAGACTTTCTTCTTAATTCACATCACAGGATCAGCACATACCCAGCACACAATTGGTGCTCTAAATGTATTTGAACAAATGAATGGAAAGGCAATTCCATTCAGAGGAAACAAAAAGAGATGAGAGGGGCTGGGAATATGGCCTAGTGGTAAAGTGCTTACCTCATATACATGAAACCCTGGGTTCGATTCCTCAGCACCACATATATAGAAAAAAGCTGGAAGTGGTGCTGTGGCTCAAGAGGTAGAGTGCAAAAGGAAGCCAGGGACAGTGCTTAGGCCCTGAATCCATGCCCTGGGACTGGCAACAAAAACAAAACAAACGAAGGCATAGTCTCATGTTTTTACCCAGGCAGGTGGAGATTGTGATCATCCAATTTACACCTCTCATGGAGCTCGGATGGCAGTCTTGGGCTATCGTCACTCCCAGCTACTTACCCCACCCTACCCTCTGATCACATTCCTCTAGATCTCTGCCTCCCAAGTAACTAGGATGGCAAGCATCAGCCACTGTTCTGGGTCCCAAAGGACTTTATAACATTAATAATTTTTCTCTGTAGTAGTAATTTATTTCAAATGTTTTATATGATATGGTCATGTGTAACTTTCATCTTTCTTAGATAGATGAAAACAAGGTCCAGTGGTCTGGGGAACTGCTGGCTAGGGAGTTAGAGGAGACAGAAAACAAGTTCTTGACTGATCAAGTGGGGCTCCTATCTCAGATTCTCTATTGCTAGTGAAAAGAACTAATCCCTAACCTGACAGACTAATGGTCTTTCAGACTAACGTCTGAATCTTCCCACCTGTGAGTATGTTAGGTTACACGTCAATGGGAAATTAAGGCTGCAAAGGTCAAAAAGGTACTTAAAACAAGGGAGATTGGGCTGGGGAATATAGCCTAGTGGCAAGAGTGCCTGCCTCGGATACACGAGGCCCTAGGTTCGATTCCTCAGCACCACATACACAGAAAACGGCCAGAAGCGGCGCTGTGGCTCAAGTGGCAGAGTGCTAGCCTTGAGCGGGAAGAAGCCAGGGACGGTGCTCAGGGCCTGAGTCCAAGGCCCAGGACTGGCCAAAAAAAAAAAAAAAAAAACAAGGGAGATTATTCTAGATTATGCGAAGGCTCAATGTAAGCAATTACAAGGGCTGTTAGAAGTGGGAAGCAGCAGGGAATTTAGAGTTATGTAGTACCGAAAGGGTACCTCCATTCCCCCACAAAAAATTGCTGTTCTTGAAGATGGAAGAAAGACAACTATGAACCAAAGCAGCAGACAGACTGTACCAGCTAGAGATGTAAGAATATGAATTTTCCTTTATGGCCTCCAGGAAGAAATGTACCCTGTCAACACCTCAATTTCACCCCAGTAAAACCCATACCAAACTTCTAACCTGTAGAACTACAAGATAATAAATTTGGGTTGTTTTGAACCACTAAATGTGAGGTCATTTGGATAAGCATTAAAAACGAATGCCAAATTCAAGTTTAAAACGATAGGACCAAGCAAACTTTTTTAAACTTCAAAGTTAAAAGAAAACTTTAAGTAATAGAAAATATAAATACAGAGCACAGAGCTGGATGACTTTTCATTAACCGAAGCTCTTCTGCAAGCAGTTCCCAGATGAAGAACTAGAACATGAATTGCCATTACTAGAAAAATGTCCCCTCTTCCTTCTCATTATCATTCCAGGGTATTTTAAGTCTTCCCACCTGTGGGAAAATGCTATTTTTCTACCCAACTTTAGTTAACATAAACTTATCTCTTTACCCACAAATCATCACCACTTTCTTTTTGTTGCATACCTTGACATCTGGTATTAGACATATTTACATTCCTGTTAATACTTTTAAAATTAGTATGAGGGAAAACAGTTTTAACACTTAGCACATCCTGACAGAGAAAGGCGATTCTTATCCGAGCTTTACTCCAAATTGTGATTTAGATGTGCTGAAAATGTGCCACAAAACCCAAAATGACACAGTAAAAGTTCTAACCGAATTTCCCTTTCATATCAGTTTCTTCTCTTTACTCCAATTAAGGCCTGTTTTAATAAGTAACCAGTTGATTATTCACAGTAAAATAGTTTAGTGAAATACATTTTTGCCTTGTTGTGTCAGCATAATTGCTTGGAAAGATTATTAGACTTCTCTATGTTAAAATGCTTTTTATTCTTTCAGCAGCTTCTTTAAAAATAAGGGAAAGATGCAGCCAATCACAAGCCTCCAGACCGACGCTGTCTCTCTCACTTAATCCAGAAGCAAGAGAGGGATAATTTGATTAAACTAAGACCCTAATTTATTTGGCTTTAGTTCTGGATCAACCTCTCTAATAGAGTGCTGTCGTCTCCAATTGTTTGATGAAAATTAAAGTGACATAAATACCATGGGACTCTTTCAATCTGATTAGTCAGCAAAGGCACATCAATACCACCCCAGCCATCAGACTCTGGCGTCCTTCCTTTCACCAGCTTCACTGGCAACTGACAACCGCTCCTTGAAGGACCAGCACCCACGCTGCTCTACAGACCCCTGCCCCCAGCCCATCATTCCTGCTCAAAGGGGCCTGTTGACAAGGTGCCCATACCTCTCTCCATTGCTATTCTTCAGACAAAGCTAAATATTGTTTTATTAGCAATCAATAGCTGTTAATCCAAAATGATTTCACAAATCCTCTGCGACTTCAAGCTGATTATAAACCTGCATTTTTTCCAAGCTCACTAAATTTTAAATTTCATTTCCTTCACCCTGATGGCAGGGCCTTTTTAGCGGGTGAATGCAACCCAAAAGCAAATAGGTCAAGGGCTTTCAGGACTTAAAAAAATCTAACTGAAGGAAGGATTCTGGTGACTGATTAGGCAATACCAATGTACACCGGTTTACTTTGGAGTAAGAAAGAATCTACTTGTAGATGGAAGGAGCTAGTTTTAAAAACTTATTAATTCCTTTCCTTGTTCCTCGACAGCTCAAATTAAAAAATAGAAAAAGAAACTAAAATAAGTTACTCCATGTCCTAGAAACACCATTTTCAGAAAAAACTAACCACAGGGCTAGAGAAAAGACAGCCATCTCTTCTCAGATTATTAAGTCTATTGTCAGAACGTCTAGAAAAAGAAACTGATTCAGTAAATTCTCACCTTAAATTTCTGCTGCAGGACCTACCAAAATAATGCCTACATCTCACCTTAGATATCCTTACTCAGTAGATGTTCTTTTTTTGAGTCTTATTAAAATACAAAGCCAGTAAGTATGTCTCTTAGTCTTCTTTACCAATACCTGAAAACTAGCAATAATACTGTGGCTTAAGACTAACTTGGGCTACAAAGGTATTTCAGAGGAGAGAGCCTGTCCAGAAGGACTAAAGAAGGTCACAGGGTCCTTTTCTGAGAAGGAAAGATCTGTCATTCTGTCAGTGGTCTCAGCCATAATTCTGCTTCAAGTTCTTTCTCCTTCATCCCCTTTTGAAATGAACCCTAAATCAGGGCAGAAAACACAGATGTTGACACACAATAAATGGTATGATATGAGATCCTATTTGTGTCATAAAGGGCATTTTTGTATTTGATGTATGGAGATAGGGGAAAGATTGTGAGTACAGAAAGAGCTCTGGATAGCAAACTAAAATAAAACCAATACTGAGGATTCCTCTGTCATTCACTACATTTTTTCCCCATTTAAGTCACTGTTCTCTTCCATAGGGTCAAAAAATTCTGCATTTGGAAGGGGGATACAGTAGTCCAGACAAGGAGGTGATCCACAGAAGCTAACTGACACACCATTCCTTGGTTTCCAAACAAGAAATCATTCATCACTCCACTACATGCCCCCTTCTGACACATACATCAAACCAAACTATACAGGATAGAACAGGGGTTGGGAAAACTTTTCCTTTACAGGACCAGCCTAATAAATATTGTCAGCTGCGCAGTAGAGACTGCATTTCCAGATATACCATTATAGCACAAAGCTGTCACAAATGATATGGAGAGTAAGTAATGAGCCTGGCTCTGTGCTAACCAAATTTTATTATGGATACTGAAATTTGAATTCCTTGTACTTTCCTGTGATGATATATTATTCTTTTGAATTGTTTAGGCATTTTTAAAAGAAAAACATTCTCAGCTCATAAGCCATATAAAAACAGGTGACAGGCCATATTTGGTCCCCAAGGATATGGTTTGCACACTCCGGGATTAGAAGAGTATATTAAGAATCTGAAGCCTTGAGAGTCTAAAGATGCCTAATAAATGTTTCAGGTGCCTGTGTTCATCACATAAACATCATCCTTTCAACAGAATCCAAAAATTTGGATTGCTAGAGCTTTCTTCTAACAAGTGAGGAACTGAAACTATATCAAACCACCCAAAATACTAACCAAATCCCCCTTTTACTCCAAATAAAGGGAAATACACTATTCACAGAAGTATCTCAGACCTTTGCTCTTCACTCAAAACTAATGTTGATTTGCTTTTCAAAGGACATGGTAACCTCCACTAACACATAAGTCAACTACTAAAGCAAGGTAAAGACCCTCAGGAAAACAGCAAGTGAAGAGGACAAACACCTCCCAGTCACTCACAAAAGGGAGTCCAGCAGGAAGAGCAGAATTGCTTTCATTGGGGCTCTCCCAAGAAACCTGTTCAAGGTAGAGATTCCAAGCTCAGAGATTCTCTCTCGTAGGCCCAAATCAAGGTAGCATTGCATTGAGAAAACAACTATGGGCTATGGGTATAAAAGGAAGTTTAAAATCTAGTCAGCTATGACTCAGAAAAATGGTTTTCCAAACAACTGATGGAAGTGAATAGACTTATTGGTAGTTTTAGTTGTAACAGAAGTCTGAGTAGACTGAATTTTATGGGCTGAGTGTATCCCATATAAAATGTTAAAGTCCTAACCCCCAGTACTTCAGAATTTAAGCCTATTTGGAAATAGGCTCACTGCTGATCCTGTTATGATGATTGTTGTCATGAGCAGACTGGCCCCTAATCCAATCCAATATAACTGTGTCTTTATAAAAGACGCAGACATATGCACAAAGGGGGAAATGTAATATGAAAAGACAGAGTACTTAGCCAGCTACAATTGAGGCGAGAGCATTTAAACAGATTCTTCCCTCAGCATTCAGAAGGAACCAACTCACTGACACCTCCATCCTTGACTGCTAGCCTTCATAGATATCTAGCCTTCAAAGCTCTGAGACAATGCACTTCCTTTACTTTATTATGGCAGTCCTAGCAAACAGTTACATTAAAGGGCATAAGGAAATGAGCTGACTCCTCAGAGAAGCTCAACAATAAGAGTGAAGTTTCTCTACTGAAAATTGGAATTGCTAAGACAAAATTCAAAGTATTTCAGTTACAATACAACTATAAAATGCCACTAGGCTTGTGAGTAGCATCAAAGGTTCCCTTTAGTGAGATTTTCTAGAGAAAGGGCTGCTTGCTGATGGGAAATTCCAGTAGCCATGAGCTTGGAAGGCAATAGGCTCTTTCCAAAGCAGTGTTGTTACCTAGCCACTTTTAAAGTGCCTAAGGTCATCATAACCTCCAAACTATCCATTGCACTCCAACCAAATTAAATTTTAATGCTTTTTCTAGAAGCAGTGCCAACTTACTTTCTGCTCCTATCCTCTTAAACCATTTAAATCCTAACCCATTTCTGAATCTACTTGGCTTTCAAATCCTCTCCCTTACTCATTAATAACTTTGACTTTTCAAGCTGATTTTAAAGGAGAACAAAGGTCTAAGAAGTAGGGAACCACTCTCAGTTCAAAACAACACAACTATCCTTCTGATTAAAATTGCATTACCCAGATTGAATGCAACAAAATAATGTAGACTTTCTCCTGGAGCACCCTGTGAGATTTGCTTTATGTTGTGAAACTCGACTGCTCTATGCTTAATGCAGTTTTTTTTTAAATTCTGCTGAGTCACAACCAGAACTTCAGACAGTAAAACCTGCAGTGTATTAGAACAAAAAGTTCAACGCTTTTGGAGGACACACTGCTTGTGACTGTCCCTGAGCCAGAAAAGATCGCACCAATTGCTAAGTCGGAACATCATCCTTTTCATAATGGATAATGCAGTTCTTGGGAAAATCAAATTTCTCTATAAGCCATAGTTCCCAAGCACAGGGCTCAAATCCTAATAGTGTTTCAGGGCAGATTTACAAAACTGCAAAACAGATAGAAACAGATCTTTACTGAAAACATAAATAGAATTATTCCCTGGTTCATCACAAAACCTAAAAAAATATAACTGAGCCTAACTATTTGGTTGGTATAAACCATATGCTCTCCTAATGACTCAGATGTTTGGTTCTGGTTTCTAAACCTGCAGCTAGTTCCCAGGGAAGGGTCACTGCCCTGCATATTTAGTAGATGTATTTGGCTCCAGCAAATAAATTCTGCCAGAGGAATAAACTGTATTCAAGGGTATGTATGATATATAACACTGACTCAGGATCCACCTCGTAAACTATGACTTTTAACTGTGGAGTACACTATGACTTTTGGACAGGGCTGACTCAATTTAGAACGCCATTTAAGAAGAAAATAAAATGTGTGTTAGAACAGTTTTGCGTCAGCAGAGGCTGAATCATCACTATCATTGAATCACTGCTGAAGGCTGAGTCACCACTGGAGGCTGACTGAATCGTGCCTTTGGATTATGATGTTCTAGCCTAGAAGTTTAAAGTTTGGTGTGAAAAATAGGTTGAAGCCAATAACTCAAGTGAAAGAGAACTTTAAGCTTCCAATGTTAAGGAAGGAAAAGAAGAATAGTTTACTGCCAATACCACAGGCCAATTACTTTTACTCCGACTTTTTGTTTTTCCTTGTCAGGGGTTATTCTGATCATTGTTGACTACTTTTCTATATGCAAGATCACATAAATATTGACAGTGTTCCAGCACTCAAACTGGAACTTGTTTGAAGGAAAAATGGATTGATCAGTAATATTGAAAGTATTGTGAAGTTAGGATAACAAAATATTAATAATAAGAGCTTACTAAGCACTGCAGGATGCAAAAGAAAAGTAAGAAGGAAATACTTGACATTACTGGCTAATAAAAAGAGGAAATGGTATGTTTTTCTTTCTTACCGCTCCAGCCTTTTTTCTGGTAGTACCCAGGCAACAGAATCCAACATCATGACCTTGAAAGGCAGAAGTGTAGTCATCCAGCTTTTCAAAGTCCACCACTTCTTGATTCTAGACAAGGGCACAGTTGTATATAATCTCACATTATTCAAAAATATGGACAATTTAAGGAATGACAATTTAAGGCTCACTACTTATCAGACTCTGTAAATTTTTTTTTTCTCACTAAAAAGCAAGTCATCTGAATTGAAAATCAACAATTCACATAGTGTTCATGGTACATACAACTGGGCTAGGGGTGATCCAGATTTCTACAATCTGATCCTAAAATGGAACCTGATTATTTATAGAAAAGCAACAATGAAAACCTGTTGGTACCTTATCGGTAAGAAGATCACTGAGGGATAGTATGAAAACAGAGGATAGTGTTTAGAATCTCAATGAAGACCTAGGTTCAAACTTGGTCCTACTATCTATGAAATAAGCAATTTTGGACAAGTTATTGATCATAAGCCTCAGCTTTTTGCAGCCATAAAATGTAAATAATAAACTTTGTGTTGGTCCAAGTCATGGACCACCTGCATGAAATTCAGACAGGAGGAGCTTGATCTAAAAGCATACTTTTGGGTGTGAATCAGTATCTGCACTTTGGACAAGCATCCACAAGAATTCCAGTACTCGGGGCTGGGGATATGGCCTAGTGGCAAGAGTGCTTGCCTCGTATACATGAGGCCCTGGGTTCGATTCTCCAGCAGCACATATACAGAAAATGGCCAGAAATGGCGCTGTGGCTCAAGTGGCAGAGTGCTAGCCTTGAGCAAGAAGAAGCCAGGGACAGTGCTCAAGCCCTGAGTCCAAACCCGAGGACTGGCAAAAAAAAAAAAAAAAAAAGAATTCCAGTACTCATTCATACATACATACATTCATTCATTCATTCATTTATGCATGCCAGTACTAGGGCTTGAATTTAGGACCTAGGTGCTGTCCCTTGACTATCTCACTGGAGGTCAATACTTTACAACTTGAGTCACTACCTCAGTTTCCAGCTTTTTTTTGTGGTTAAGTGGAGATAAGAGTGATAGGTTGAAGCCAATCACTTAAGTGAAAAAGAATTTTAAAACATTTATTATGGGGGGGGGGGAAATAGCCTACTACCAATAACATAGACTTTCCTACCAAGGATGGCTTTGAACCTGGGTTCTCAAATCTCAGCCTCATGAGTAGCTAGGGTAACAGGTGTTGTAGGAAGTAGAGCTGACTCCATCTTGATTAGGGAAACATGGTAGCAAATGTTGGGGGGAGTAGAGCTGACTCCATCTTGATTAGGGAAACATGGTAACAACTGTGAAAATGAAGTTAAATATTAGGTCAGCCTGACCCACAAAATTCTGCTTCTGTAAATTGCTTAACTTGTATGTTGTTTGCTTTACCCTGTGTCAACCCCCTAACATCTGTGCTATGCTTTTACCTTTATAAACCCATCTTGAGGACTGTTACTTGTCAGGGTGTTAGCTCCCAAGTCTGCATTGTGTCCCTGGCCAGTCAGCCTGCTTTTTTATGGTCGCAGTTTAAGCTCCCAAGTCTGTGCTGCATCCCTGGCCAGTCAGTTCGCTTTTTGCTTCCCCAATAAATCCATCTTTTTGCTTGAGACTGTCTCTGAGTGGTGGACTCTTAGAGGGACGTGGAGTCTCCTCCCTTGAACCCTGTAACAGTGTGAGCTACTTGTACCCATATGATTTTATTTTATTTTTTGCCAGTCCTGGGGCTTGGACTCCGGGCCTGAGCACTGTCCCTGGCTTCTTTTTACTCCACGTCTTGAGCCACAGGGCCACTTCTGGCTTTTTCTGTTTATATGGTGCTGAGGAATCGAACCCAGGGATTCATGCATGCAAGGCAAGCACTCTACCTCTAAACCATATCCCCAGCCCCACCCAGATGAAATTTTAAAACCTACACCTAACCTTATACTATTTGCTGTGAAACTAGAAAGTTTGAGACATACCATCACTTGTGAGTTCAAATAAAATGCTGGTTTCCTTTACAATCATCAACACTGTCAAAAGAATTTTCTTGACACTGCATAAAAAATTGATGAAAAGCAGATTTTTCACAAAGAGCCTGGTCAAAACCTACACAACCAAAACTCCACTCTCAAAAATACAAACTTCAGCCAGGTGCTGGTGATTCATACTTGTAATCCCATCAATTCAGAAGGCTGTAATCTCAGGATCTCAGTTTGAAGCCCTTGCAGGCAAGAAAGTCTGTGAAACTCTTATCGCCAATTAACCACCAAAAAACTGGAAGTAGAGCTGTGGCTTAAATGATAGAGAGCTAGCCTTGAGCAAAACAAGCTCAGGGACAGTGCCTAGGCCCTGAGTTAAAACCCATGAACCAGCAGTGCGCGTGCATGTACGCACATACACACATACACATACACACACACACACACACACACAGAAAAAGAACAGACTTCAGAGCTAGTTCTATTTTCCAACAATGTCTCACAGCCCATGAAACTAGAGAACAAAGACGATTCAGCACTTGCTTAAGTATGGGCAAAAATGTCTGCTTTAAACAAACAAGTCTTGATAGACCAAAAACATCCCCAATATGATCTGAACGGAACCATTGGGAATCAAGCACATGTATTTGCAAGACTTCTTGTTATGTGAAATGTGCCTTCTGTAAAACCCCATGGGGCCAAATTTTTTGCAACATGGTCTCATGAGTATACTGTATTATTCCATTTGTTTCAGTTCACAGGTAACTCAGTTTAAATCTCTCCAAAGCTCAGACTTGAGATATTTGGAGGTTATAGCCAGCTGGAAATCTGGTGTGTAGAGCTTGCTTACCCATGGAAGTGTAACTTATCTGAAGGTAGTATTACTCTCTTTTCAGATACAAGCCTGGGAAGTCAGGTGAACAGATTCTTGTACTTTCACTGCCATAGACCATCGGGAAGTACTTTTGGGTTCTCTCACATTTCTATGAAGTCATAGATATGTGAAGATATCATGTGACTGAGAAAACTGTCAAGGTTACAGGGGCACAGAAGGTTGAGGAAGCCTGATGGCATGAACTGAGACCTGCTATTCTTGACAGCCCAAGTCCTGCTTTAGCAGGTTCCAGAGGTACAGAAGGGCTGTGCCCAAGACCACATGGTAGGGGCCAGAGGCCTAGCACCCAGGTTCAGTCCAGGAACGCCATGGCCTTTGGGCAGGGACTCTCAAACACCAATTAGGACCAGATTTTGGTGGTAGCCCTTTTCGCCTCCATCGCTGGCCCAGCCACGTTCAGAAATAGGATGTCACCTCTAGAAATACGGCAGCTCCAATACCCACCACGTTTTTATAAGCTTCCTCCTCGAAGGTGAGCTTCCTCCGGCCTATGAGCGTGACCCTGGCAAACAGGCTCCGTTCTAGGAGTTCTTTTAAGAGTACTTTGCCGGTTTCCCCGCTGGCACCCAGAATGAAGACGGATTTATTTTGCATCCTGAAGTCTTCCCGAAGCTTCGGCAGCGCCTCGGTCTCAGCCATGCTGGGGCAGGGGGAGGGGGGAGCGGGGATAATACGACAGGGGCTGATCTTAAGGTGCTAAGGGGTGCCCCCCTCCAGTTCTTACCCTGGGAGAAAGGAGCGGGGAAGCGGGGGAGGTTTATTTGTTCCCGAGAGAGAAGTTATTCTCCGCAGCTCCCCGGCTAGCTCTGAGTCACCTGCGGGGCGGGGCGGGGCGCAGTGACCGTCCCCGCAGGATCCTGCGGACACTGGGGGAGGCCTCCCCCCGCCCTCCCGCGCGGGAGGATGCGCCCAGGAGCCCGAAGCACCGTCGCCACAGAGCCTCAGGCCACACCATATGCCGGCCTGGGTCCATCCAGGCCCCCTATGCAGGGGGAGGTTACCTAAGGCCAACCTCGGGCCCCTCGTGGTCAAGCCGCAGCAGCAGGATCCCAGCCACCAGCGCGGCCACCCCGCAGCTCAGCGCCGCAGGCCCGGGCATGCGGACGGCGCCCCTGAGCAGATGCGCCCGCCGGGAGACAGTGGGGGGAGACGGGAAGGGAGCACAGCCCAGGCACCTACCCTCGAGATCTTCCGGGTGACTAAGCGGGAGCGGCCTTGCCCCGCCCCTGGGCGGAGTCTGGACCGGCGCTGGAATCCCGCGCGGTGCTGACACGTGGACAGGGCACGAGTGCCCGCTCAGAGCTAGGCCTGAGCCCTCGCCTAACGGTCCCCAAGAACCTCCCTCCCCACTTTCTTTTTTTTTTTTTTTTTTTTTTTGGCCAGTCCTGGGGCTTGGACTCAGGGCCTGAGCACTGTCCCTGGCTTCTTCGCGCTCAAGGCTAGCACTCTGCCACTTGAGCCACAGCGCCACTTCTGGCCATTTTCTGTATATGTGGTGCTGGGAAATTGAACCCAGGGCCTCATGTATACGAGGCAAGCATTCTTGCCACTAGGCCATATCCCCAGCCCCCTCCCCACTTTCTCTCCCCTGATGCAGGCCCAGCCAGAGGACATCCCAGGCTCGACCTTGACTGTCCCCTCCCACCTTGTGATCTGTGTGTATTGAAAGCCTTCACCTCAAATCCTCCACTGGACAAAATCTGACCTTTGCCGTCCTACCACCCCAAACAGGAGTTTAAAACAAAACAAAACAGAAACCTATTCCTTGCCTCTCTTGAGTGGCACTATCCCTCTCCCCCAACACACTTGTGTCTCACCCCCCACCCCAAACATCAAAATCCTGGTAGCAGTCAATCTCCTTTGACAGATTTATCCATCTTTCCACATTCCAGATTAATCACCAAGTCCTGACAATGCCTTCCAAATATTTCTTCCCTGAAGTTCCAATGTAGCTGTTCTCTTCCTGCCTAGGTCCCTGTCCACTGCTATACAGGTAGATCCAGATGACCACACCTATGCCTGTGCTTCACACTTTGCCTCACTGGGCCTATCTTAGACTTTGGAAGTTCCAGGAAGAGGTTAGAATGACAAGCAAGAATCTGAATGATACACAAGGATTGTGCTGTAAACATCCATCATGTTGGAGCCTCATCTGCCAGTGTAGAAGACAAATGAACCATTCCCTCTTCTAGCTCCTTGGGAGTTATTATGTATTTACATACACTGGCCCAGCCTAGATCCAACCCATCAGATGCTTCTATACAGGATTTTCACTTGGTGGGGGTAGGGGGACTCATACAAACAAACAGCCTCAGCTGGGGTCCCAGTAGGTGGGGGAGGGTATAGAATAACAACCTCAGAAGAACTGACATGAATAGTAGAAAAGCAGGCCTCTACAGATTACAGATGGTAAGTCAAACTGATAAACCAGAACCTGCCTGACAAGAAAATAGGGGCAGGGGCTATGAAAGAAGGAAGTAGTAAGGAGGACAAAACGATAAGGAAATGAGGATAGGACAGTAAATCTTTAGTTCCACAGCCTAACAGGAATCAGAAAGAGGATCCACCTATCAGAAAGCCATCCAATTCTCACTATTAAATCCAAGGCCAAGCTTTGTAATGAATGCAAAATGGCAGAAGGTGGAGCAAGATGGCCATGGCTGAGCTAGGTTGAACTGCCACCTTCCTCGGGAACTGTGTGTGCCATATACTCTGTCATACTGCTCTTCTAATAAACTTTCTGGGCTAGGGATATGGCCTAGTGGCAAGAGTGCTTGCCTCGTATACATGAAGCCCTGGGTTTGATTCCTCAGCACCACATACATATATAGAAAAAGGCCAGAAATGGTGCTGTGTCTCAAGTGGCAGAATGCTAGCCTTGAGCAAAAAGAAGCCAGGGACAGTGCTCAGGCCCTGAGTTCAAGCCCCAGGACTGGCAAAAAACAAAACAAAACAAATTATGTAATAAACTTTCCAATCACCTTTACTTATCGTCACATCTTCCCTAAATTCTTCTCCTGCCAGATGCAAGGACTGAGCTTGTCCAATTGCCCTAAACTTTCTGTTATCGTATTTGGTGCATTGTCCAGGAAGTTAGGGATGAAGGATTTATTTTTCTGACCTGGACTCTTCCAAATGTTTCCAGAACTACCAGCAATCTGATGATCTCTCCTGTGTTTTGCCTCCTTTCCTTGCTGCTTGTTCTTAGAGCCTGACTATTTCCTGTTATTCTTCCAACATATTCTTTCTAAGGCATCAAATTCTCTTCTGTTCCCTGTGCTTAAAAAGCCTTAACAGTACCAAGCACAAAGAATGATATTCCAAACTGTTACACTGTATAGATTCTTCCACCAAATTCCCAAAGACTCTTCTAGTAAAATTCTATGTCATACCTGTCAGCTAACAGTGCGTCAGGATTTCATCTAGCAGATCAGTTGCAGTGCTTGTTAACTGCACTCTTCTTGCTCCTCTCCTTAATTTTTCAAAATCTGTGGCATAAATCCTAAAGGATCAACCTCATGATCCTAGGAAACTGCATGCACACCTAAGCATAAAAAGATGAAGGACACTTTTAGTCCACAAAGTAAAGTGCCTTTGACTCTCTCTTTTAGCAATTCAGCAATCCCTTCCCACCTCAGCTAACTACTTTCTGGTCATTATCAATATTATCAATTCTCCTGTTGGAGAATTTCCTTTAAATGAAACCACACAGCATGTCTCCTTGTTGTCTCCACGTTTGTCCCTGAACCTATGCTTATATGGCTGCATTGAATTTCTGTGGTCCCTAAACATTTTGCGGGGCCCTTCCTTCATTTTTAAAAAAGCATGTATACTTATGACTGTGTTTCAACATATAACAATAGTCTATACTAGACAGTTTCTTTAATTTGAAGTCACATTTTTATGGGGCTTGAACTGTGCCTTTTGTGAGAGGAATAAGTCAATCAGTTCTGGCTATTTAATGTATCAGAATTCATTCTGGCCAGGCATGGTGGCACATATGTATAATCCCAATTACTCAGGAGGATTTTGGTTGGAGGTCCACCCCAGGAAAAATTTTGAGGCCCTATCCCCCCCTGCCAAAAAAAAAAAAAATGAGCTGGGGGTGTGGCTCAAGTGTTCAGAGGCCCACCTAGCAAATTTTGAGGCTCTGAGTTTAAGCCCAGGTACTACCCAAATGAAAATATTAAAATTTATTCCTTTGTATTTCTGAGTTGCCCTCCACTGTACAAGTATAAATATCCCATGACATATTTAAACGTTCTCTTTTTAGCTATTATATGTAAGGCTCATATGGCTAGTCTTCCTGAGGACATATGTTTTCATTACTTTTCTAGAATTTTCTAAGGTACAGGGTAGATACCCTATTCCCACCAACTGGTATCACCAGCCCAAGTTGTTATCCTTTGGTGGTAAATGTGGCTTCATCTTTCTTTTAGTAACAGAACCCAGGGGGGTTGTGGTAGTGTTTTGTTTGGGGGTGACAGTACTTCAGTTTAAACTGAGGGCATGCTGCTCACTAGGCAAGGGCTTTACTGCTTGAGACACACACTCAGCTTCTTTTGTTTTTGTTTGCAGATAAGATCTCCTGGTTTTGCCTAGTGCTGGCCTCGGATCACCAACCTCCTACTTATAATTCCTGCATAGCTGGAAAAACAAGTATGAACCACCACATTTAGGCAGGTGATTGAAAAGAGATCTCACTAACATTTTGCCTTGAATTTCAATCCCCCAGTGCCCTCTGTTTTATTAGAACATACAGATGTCCATTAAGATCATTTGACAGTGATTTAGCCAAGGAGTCACCTTTTTTTTTTTTTTTTTTTTGATAGGAAGCTGTCTTTTCCTTCTCTTTCTCTTACCTGATTTCCTTAGGAGAGGATGTGACTGTGGGACTGATGAATCATTGATGATGAGGAGAAAAACAGCCTAGAGGATGGCACAGCAAGGCTTCCAGAGCTCTCAGACCAGAGCTCCCTACCTGGCCTGGACTGCCTGCCCTGAACAGTGGGAACAAAATCAGCTCTGCTTATGTTAGTGCCTCTGAAATTTTGCAAGAGCTTAGCTAGAGCCTTGCCTAATGAAAAGTTTTCAGTCAGTCTTGCCAAAAGGGCACTGATTGATTCGATTGATTGATTAGGTAGATAACTACAGTGGACCATATAGGATGAATTGGATGCCAGCTATGTCAGTGAGCTGAGAAGGCAGGTCATTAATACTTGGTAAATGCAATGAAGGCATGAATTAGACAACCTTATAAAACATCCCCCAGATGTTCACACAGTAGCTCGTGCTAAATACCAAAGCATCCTCAAAAGAAAATGGAAACTCAGAAGATGGATTCTCTTCTCTTGCAGATGGCATCTCCACATCAAGAAGCTGACAAGCTGTGATGTCACCTGGGCTACTAAGACAACAGGGCCATAAAAAAAAAAAATCAGGGAAAACAGAAGGGAACATAAAGAAACTGAGGTGGGATCAAATCTCCTGGGCCAAAAGATCATTGATTTGTCAAGTCCATGTGTGGTATGAATGCTGACCTGGAGGAAGACTGTACATTTCTGGCCTTTGTTTTCCTACCTGTAAATTAGGAACATTCGTGTTACTCCAAGAAACAAGATTGCAGAGGACTTAAGTAAAGACAGTATTGATGTTAGAAGCTCAAACCTGTATTCCTAGCTACTCTGGAGGCTGAAAAAAATTTTTTTAATTCTAGTGTTTTTATTTTTTTGGGGGGGGGAGAAGGGAAGTACAGGGAGAGAGTAATGAGAACAGGTGACCTTTTGTTTGAATTTCTCTGAAGTACTGTCAACTGACTAGGGGCAGGCTCACCTGAGGGCAGGCACATCAGCATCCAGGCCTGTTCTGCTCAACGTCACAAGGCACTTTTTTCCCCTTGACACATGGTGTGCGCCAGCGTGTGTGTGTGTGTGTGTGTGTGTGTGTGTGTGTGTGTGTGTGTGTGCAAGGACAGGCAGAGGCGACAGTGTGACCGTGTGGGTCAGCCCGAGGCTGATCCTGATTCATCTGGAGATGGCTCGGCGAGGGCGGGTGGGGTGGGGGTGGGGGGGGAAGCAGGCTGGAAACTCCATGTGGGCAGCCCTCGGCGCGGGGCGAGACTTAATGGTGATGAAGAAAACGCGACAGGGAGTGGGGTGGAGGCCAGGGCGGAGGGGCTGGGAGCTAGTGAGAAGCAGGAAGGCCTTTCCGCTGGACTGTCCTGGCCAGATGCCGACAGGAATGAGCAGTGGCGTTCTATGCTGAGGGGCGCTGCACCCCAGTCGCGCTCAGACCTCATCTGCTTCCTCCCGGGTTGCATTACGCAGCTCACAGCCCGAGCCTGGGGACCGCCAGCGTGATGGCAGATCTTAGGGGGTGGGGGGCAGGCAGCAGTACCCACAGATGGGAGATTCGTAAAGGACCCCCAAGAGCTTGTGAGGAACTGGAATTCCCTTCCTCTTCCCTCGGAATGATGGAGTTACAGATGATTTATCACCATTTCTTATTAAAAAGCCAGAAGCCCAACCCCCACCGTGTCCCATGCAAACGTTCTGGAAGCAGCAGCCTTGTAAGAGTATGTCCTTTCCGAGAAAGCCTCTGAGGCTCGGTCTTGCTCACAGTGGGGACAAGCCACTGGGGTCTGGCCTGCTGGTTAGCTCAGCCCTGCTCCCCACACCCCAGCTTCCCAGGGTCTGCTGTGGGAAGAGAGAAGAGGAGCGAGAGGGGCCCCTCCTGCCAGCTGCCTTAGGGAGCACTGTCTCTGTTCAGAGAGCAAACGGGTGTCCATGCACCCGTCAATGGCTCGGCTTCTCTGATGAGCACGAGGGCTGGGGAGATGGGAGATTCAGAGGGGACCCGACACGAAGGCTGAAATTTGAAGATTGCAGTTTGAAGCCAGCATGGGCAGGAAAATTTATGAAAGTTTGTGAGACTCTGAGCTCCTATAAACTACTGGGGAGCCAGAAATGGGCCTGTGGCTCCCAGGAGCAGTGCCCAAGCCCTGAGTTCATGACAGGATCTCTGAGAAATCTGAAAACAGGATCTGTTGTAGGATGTGGCTTTGTGGAGATATAAGCTAGAGTCCTGGGGGTCAGGAATTCATGCCTTTCTACTTTTGAGCTACCAGATTTTTTAGTTAGACTTTAAAATGGTTACAAGGGATAGAAAACCCAACTCAAAATAGAGCTTGGCTGAGATATATGATTGGACACAGAGAGGGTAGTTTTGGTACAAGTAGATGTCTGAAGGAAAATGCTGTCATTTCCCCTTGTCAGCACCAATTCGACCATGAGATGCATTCAGCAATTTAGGTAGTGAATCGCTAGCATGCGTCATGTTCTCAGTAATTATTTTCCTTTTTAGAAACTATGGGATAAAAAGCCATTTATATATCTTCTGGTGTTTCTTCCCTCTGTGTTAATTATTAATAATATTATTATTTTACAGATAAAGAATTAAAGTTTACTGTTTAGAACAAGAACTTGGGTAGTCAAACCAATGACAAAGTTATTAACAAAACCTCGAACTTTTTTTTTCAAGAAAGCATGCCTTTTTTTTCAAGAAAGCATAATTGCTGCTAGCACAGTGTTACAATTGTTGAGTTATTCACATTCCCTAGCACTCCTGAATATGTTTCTTCATCGATGATATTCTGATATAGTAGCATTGATGTAATAGCATTGATGATATACTTGTACAAAGGTCCTGTCGTAAGAGTAGGATTGGTTTTGAGGGGTCATGAAAGCAATATGCCTAAAATGGAGGGATGGAAGTATGCAGCAAGGAAGCAGGGAGGGGAATGTGAAGAGGCAAGTTTATAGGATAAATAATCATTTGTAATTATAATATTTTAAAATGCAGCAAATTTTATTTTTTCATTGTTTTTATGGTGTTCTTTTATTTAAGGTAGTGCATATTATTCTAATATTTCTAATATATATGTATATACATATATATTATTTTTCCAGTCCTGGGGCTTGGGACTGAGCGTCTGAGCTCTGTCCGTGGCTTCTTTTTGCTCAAGGCTAGCACTCTACCACTTGAACCACAGTGCCACTTCTGGCTTTTTTTCTATATATGTGGTGCTGAGGAATCGAACTCATGCATACGAGGCAAGCACTCTACCACTAGGCCATATTCCCAGCCCCGTTCTAATATATTTATTAGTACTTGTTGCTATTAATATATTTCATTAAGTATATGAGCTGAAAGAGTAGCTTAGTGGAAGAATGCTTGTCTAACAATGCACAGGCCTTTGTGTTCAATCCCCAGCACCTGTCACACACAAACAATCCATCTGAATAAAGCTTACAAAATTTTAAATACGTTTTAATGCATTAATCACTGATGAGGAAAGATCCAGCGCACATGGAATAGGGGACATTGTGAAGGTGGTGTCTGAGTGAGTAAAGTCTGGGGGCTAGTGGTGGAGTGGGCACTCTTCATGTCTCCCTCCAGATCCACCCCCCACATAGGCACACTGACCTCTACCCTTTATCATCTCCATTTCTTTGTCCTCTGGCTTCAGGCAGTAATAGGCTAGTAGCAGACACTAGCAGGACTGAAGAGAGATGGGGCCTTTAACAGTCCCCCGCCCCCACCCTCTGCACAGGGTTGCTATGGCTGGCCTTCTACCTAATGCCACACATTCCCTCACAGGAGTTGCACTGCAGACTCCACCTTCTCACCCCACTCAACTCTAGGACTGGTGATAGCCCTGCTGCCATGGGTCCTAGAACAATACCATTGCTTGTTGGGTTTTCCTCACACCCTGAGAATTAATCTCCAACTACCTGCTCCCCATTGGCTCCATTTGAATATGCTCTCTGTTCCTTGCCAGCAACCTGGCCTGTGTGTGCTACCTGCTGGGAGCATGGCCTTTGAAGTAAGTGAGGCCAAAGTAGACTTGAATCCTGGCCAGCCAGGTGTGTGGTTGGAACAAGTCCAGATAGATACACACCATGTGCACCTTTGCTCGGTGAGGTCCAGTGCCACATCTCTCTCCAGATATGTTTGGTACTTAGTACTCAATAAACATTTTTGCTGGGCCAAATTTCTCCATACCTTCAACAGGACACATGTCAAGTATGCAGACATTGCAGAAGACACCCAAGGGTGTGCTATAACAGGTGCTACAGTGACCCCAGACCTCAGTGAGGCCACTTGGGGTAGGGATGTGGCTGGTGAAGAAGATGAGGGGCACCCTGCCTATTACACTCCCATATCCATGGAGATCTCCTCTTCTACCTCCTATCTCTCCACCTCACAAGATGCTTCTCTTCTGAAGGCGAATTCACTGAGTTAGTTCCTTCTTCCCAGTAGAGGAAGCAGCAAGAAGGAAAGAACATAAAGAGGCCCAAAGATCCAATGCTGGAGAGAAGGAAGGAATAACCAAATGGGCAGATGGATTATGTGAGAAGGGCTAGGTTAGCAGGAGGCCAGGAAATGGTGAGCCCTGAAAGTTGAGAACAGGGCACGAGATGATGTGCTTGTTTCCTAACACACACAACTAAAACTGATTAGCACAAATTGCCTGAGCATGCTCTTACAATGCACACATTTCCTCTCTCACAGTTCTGGAGGCCAGAAGATTGAGATCAAGACGTGGGCAGGATAGTGTTCTCTCTGGAGGGGAATCTATCTTTATGGTTGCTAGTCAGAAAGGCCCTTGGTTTGTGGCAACAAAATTTCAGTCTCTGCCTCTGCTTTCACAGACTGTTCTCTTTTCTTTCTCTTCCCCACACCTCCTCTTTCCCATCCCCCCCCCGCCCCCCCCCCCCCAGTTCTCATCTTATCATGATCTCTTTTCTAAAGTCATAGAGTTTCCTTTGGAGTATTAAATGACATGATAGAAACTTGTTTGTAGCAAGGAGGGAGAGTTAGGTAGACAGAGATAAAAAATGGTGGATGTCCATGATGGTGCTTCTTCTCATAATACCCTGGGTTTCTGCTCAACTGTTAAAAAGAGCCAGGTGGTACATACACAAGCTGTCATGCAGTCAGCACAAAGCTCAATGGGGAGGTATAGGAGAAGCCCCCCACTATAATAGCTACCCTCCAAGAGAGGGCTCCACTGGACTCCAAGTTCAGGAGTCCCTCTAGATGGAGAATCTATACTTTTGCTCTGACTGTTCTGACAGCTGTAAACAATTTCCTGCCTTTTAATTCTTTAATAGGTGGAGAAATGGACCACCTCTCCCTAGATGGCGTCAGGAGGCCTTGGGGAAGCATCAACAGTTATTTTATGGGGAAGAACTTTGCAAATTTCAAAGTGCCAAAGCAGTGATTTGAGATTCTGGCTACATATGGGAATGTGTTTAGAAAATAGAACACTAGGAAAATTAATAACAAACAAAACTTTAGAAATAAAAGCTGCCTGGACTTGTCCTCCATCCCTTCTCAAGCAATTTTGCTGCCCAATTAAAGGAAATTTACTGTGGAAGGACAGGTTATTTAGGATTCATCCTTAATAGCTGTAAAGAAAACACAGTCTTCTCCCTTAGGGGGACCATAGAGGCCTGAAACACTGGGCTTCTACTCCTCCACTTAAAACATAATATATGTCAAGTAGTATTAAATGTTTTACATATGCAAACTCAGTACTTGCAACATCCTTATGGAACAGGAGAGAGAGAAAGAGGGAAAGCTAAATATAATGAGCGAATCCTGTCAGATAACCCATTTGACATATACTTCATTAAAATATATAAATGCATTTCAAAAAATGAGCTTTCAGGAACAGAAGCTGAAGGAATTTTAGTTGAATAAGGTAAGTGGAGACCAGAGAAATCCAAGTTTATGGTTTCTGCACAAGCACGGGTTGGAACAGCATTCTGAGAAGACAAGTTCAGTCTATGGGAGCGCTCATGCGCCTTTGTCTGCACACTGCAGAAAATAAGTCCAGATTCAGTCTTGCCACCCACAACGCAGCAGCAGTGGGCTAGTTACAGTGAAAAAACACAAGAGGGAGCCAGAGAAGCATGGTCACAGAGCTGCTTGGTGTTGAAAACTTATCTAGCTTTCATTTGTAAGGAGTTTACAGTAGTTCTCTTAATTACTAAAGAATGAGTGGTTATACTAGTGAGTTTATTGATAATGCTTTCAGAGGTGAATGCACACTGTTGGATAAAAAAATCAGTGTTGGAAAGTGCAGAAAATAAAGGGAGGTGGCTGTTAAAAGCATCAGTTCATTGATCAAACATTTTGTTGTTTCATTTTTTTGCTGTTGTTCAAACATTTTGTTGTTTTCTGTGTGATTGTAGTGTGTTAGATATTAGGGGTAGAAAAAATATGAAATGACAAATTTTCACTGAATCCATCAGTAACATACCAAGGTAAAACTTTTCGTGCTCCTTTTGTTCTTTTCTTTCTTTTCAACACCAGGGTATGAACTCTAGGCCTTACATTACATGTTTGCTACTTGAACCAAACTACTAGCCTTTTCTTTCTACTTGAAATTCTTCTAATATAAACCTCTTTGCTCATTAAATTCATTAGTGGAAGTATGTAATCATAAAAGACAAACACTTTGGAGTAAGAGAGTTGGGCTCAATTATAAGTTCTGTCACTTCCTAGCTATCAGTCTTCTAGTGCCTGCAATTCCTTACTGATCAAATGAGCTCATAGTGCGCTACCACCTGAGCCACAGTGCTACTTCTGGATTTTCCCGAGTAGTTTATCAAGTCTCATGGACTTTCCTGCCCCAGCTTGCTTTAAACAGCTATCCTCAGATCTCAGCCTCCTGAAGAGTTTGAAGAGTTTGAGCTGAGGGTAATTGCGGAAGTAGCTCCTAAGGCCCATTTCCTCATTCTTCTGCACCCCTCTGGCTTCAGCTATAAGGACTCTTCTTTTCCCCAGGAATTTGGGGGGGGGGAGGGCGGGGCGAGGCTATGACCCACTTTAGAAAAGAAAAGCTGAGAAAAGTCAGAGTACTGTCATTTCTCAAATTCTCTTCATCCACCAATATCCAATATGCCCTAGTATGTGTCCTGGAACCAATCATCCAGTGAAAACTATCATGCCACCATGGGAATTTGGCCTGTCCAGCCGTGAAGTCAGAGCAAAAGTAGAGCAAGGTCGGTTAACATAGATAGATGGGGCACTAAGACATTGCTTAACAGATACTATTTGTTTTTCTAAAACCATTTATAACAGAAAAAAACTTGCTATGTTAGTTATGTTTGTGAATTTCTCACCATGTCTCACTTGCTGTGCCAAGTGCTTCTAGATCTTGTCTGGTTTATCTTTTAATCCTTAGAACAGTTTGGTGAGGTGAATATGAAATCATTATTAAGATTTGAGGAAGTAAGCCAAATTCCAGTGGCTCACACCTGTAATCCTAGCTACTCAAGGCTGCTGCAATTTGAGGATCACTGTTCAAAGACAGCCCCTGGTGGGAAAGTCTATGAGATTCTTATCTCCAATTAACCACCCAAAAGCTGGAAGTAGAGCTGTGGCTCAAATGATAGAGTGCTAGACTTGAGGGGGGAAAAAACGCTTGGAACAGGGCCCAGGCCCTGAGTTCAAGCCCCAGGGCCTTCAATAATAATGATAATAATAATAACAATAATATTTGGGGGAAATGGACTTTGAAACTATTATGTAACATGTCTAATATCAGGCAACTTGTAAGTCAAGAAACAAGATCTGAACTGAGTTTCAGCTTCACTCTATTATAAAACAGGTTATTCCCAAATGTGACACAATGTGACCTCAATTGTGTATAGCTCCATATAACAGCTGTGCATTTTGATGCTACTCAAACCTTCACTGAGCATTCCTTTCCCTGAGTATTTGCCAAGGCCTCGGTGGACCTACCACAAAATTATTATGCACTATGTACTATTATGCACGTGTGTGTGTGTGTGTGTGAGAGAGAGAGAGAGAGAGAGAGAGAGAGAGAGAGAGAGAGAGAGAGAGAGAGTGCTGGGCCTTGATCTTAGGGCCTGAACAATGAACCTAAGTCTTTTTGCTTTACCACTTCAGCCACAGTTCTTTGGAGAGGAGAATCTCAATGACTTTCTTCCCTGGGATAGCTTTGAAAGGTGATCCTCAGATCTTAGCCTCCTGAGTAGCTAGGATTACAGGTGTGAGCCACCACCACCCAGCCTATTATATATTATAGTACATAATACAAGTACATGTACTATATATACATAGTGCATCATATGCATTATGTATTATTCTCTAACTATCTTACTGGAGATGTATATTTTCATCGCTCTGATATCCTTAGCACCTCAATGATATCTGAGTAGCATCAGTAGTAATATATATTGAATAATAAATATTTGTCAAATAAATGAATGTGAGTTAGTCTTTGTTGACTACATTAGACACTAAGGTGTGCTGAAAAATACTTAAGAACATTACACCCTGGATAACACTGGTCAAAATCTTTTTGGTTTGTATCTCCCATATCCTTATACTGTAGGTACTGAAAACATATACATACACAAACACACACTCATGCATGCAGGCAGGCACACATCTTGACTGGCAGATATAAAGACTCTATCCTTAAAATGTGCTTGTTCTCAAATGTTCTCTACACAGAGTGTGTGAGCACCTTGCATTTAGTGTATGGAGTTGAATTGTAGATGCCCCCAGTTCTGTGTATCCAATCCAGGAGCCTAAGTAGATCTAGGTTCTCCTCCCCGCCCTGCCCCTTACATTTGGTTTTGGACAAATGCTCTTGCATCTCTGTATGTCAATTTCTACCTGTGTCAGAAACGATCATTCAAACCAGTGCATTTATCTCTCTACTTTTTATGAGAATCAAGCTATATAGTTGGAGAAGACCAAAAAGCATGTGACTTACATGTGAAAAAAAGGCTAAAGACTTTATTTTGTTAGTCATGGGGCTTGAACTTTGGGCCTGGGCATTGTCCCTGAAGTCTTCAGCTCAAGGCCAGCACTCTACCACTTTGAGCCATAGCACCACTTCTGGTTTTCTGGTGGCTAATTGGAGATAAGAGGCTCATGGACTTTACTGACCAGACTTGCTTTGAACCATGGTCCTCAGATCTTGTCTTCCTGAGTAGCTAGGATTACAGGTGTGAGCCACTGGCACCCAGCTAAAGTCTCATTCTGATAACTAAGTTTCTTACACTGATTGGCTGTGGTGACCTAAGATTTGACAGAAAGAAAATCAGAAACAATGTAGTTCAATATGATTTGAAAGCAAGAAATTTGATTAAGCTTAACTTAACCCATAGAACAATTAAATCACAACAGCAGATGGGCGGAGAGAACTTAGGTTTCTGTCACTGATGTTTATAAAGATGATTACGTATGGCTTACTTTGGCAGTGGTGTTTGTGCATCTTGTAGCATGTTTTACTTTGAAGGACTCAGAGACTTTCCTCTCTCCACTTTTAATACATTTCAAAGATAATTTAGAGTTAGATATCCTATTCATTTACTCATTTATCAAATGTGTTTCCTCTCAGGAGATCTGGTTAACATCGATGAATAATTTATAACCGGGAAATCATAATTGAGTAATCATAAAATGGATTGCCAGAACATAGTCAATGTCTCAGCTGGATAAATACCATACTGACATTTCCCTGTTAAACATGTGTGCTCTTGACAACTGGCTGCTTTGGCATCTTTCATAAAATTTATTTATCACTTTTATGCAGTTTACTATTGGGAGAGCAATGGAGGGAGACAATTTCCTTGGGCAGGGAGGAAGCTTTGGGGAGTCCAGTGTGGACAAAGGCACTATTATCTGCTAAGAGCTTTCTAAAACCTCCATTTACATTTAAAACTAGCAGGCCAGCTCAGACTGTTGAAGTGAAAAACGAAAAAGATTGGCTGGGAGGAAAATCGTGAGCAGATTTGAAGCAAGCCTTGATATGGTAAAGCCGATGGATAGCACAAGGGGGCAGTGTAGTGCTAAGATTCCAGTAACCCACAGCCTGACTCCCACATGGACTCCAATTAGAACTCAAAATCTTGAGATAGATTAGAACATCCTGTTTAGGAAGCTGTCAGCAAAATTAATACACATGCGTTTGAAAGTTTTTTTAAATTATGAGACATGCGAAACACTCATGTAGATTAAAAATGGTAGATTAAATTGCCAAACCCATCATGCAGATAGTGAAATTAACAAGAGCTTGGCCCCTGTAACTACTAATGTCTCTTTTCTCCAATTTGTTTCTGAAGTATTGTAAAGCTAGATCCTAGATATCATGCTATTTTCCCTCTCGCTTTGGGGAATGGAGCTTTGCTATTCTTTTTTAAAACATGGATATAAGCTACTGTCAATACTATCAATACATGGATACAAGCCACTATCAACACTAACAAAATTCCTTTGTATTACCTAACATCTCATTTATAGTCAGATTATTGTAATTGCTTCAAATATATCATTTTGTGGTTTAGTTTTGATCAGCCACTAAGCAAGGTCCATAAATTGTATTTAAGCACTCTACTTCTTAAGCTCTTTCAATCTGGATATAACAGCTACCTCCTCTCATGTAAGCTCCTCCCCCCCTTTTTTTTCCAGTCATTGACTTGTTGAAGGAAAAAAAAAAGCAACCCTTATTCTGCATTTGTCTGTTTGGTTCCTCCCATAAAAAAGATCAATGTTGTATACCTAATGGATCCTTTACAGATGTTGGAGCAGTTGGGTCACAGATCTTTTATGCTTTATTATTACTCTCTGACTAAAGAGCCTTATAGTTGGAGGCTTAGACCCATGTTCAAACTGCAGCTCAGCTATGTATGGAGCTATGATCCAATTTCTTTATTTGTAAAGTGATTTTCCTGGGACATAGGGTTCTTGGGGAGGTGTAAGTGAGATATTTTATTGTAAGCTCTTGGGACAGAATAGCTGCACTATAACAAAACACTGCTATTATCATCAAAATGTATTTTTATACTACCATTTCTCAGTAAGATGAGGGAACACACAATCTGATGAGTGCAGATGGATCATTTTCACTCTCAGCATGGGTGACAAGTGTTCCTTGGCTGAGCCTTTCATGAGAACAAACCATTCTCATGCTGGTAAACTATTTAATGACTATGGAATTAAGTATAACTGATTTGGATACTGAAGTTAGAGTTCTTGCAAAGCCATGGCAGATGAAAGTATCCTATTACATGTCAAGATGGTATCAAAGAAAGGTTTATGAACAGCAGTCAACAAGCCAAAAATTCATAATCTCACTTTTCAAATTTCAATACCCTATCCAAAAACAATACAAGAATAACAATAGCAATCATAGCTCTGCTTTCCAAATCAACAAGATTAATTTATTATGAGAATTCATCACATCTAACAGTCCTCTTACCAAATGTTGATTATAGTAAATCAATCATAGGGCCATGACTGAGTCAGTCAGCAATGCATACTGGCAGGTGAAAACTTAAGAAAAAGGATACCAGTAGTGGAAAGCACCACCGAAACTCCTTGGTTTACTAGACCATGGTGTGAGAATCTAACATTTACAAGCATTAAGTATTTGCAGGTCCAGAAAGATTTCTACTATTTCTGCTGGCCTGGACAGAAATCAGTCTGAAACAATAATTCATCTGGTAATAGAAAAGTAGAAACACTTAAGCTTACTCTTAAATTGTATATAAACACAAAGAAGATAGGAAATTAGCTGCTAGCATTTTAAGTTTATTTTTTGGACAAAATAGTCTATTAATAAGCATGCTAGTGCTCACTTTGGAAGCACATACACCAAACTTGGAACAATGCAGAAAAGACTAGCATGGCCCCCACAGAAAAATGACACACAAATTCATGAAGTGTTCCATGTTTTTCAGATGCATTGTATTCATAAACTAATTGGTTGAATGGTAACTCCTTTGTGCAAGTAAAGATAATAAAACTATAATTTAAAAATGAACACACCAAATTTTAGAATTATATTGTACTATCAGCTTATAAACAGATTTGGGGGAGGGTTTGGTTGTAGGGCTTGATCACAGGGCCTGGGTACTCTCCCTGAGCCTCTTTGTGCACGAGGCTGGTGCTCTACCACTTGAGTCACAGCATCATTTCTGCTTTCTGAGTGGTTAATTGGAAACTAGAGTCTTTCGGAGACTTTTCTGCCCAGGCTAGCTTTGAACTGTGACCCTCAGATCTCAGCCTACTGAGTAGCTAGGATTATAGGCGTGAGCCATTGACACCCGCAGAATGTATTTTTAAATCTTATTTTTAATTAAAATATAGCATTCTGCCTTGTATCTTTTTTTGGAGAATCATGACTACTTGTAAATAAAAAATCATAATGACTACTTTTAAAATAAATATACTATGCCATATTAAAATAATTATGTATGTTTGCTTAGAAACATTTACTTGAACAGAAACATTTACTTGAAGACAATGTAATTTGGAAATAGTTTTGTTATTCCAATATACAAAAATAACACTAGCTAGCTATGCTACCTCAGAGATAATTTGCCATTTTGCACTGTAATTTGAAAATAATTGCTTCAGTTAACTCTTCTTATAGCAGAACCATCACTTTTCTAATGTGTTACAGAAATTCACTTCAAAATTACAGTCTTAAAAGTACTGGGTTTTTGTAGTAAAGCACACACTTGCAGATCTATGAGATACAAAATCATATATAATGGACTACACCCAACAAAGGCCCCAAAACTGTCCTTTGAAATGTTGATTAGAAGGTAGCTTAACATGCATGAAGCCCTGGGTTTGATTCCTCAGTACCACATAAACGGAAAAAGCCAGAAGTGGTGTTGTGGCTCAAGTGGTAGAGCGCTAGCCTTGAGCAAAAGAAACTCAGGGACAGTGACCAGGTCCTGAGTAAAAGTCCCAGGATTGCCCCCCCCCCCAAAAAAAAAGAAAAAAGTTGATTAGGTTTGTTTTTAAGTAGTGATTTAAATCAAACCAACTGTAATATAGAAAGGAGAGGATGGGGCTGGGAATATGGCCTAGTGGTAAAGTGCTCGCCTTGTATACATGAAGCTCTGGGTTCGATTCCTTAGCACCACATATATAGAAAAAAGCCGGAAGTGGTGCCGTGGGGCTCAAGAGGTAGAGTGCTAGCCTTGAGCAAAAAGAAGCCAAGGACAGTACTCAGGCCCTGAGTCCATGCCCCAGGACTGGCAATAAAAACAAAACAAATAAAAAACAATTTAAAAAATTTAAAAGAAAGGAGAGGCTATCAAGTGGAAAACTATGGTCAGTTGTTGCATAAATGAGTTCACTGGCAGAATTCCTCAATTTAAAATCCAATGACACTTTCCTTAGTTTCATGGAGATTACACCATTTCAATAGTGCTAACGTGAATTCATTGGTTCATATGTCTTTTTCCTGGGATAGAATAAACTGCCAGGAAACTTTAATTCTTCTGTGGTCATGCCTCAAAGAGGAGCTAATTGTTAGTAAAACGTGGTAATTGTCAGAAACAGATGTTTTACAGTGGGTAAGTCATTTTTGACAATACAATCAAATCTCTTGGAATGATTCTCTGGCCTTCAAATTGTAGATTCCAGAATTCCAGATCTTTAGAGTTGGAGGCGTATTTAAAACATTTAGCTCTTTCTTCTAGTGTCTGTTCAGATTAAATTGGAGACTCTGCTGACCTTGGGAAAGTCCCCAAGGATAAATATTCTGTTCTTATTTAATTGATTCCATGAACTGACTTGCCCAGATGACTTAAGTCCTTTCTGGAGTCCAGTGTGTGTGTGTGTGTGTGTGTGTGTGTGTGTGTGTGTGTGTGTGTGTGTGTGTGTGTGTCAGTTTGTTGTAGAAAACACACTGAACTCATAATCAAAAGACTTGAATTGGATTTTTTTTTTTTGCCAGTCCTGGGGCTTGAACTCAGAGCCTGAGCACTGTCCCTGGCTTCTTTCTACCACTTGAACCACAGGGCCACTTTTGGCTTTTTCCATGTATATGGTGCTGAGGAATCGAACCCAGGACTTTATGCATGCTAGGTAAGCACTCTACCGCTAAGCCACATTCCCAGCCTGTATATTTCTTTTTTTTTATTTTTACTTTTTATTAATTGAACATAATTTTTTTACAAGGTGTTGTGCAAAGAGGGTGCAGTTACATAGTAGGGCAGTGTGTACATTTCTTGTGATATCTTACAACCTGTTTTTCCATCCCTTGTCTAGGTCAGGTAGACACATATGCAATATACAATGTATCAAGAACATATACAGTGTTCACAGATTTGGTCTCTACTGTCTCTCCGTCTCCCTTTGTTAACAGTCATATATCAGGGAGATCATGCCCCTTTGTTTTCTGTGTTCTAGGCTTGTCTCACTCAACATTATTTGTTCGAGTTCTGACCATTTCCCTGCGAATAACAATATTTCACCATTCCTAATCGCTATGTAGTATTCCATTGTGTATAAGTACCATATTTTTTGGATCCATTCGTCTGTGGAGGGGCATCTGGGTTGTTTCCATATTTTGGCTATTGTGAATTGTGCCGCGATAAACATGGAAGTACAAATGTCTTTTTGATATCTTGGGTTTTGCTGTTTAGGATAGATGCTTAGGAGTGGTATCCAGCCTGTATATTTCTTAACTGACCTTTGGCAAGCAATTTTCCTTTCTGGGCAATGAACCACCTGTTTCTGAAATCTGAGATTATAAGATCTTAGCTGAGAAGTTCCTTTTTGGAAATTATATGCCATATCCTTTAGAAATAAATCCAGTTTCCAAATAAGAACTAGACACATCATTTTCTGTTTGTACACCTCATTTTCTAAGCTTTTTCATATTAAAATCAAATATGTTCTATGGCTCCTATCCTTGGAATAATTCCAGTAACCTGAGAGGCAGCAAAAAGAAAGTAATAAGGAAGCAAATGTCATAAGACCAAGCACTTAGGGCTGGGAATGTGGCCTAGTGGTAGAGTGCTTTCCTAGCACACATGAAGCCCTAGGTTTGATTCCTCAGCACCACATACACAGAAAAAGCCAGAAGTGGTGTTGTGGCTCAAGTGGTAGAGTGCCAGCCTTGAGCAAAAGGAAGCCAGGGACAGTTTTCAGGCCCTGAGTTCAAACCCCAAAACTAGCAAAAAAAAAAAAAAAGACTAAGCACTTAAATGATTTGAAGAAAAAGTATAAGCGATTAAACACAGAAATGCTTAAAGGTATATTCTGCGAATTGATGTATGAGGCTAGGAACCACTAGAATATAAGGCTGTGCTATCTATATAATAGAGTGGCGAGCTACATCTATTCAGCTTTTGTTTTCTCTTTCCCATTCCTAATGTTCCTTTGGAAAACCAATGCTTACTGTTCAACATCAGCCGACTTCATTTTTATATTTTATTCATTTATATTTTGGGCAGCATGAGGATTGAATTCAGGGCTTTGCACTTCCTAGCCATGCCCCTAAACCTTTCTACTTCCGTTTTTTTAAAGTCACTTTTTGTCTCAATGGGTATGGATTGAAATCTTCTTTGTTCTGCCTCCTGTGTAGCTAGGATGAGAAATGTGTGCCACCACACCTAGTTTTTATTGGTTGAAGTGGGTTTCATGAACTTTTTACCTAGACTGATCTCAAGCCATGGTTCTCCCCATCTTCTCCTCCCAAATAACTCAGTAGCTAGAACTACAGGTATGAGTCACCACATCCATCTCATTAACTTGCTCTTTCTTTGGTGGTACCTGTTAGTCTGGAAAATTCTGACCTCTGAGACATTATTCAGGTGTGGTCCTATTACAGTGAAATGCAAAAGCTTTGTTTGAGGGCAGTGGAAAGTGACTCTGTTTCCAGAATGTGAACCAGGGAATCTGGCAACCTGGTTAACATTATGAATGAGGCAAACCTGATGACAAATACATCCACATAGAAGAGCAGCGAGGTACAGGGAAAGTAGGTGGAACTTAACACATTTCATGGCTTTTCTGTTATAGATGCCAATATATTCTCTGTAATTTTAAGCTACTTAAAATTTTATTTTCTCTTACTTGAAACCCAAGTCGTCCAAAATTATTTATTTGCCATATAAAGCACTTTTGCATTATACACTTTAGCACAACTGAATACTCATTATAACTCTGTGGAACAGGTTTTAGTGGGTTCCCAATTTTACTGAAAAAGAAAGGCACCTCAGAGATTTGTCACTTGCCTAAGGTTACATTGGAGCTGAAGTAGAATTAGGTCTAAAAGTTACTAGTTTCTACTCTGGCATGTTACATGGGGATGGAAAAGTAAGGGCAAATTTGTGAATATAACCTAGGCATCATGTCAGATTTAAAAATTATTAATGGTATTTAAATAGAGGAGGTGAATGTCACAAATATCAAACCTCTGTCTACAGTGGGAAGCAGTGGTTAGATTCATTTTTTTAAATATTTTGCTGTATGGGCTCTAATCTGTCATCTGAATATGCTGTGACTTTCAATTAATGTACTATTGTTCTGGCTCTTTGCAAAAAGGTAGCAATGATGATTGTAAGGGAATTAAAATTTGGAATTTAAACCATGATGAGTGCTCCTAGCAATCTCCTGCTAAGAGAATCCAGTGGAAATCTTTGAATTGTGCCAGCTTCCAAATAATATTGTTTAAAGGTACGATGAAAAGAAGTGCTCCATTATGCCATATATGTGCAGTGTAATTGTATTAGAAAGGCTCAATTAATATTTATTCATTTGGCAAAAATGTATTGAGCACAGCCGAGGACTTAGAAACTATGAGAACTTGAGTTGAACTGCTAGCCTAGAAATAAGATTTTCTTTCTTTCCTTCCTTCATCCCTTCCTCCCTCCCTCCCTCCTTCCCTCCCTCCCTTCCTCTTTCTTTCTTTTTTTAATTTTTTAATTTTTTTTTTTTTAGCATTGGGCATCCTTTTACTCCAAAGTACTTCCTGGGTTGGATCTATGCTGGTTATGGGTGATGATGTACAATTAAGAATTATTAAAATTATGGAAGATTTGATGTAAAGTTTTAAACCTTGTTTTCTCAAGCAGAAAAATATATGGTTAGACCCTTGATATTGTACTTACTGGTATTAGAACTAGGGAAGGGAATGGCAATATCAAAATCGAGAGACAAAGGATAAAAAGACAAGACTCCAAAAGCAATCCTTACAAAACCATTTGGTATAAACCAACTGAACAACTCATGGTGAGAGAGGAAAAAGGGGAGGGAGGAAGGGAGGGGGGAAATGAAGGAGGAGATAACAAATGTACAAGAAATTTACCCACTGCCTTACATATGAAACTGTAACCCCTCTGTACATCACTTTGACAATAAATAAGTAATTATTCAAAAAGATAATATATGGTTAGAACTGATAGAGAAGCCCAAAGATTACAAATAACTTGTTTGCTTTTTTCTTTTTCCAGATCTAATACCTCAGACTCACACAGATTAGGAGAGAAATGCTAAAATAAGAGAATACCCTTCAGAATAGGAATTCCCTTAGAATATCTCTCCCTGAAGCACTTAAAAGGCAAGGAGTTGCTGGTGACTCATGCTTGTAATCCTAGCTACTCCTGAGGCTGAGATGTGAGGATAACGGTTCAAAGCCAACCCCAGGCAGCGAAGTCCCGACACATGTATCTCCAATTAACCACCAGAAAGCAGGAAGTGGGGCTGTGCCTCAAAGTGGTAGAGCTTGATCAGAAGAGCTCAGGGATGACACTCAGTCCCTAAGTTCAAGCCCCATGACCAGGAAGAGAAAAGAAAAAGACAATGAGTTTTCTATCACTTGCAACCTGAGTGAAACATTACTAAATTAAACAGAGCTTCTCTCTTCTCCTGGTTAGGATCTATCAAAAGACCTTGGGTACACACTTTTCCCTTCACCGCCCAACCCCTGGAGCCTCTCCCAGTGCCATCCTTCTATGTTCACCCAGGCCTGGGAAGCCAAGCTGAAAGTTCAATAGACAATGGGACCTTATTCCCTTTGAACTCACTTGTCCCTACCAGGGAATACACTAGCTTTGGTAAACTTCCCCATTGTGCATTGAATTTTCCTTACTGTTAAAGGGAAGATTTGAACGATACATTATTCACTTTTTTTTTTTTTTTACCCCAGACTCCTTTGGTGCACTGGAGTTGGTCATCTTTTGTACTGCTGTGTACCCTAGTTGAGGAACTATGGGTCCTTCTAATTCCTTGGCGCGATGCTCTGCATGTAGCAAGTTTCTTTGTGATGCTCCCATTGATTAATAACCTGTGGCAGAGCAGCTAAACCTTTCTCCTTATTAGGTTTGTTTTCCCTTACTGGTCTTGCCTTGGGCTGTTGTAGTCTTTTGATGAAGCTCTTACATGAACAAGCTCATTTCACATATAGAACTAAGACAACCTTTCCTCTCTTCTCCCCTGTTCCAAATGAGGACAATTTCATCCCTATCACTCTAAGATCCCTTGTTGCCCAAAGCTCAGACACCAATTAGCCTCCATTGGAGATTAATAAACAATACAATAATGACAGACAAAAAGACTAATTCTTTGGCTGAGAGAATCACTTTAATTAATTTAATCCTGCCTGAAAGATCAGCTGTGCTCAGGCCTGCTCACCAGCAGGGCCCATTTATTCCAGTCTGTCCCTGCCTGGAAAGCCAGAGTGGGCTTGGGAGAGCCCTTCTTACGCAACAATGAGAAACAGATTGTACTGTCAGGCTTCATTAAAGGTCATCATTAGTATTCCAATTTGAAGACCATCACTCTAGCTCAACCTTTTACCAATTCTTCCCTGGTGCATTGTGAAGTTTGGTTCAGCTGTGAAATGTAAAAATTCTCCCTGGACTCCCTGGTGGCAGAGGCTGGGTATCATTTGATGCCTGTCGTTCTGCAGCTTAAAGGGACGAATCCCCATGGAATGACAGTCCCACAACTCTATTTGAAAATCGAGTCATGTGCAGCTGCCTAGATTTCAGTTTTGGTTTTTCTTTTCTTTTTATATTTTTTGGTGCTGGTCCTGGAGCTTGAACTCAGGGCCTGTGTGTTGTCCCTTAGCTTTCTTTTGTTTTTGTTTTTTTGAACAAGGCTAGTGCTCTACCACTTGAGCGACAACTCCATTTCTGGCTTTATTTTTATGGCGAGTTGGAGATAAAAGTATCATAGATTTTCCTGTCCAAGCTGGCTTCAAACCAGCATGATCCTTTAATCTCAGCCTCCTGAGTAGCTAGGATGACAGGTATGAGCTACTGGCACTCAGCCTATGTTTCAGTTACTTTTAAGGAATGGAACTTTCTAGGACTAAGCTATTGCAATCAGAAATAAGATGGCTTGCTTGCCTTCCCAGGAGCCTATTCCAACTGTTCTCTTGAAAAAAACAGTTGAAACATGTTGTAATGGACCTATCATTAAGAACAAATAGAAAGGACCATCAAAGTGTGAAATTATTCTGGGCCAAAGGCTCAATTGAAAGAACCGACCCTAGTATGATTTAAAGCTAACAATCTTTAGAACACAATTCACTCTGGCTTTGGAGAGACAGTTTTCAGTTTGTTGACTTTGCATATAATATACTTTTTTTTCCTGTAAACCTGCCAATTTAAATTACTTTCCCTCTACCATATTTTTTTTCTGACTTAGTCCTTTTAGTGTTTTCTGTCTATTTTGGTTTTATTTTTACTCAAAACATTGCCTCAGATTTTTTTTTTTTGCTACTCTTTTGTTTTGAGCTGACATCTTCTTTGTACTAGAATTGACTCTGCAAATGAATGTGCCCTGGAATTAATCTCTCTACGTACTACTTTTTTGCCTTTCTCTCCTTTTCTTCCTATCTCCTCTCCTCCCCTCTCCTCCCTCCCTCCCTCCCTCCCTCCCTCCCTCCCTCCCTCCCTCCCTCCCGCCCTCCCTCCCTTCCTTCCTTCCTTCCTTCCTTCCTTCTTTCCTTCCTTCCTTCCTTCCTTCCTTCCTTCCCTCCATCCCTCCTTTCCTTTCCTTTCATTCTCCCCTTCACTCTCTTTTACTCTCCTTTTATTTCTATTTTGGCAATACTGGGATTTTCATAGAATCCTAAAAGCCCCTAACATATATCAGCCTATGGCTCATGCTTCAGAAATATTTCATTAATTTCCTTATTCAATAAACATGTAGACATCTGCTGTTCCCATAGACAGCAAATACTTGTCAGTTGATTAATCTGACCAATGAAACAGTGACTCCAAGAAACTTCTAGAGTTATGGGCATCATCTGTGGATGCTATACAAATTGAGTAGTTCCATATTATCATTATCAAACAAACAAAAGCTAGAGATTATAACTCAGAAACTTCTAAATTCAAAAGTACTGCAATGAGAAATTCTTCTGCTTCTGTGTTTTCATTTTCAGTGTACGTTTATCCCACTGAATCCAGGACAAGGGATGTTAAGTAAACATATTGTTGATGACTGAAGGCAGAACCTAGCAGCAGAATGTGTTTTCCTACTTCTGTAAAGGATGCTAGGATGGAGCCTTTAATGTCCTAAAGAAGACAGTTGAAGAATTTGTCACTTCTTCAAGTGCTGTAAGACCAGACTAGAGGAAAAGATGGGGTGGGGAGTGGAGGTAGAATTCAAAATAGTAGAAAAAAACAATCCACCAATTCCACTGAGATAACACACACAAAACTTACTATACAACTTGGCACAATAAACGGTCTGCCCCTGACTTATTTTAGATATATATATTTTTTTTTTTGGGGGGGGGCAGTCCTGGGCCTAGGACTCAGGGCCTGAGCACTGTCCCTGGCCTCTTCTTGCTCAAGGCTAGCACTCTGCCACTTGAGCCACAGCGCGCCCTCTGGCCGTTTTCCATATTTGTGGTGTTGGGGAATCGAACTGAGAGCTTCATGTGTAGGAGGCAAGCACTCTTGCCACTAGGCCATACTCCCAGCCACTATTTTAGATATTTTTAAATTATTTTTTAAAATAAAAGTTTAGTTTTTGAGTGCAATTATACTTTTTCTCCTTCTTTTCCTGACACTGGCTAATAGTAATTTTTGTAAGTGTTCTGTATATATAATTCAATTAAGCCTCAAACAACCCAATGGAGTAGTTACCTATTGTCCCAATAGACTCTAGGAGCATGAAATAACTTAGCTGAGGCCACATAGCTTGCAAGTGGGAGAGGAGAGATTTATAGTCTGGCTCTGGAGCCAGCAATCGCTGTGTAAAAGCTTGAAAATTTCTCTGTGATATAAGATACTTTCACATCAATTTAGTAGCTGGAAAGGATCATAAAATATTGATCCTTAGCAATGAAGTCCTGTACAGTGTAGGACACATACCTAGCTCTTTAGAACCTAATTTAAAGACAGTTTGAGGCCATGGATTCAGAAAAAAATGATGATGTTGATGATAAAAAACACATACAGTACTTACTTCACATCACACAGGTTTGTGTTTTTCCATGTAGTAACTCATTCACTCTTCACAGTAATCTTAGCATGATTGCATCCACAGAAGTTACGTGGCTCGCCCAATGTTTCACAAGATTACTAGTATAGCTACTAGTTTGTAAGCTGCTGCAGTAATGACAGAATTTAAACTATTCTCACGCCAGAGTCTAAGCTCCTACTCACCATTTGCTCTTATCGCAATTTACCACAAAGCTGATTTTGGATATTGAAGAAGCAGCCCAACCACAACTGCATACATCATGACAAATATCAACAACCCCCCAAACTGAAGCTTCAAAATAATTAGCCTATATCAAATGGAATATATAATGAGAAAACAAAAACGGTAACTTGAGTTTCTATAAGTATTCTGTTCCCATAGGATACTGGAATTCTTTTCTGAACCACTCCAGCATTTCCTTGTTACTAATTCTTTATCATTCACATAAATGCATTAACACACACACACACACACACACACACACACACACACACAGAGCTCCTTTTATTCTGACTCTACACTTGAGACGTATAGCTCTTAAGTCACAATATGCCTGAAACAAAACCGGAGATCAGTTAGAAAACATGAGTGGGCTTTCTTCAGAAATTGCGTGACTCCATTCCAGGCTGTTGGGAAGATCAAAGTGAGAATATGCATGACACTGCTTTGAACACTCCGGACACCAACACGAATATAAGCAACTGTTATTGTCACCATTCTCAAAACAACACCAAGCCCTCTTCCTCAAACACTTCCCTCAATCACAGAATTGGTGGAAAGGCAGGCCTAGAAATTCACAGCCTTCATCTGAGATCTTGTGGGGTTTTATTGTTGCTATTATTGTTAGGATTTGTTTTGCTGGGGTTGAACAAGACTTGCAGACTTTATAATATTGTGCAGTAAAATTATTGATGAACTGATTCAAATTTTTAGAGATTGTGCATTTACCATTGCAATAATTAATTCGCTACTCTACTCATGAATAAATTTCTCAAAGAAGTCTTTGTGCTGTGCTTGGGATTAAAAGAATTTCTGTGAAAGCAGGGCAAACTCTGAAATCACTTCCTTGTAGAGGCGACACAAAAAAGTGAGATGTAAAAAGGATCACCTCAGTTGAACCAGTTTTCCATGTGACCCAAAGGAAGCCACAACACTTCTTATCTCTTATTTATTCTAACTACAAAATGAGAAAAACAGACCAGGATTTTGTGATCTGTTAGACACTCATACTTAGGATCTCTCTCTTTTTTTTTTTTTTTTGCCAGTCCTGGGCCTTGGACTCAGGGCCTGAGCACTGTCCCTGGCTTCTTTTTGCTCCAGGCTAGCACTCTGCCACTTGAGCCACAGTGCCACTTCTGGCCGTTTTCTGTATATGTGGTGCTGGGGAATTGAACCCAGGGCTTCATGTATATGAGGCAAGCATTCTTGCCACTAGGCCATATTCCCATCCCCACTCTTCCCTTTTTATGTACTGGAAAATGTTGTGAACCTACACCTTGACCGTAGGTATACTTTAGTGCTCCAGCATGAAATATGACACTTAATCCCACCTACGTTATAACTGCAATTTTAGACCTTGCACTTTCTAGTTAACAGAGTGGCTTCACATGTATTGTTTTATTTTACTCTCCCATCAATCTATAAAGTAGTGATTTAAATTTTATTTTGAAAGTGATAGAATTGGAACTTAAACTTAAGCATCACTTCTTTTTAAAACTATTGTTACTATTAAGTTGATGTACAAAGAGGTTACAATTCCATAAGTCAGGTTATGAGTCCAATGCTTCTTGGTCATTGTCACCCCATCCTTCATTCTCCCCTATTTTCTCCCTGATGTCTCTACCTTCAAGTTACATAGTTGACTTTTTTACATGATTTACACTGAACATAATGACTGCATTTGCTCATCCTTTTTCCCTCTATTTCTGTACCCTCTCCTTTGCCCACTTCCTAAGGCAAGTTTCCATTTCCTGATATTCATTTTGATAAACAGTACTTTTAGTTGTACAGAGGATTTATGCTATCAGCTTCCTCCCTACGTGTACCCTATTTTATTCAGTTTGTGTTTAAACCCATTGAAACCTGTATATGTTATCATGCATAGTTGTATGTAGCTTCTACATATGAGAGAAAACTGTGTTTGTCTCTCTGGGCCTGGCTTACTTCACTTAACATGATTTGTTCTAGGTCTATTCATTTTTCTGCAAATGATATGATATTCTTTCTAATGAATGAGTCAAATTTTATTTTGGGTATATGTACCACATTTTCTTGATCTGCTCATCTGTTGTAGGGCATCTGGGCTGTTACTATAACTCGGCTATTGTGAACAGTGCAGAAATGAAAATGGATGGGCAAGTGTCTTTACCATATCTGGACTTGTAATGATCTGGGTGGATATGCAAGAATAGTATGGCTGAATCATGGGGCCTTTCTTTCTTTCTGTCTTTCCCTCCCTCCCTCCCTCCCTCCCTCCCTCCCTCCCTCCCTCCCTCCCTCCCTCCCTCCCTCCCTCCCTCCCTCCCTCCCTCCCTCCCTCCCTCCCTCCCTCCTTTCCTTCCTTCCTTTGTCAGTCTTGAGGCTTGAACTCAGTGCCTGAGCATTGGTCTGGCTGATTTTGCCCAAGGCTAGCACTCTACCACTTGAACCACAGTGCTACTTCTTGCTTTTTCTATATATGTGGTGCTGAGGAATCTAACCCAATGCTTCATGTATACGAGGCAAGCACTGTACCATTAGGCCATATTCCCAGTCCATCATGGGTTATTTCTATGAGTAGCTTTTTGGGAAATCTTCAAACTACCTTCCAGAGTAGTTGTACTAGTGTACATTCCACCAACAGTGCAATCAGGTTTCTTTTCCTCCACATTCTGCCAGCATTTGTTATTCAAATTTTTGATGTTGGTCAGTCTTACTGGGGTGGGATGGAATTCAGTGTTGTTTTGATTTGTATTTCCTTTATGGTCAGGAATGTTGAGCATTTCCTCAAGTGTTTATTGACCATTCTTACTTCTTCTTCTGAGAAGTTCCTTTGCCCAATTATTGACTGGGTTATTAATTTCGGGAGTGAGTTAGTTTCCTGAGCCCCTTGTATATTTTGGATATTAGGCCCTTGTCAGATGTATAATTGGTAAAAAAAAAACAAAAAACAAAAAACAAAAACTTTTCCCATTCTGTTGGTTGTCTTTTTAGATTAGTAACTATGTCTTTTGCTGTGCAGAAACTTTTTATTTTGATGTAACCTTATTTGCCAAATCTCTCTCCTATATGTGTGTCCTCAGACTCTGTTCAAAAGTTTCTGCATATGCTGATAAGTTCTAATGTTTTTCTTACTCCATTTTGTAGTAGTTCAAAGTTTCAGGTCTGACACTGAGATTTTTCATCCATTTTGGGTTGATATTAGTGCATGGTGACAAACAGGAATCCAATTTTAGCTTTCTACAGATAGAGGTCCAGTTTTCCCAGTATCAATTATTGAAAAGGCTGTTTTTCCCAAACATTTTTTTTTGCTCCCTTATCAAATATCAGATGACTGTATTTGCATAAGTTTAATTTTGGTTCTTCTAGTCAATTTTATTGGTCTTTGGGTCTATCTTTAGGCCAGTTACAAGCTGTTTTTGTTGTTAAGGTGATGTACAGAGGGGTTACAGTTAGATAAGTAAGGTGATGAGTACATTTCTTGTTGAAGATTGTTACCCCCTCCCTCATTTTCTCCCATTTCCCCTCACCCCATCCCACCTGCTTTTGTTATTATAGCTCTGCGTTGTATAGTTTGAGATCTAGAATTATGATATCTCCAGAATTGCTTTTCTTTTTCCTAAAATGTCATCGGCTATTGTGGGTCTTTTAGGGATCCATATGAATTCTTGGATTCTTTTCTCTATCTCAGTGAACAACAACAGTGGGAATTTTTATGAGAATTCTGTTGAATTTTATTACCTTTGTCAATATAGCTATTTTTTCATGATATTAATTCAACTTATCCATAAGCACAGTGGCCTTTCCATTTCCTCTTCAAAGTATACTGTAGAACCATACCAATAGAAGTAGCATAGGAGTGGCATACAAACAGGCATATTGAAAAGAAGCAAAACAACCCCACAAAGCTATAGAGAATAATTCTCAACAAGAACATATACTGGGGACAAGATAGCCTCTTTAATAAATTATACTGGGAATATTGGATATTGACATATAGGAGAATTTCCTACCCTGTTTTAACAAATACTCAAAAATGGATCAAGGACCTTAATGTAACTCTAAACTCTGAAGCTACTAGAACAAAATGTAGAAGAAGCATCTCAAGATACTGAAACTGGAAACAACTGGGATTCCAACAGCTTAAGAAATAAAAACAAGAATTGACATATGGAATTTTTTCAAATTAAAAACCTTCTGCACAGCAAAGAAGACAATCAGCAGGAAAAAATAGCATACAGAATAAGTAAATATCTTTGCCAACCACTAATCTGACAGAGGACTAATAGCCAGAATATTTAAAGTGCCTAAATAAAATAACAATAAAAGAAAAGTAACTCAATGAACCAACGGCCAAATGAGCTGACCATATACTAGATAATGTATAAAACATTGCCCGTTATCTTCAACCCTCAGGAAATTACACAGCATAACTACATTGAGATTTTATCTCACATCATTCAGAATTGGTCATTAGAGGGAAAAACAGCAGAGGCCTGTAGCTCACACCTGTAATCCTATCTACACAGGAGACCAAACACTGGAACTTTTCACTTTGAAGCCAATCCAGGCAGAAAAGTCTGAGAGTTCATCTTCAACGAGCCAACAAAATGCTAGACTGGAAGTGTAACTCAAATGGTAGAGTGCCAGGCTTGAACACAAAAGCCAAATGAAAACATGAGATCCTGAATTCAAGTACTGAGGCTCTTCCAAATTTCTAGGGAATGAAAATTGTAGAGTATCTTCCCTAAATCACAATGATATTACTCTTTTTATTTTTGAACAATTTGATGAGATAAAATGGCACCACAGGGCTGGGAATGTGGCTTAATGGTAGAGTGCTTGTCTAGCATGCATGAAACCCTGGGTTCAATTCCTCAGCACCACATATATGGAAAAAGCTGGAAGTGGTGCTGTGGCTCAAGTGTTAGAGTGCTAGCCTTGAGCAAAAGAGGCTCAGCCCCTGAGTTCAAGCCCCAGGATTGGCAAAAAAAAGAAGGGACCACACCAATACTAAAATAGACATAATCACCCCATCTGAGATTAAAGTTCTTGCCATGTGTTTCAGAACTTCTAGATTACCTCTAAAGTGAAAATGAACTTTTAGATTGCCTCTTAAGTGAAATATATATAATGTAATATATATAACTGCATAGTTTGCCTTTTAAATTTTGGTATGATAGAAATATTAATTTTTATTGAGTTTTTCTTCCATATATTTCATTTTTCCACTAGGATGAGGGAAAATTTTAATTTGTCATAATACATTTGGTAACATTAAAAAATTCTTTACACTCACGGCATTTAAATTTTCTGTATTATTATGAAGAGCTCTCACACAATAAGTCTCTAGGGACTGGGGATATGGCCTAGTGGCAAGAGTGCTTGCCTCCTATACATGAGGCCCTGGGTTCAATTGCCCAGCATCACATATACAGAAAACGGCCAGAAGTGGCGCTGTGGCTCAAGTGGCAGAGTGCTAGCCTTGAGCAAAAAGAAGCCAGGGACAGTGCTCAGGCCTTGAGTCCAAGCCCCAGGACTGGCAAATAAATAAATAAATAAATCTCTACAAATAGCTTCAGATTTATCAAATTTATTATTAAATTTTAATTCTTCATTTGCAGTTCTGGGCTTTGAACTAGGGTTTTATGGATACCATATAAGTGCTCTACCTCAGGCATACTTCAGCCCTATATTTTAATTTTAAGGCATTAAAATTTTAATTCATTTGATTTTTTTTTCTGGAAGACATGAATTGGGTAGTCTTTTCCCCCCCAGGCAAACAGCTAGTAATATTTATATAATACTGATCTATTTTATTGGATTGTAATGCCACATCTAACATTTTAAAATTTCAAATATACTGTATTTGCAGATTTCACCCTCCTCTATTACTTTTCCTTGACTTCCTCTCCTCCCATTCCTACTGTTATTTCTGTGCTGGTCTTTTTTTTTTTTTTTTTTTGGTGGCCTGTCCTGGGCCTTGAACTCAGGGCCTGAGCACTGTGCCTGGCTTCCTTTTGCTCAAGGTTAGCACTCTGCCACTTGAGCCACTTCTGGCCGTTTTCTCTATATGTGGTGCTGGGGAATCGAACCCAGGGCTTCATGTATACGAGGCAAGCGCTCTTGCCACTAAGCCATATTCCCAGCCCCTCTGTGCTGGTCTTGACGCTTGAACTCAAGGCCTGGGTACTGTCCCTAAGATTTGTGCTCAAGGCTAGTGCTTTACTACTTGAGCCAGAGCTCCACTTCTGGCTTTTTGGTAGTTAATTGGAGATAAGAGTCATAGGCTTTCCTTCCCAGAAAGGCTTTGAACCACAATTCTCAGGTCTTAGTATCGTAAGTAGTTAGGATTACAGGTATGAGCCACCAGCTCCTAGCCTTTTCATTCTTGCTTTTTGAACAGTTTATAAATGGGTCTCATTATGCTAATTTCATACTATATATAGTATATTTTGATCATACCCTCTCATTTCCCCTTCCTCCTTCCACAGTTTCTCCTCCCTTTTGCAATTATGTCATATTAATTTTTTAATGTCTAGGGTTTTTTTTGTACAAGCTAAAAACATGATATTTTTATTTTTGAGTTTGGCTTCTCTTGTTCAATCTGATGCTCTCCAGGGTTTTATTGTTCTATGTTGTGCCAATCTTCTATTGTAATAGTAGACTTGGAGGGAGTGTTGGGGGCAGAACTTGTGCTAGGACACAGAGTTCAGACTTGCTATGCAGGTAAGCAGTATTTGCCTGGTCAGAGGTGACTATGATCCTCCTAGCCACACCTCCTGAAATAGCCCAGATGACAAGCCAAAATGCCATCTTAACAGTAGATTTTTTTTTTTTTTTTTTTTTTTTTTTTTTGGCCAGTCCTGGGCCTTGGACTCAGGGCCTGAGCACTGTCCCTGGCTTCCTTTTGCTCAAGGCTAGCACTCTGCCACTTGAGCCACAGCGCCACTTCTGGCCGTTTTCTGTATATGTGGTGCTGGGGAATCGAACCCAGGGCCTCATGTATACGAGGCAAGCTCTCTTGCCACTAGGCCATATCCCCAGCCCTTAACAGTAGATTTTTTGTGTGACTTCCTTTGGTTATTAGTCATTGGCTGAAAAGAAAAGATAAATAAAACAACGTATTAGGCCAGACACCAGTGGCTCATACCTATAATCCTAGCTACTCAGGAGGCTGAGATCTGAAGAGAGCCAGGGCAGGAAAGTTGGAAGTGGAACTGGAGCTGTGGCTCAAGCTAGCCTTGAGCACTAGAGGCTCAGAGACAGTCCCTATACTCAACACACACTCAAACACACACACACACACACTCACTTTTAAAACATTTTTAATTTAAAAGCTCATTATTCAAATTTAAGTAGCCAGAAAAACCTAGTTTATTTTTTCTAGTGCCAGGCTGAATTCTATATGTTGACACTGATAAAATACCACTGAGCAAATCCATATGAATCTGATGTGAATCAACTAGTAAGTAAGCTTCATTTTGCAATGAAAAAAGTCAATAAATCAGTTTTATCTAACTGGAAATGTTCTGTACTTTCCTTGGCTTCAGTCTCTCCTCATCTACACTAGCACTGATTTTCACTACTTGTTCCATCTTGTAAGGAGTTGAGGAAATGGAACATAGGAAACACTTTGCAAATTCTAGAGAGTATATTACAAATGTCTGCTATTCTTCACATATATTCTAATATGTGGGACATCTACTTTCAGGGGAATATATAAATGTGATATTACCTTATAAAATACCTTGTCTCAACTCAGATGGTATACAGGGCATTAAAATCCTATGTGTTGGACTGGAATATAGCTCAGCAGTAGAGTGCTTTCCTGGCTCGTGTAAGACCTCATTTTATTCACACACACACACACACACACACACACACACACACACACACACACACACACACACACCCCACATGTATTTTCAAAGCCTTGGCCAGCTAATTGAGAGAAACTATAGAAAACAAATGGCAAGGATGAACAATGTAGTGTGGAAAAGCTGCCTTCCCAAATCCCCAGGTTAAACAGATTTAAGTGACCCATGTAGCTGGCCTTGCCTGAGGAGGAGTCCAAAAGACTTCCCCATGGCAGGCTGGGTAAAGGGTGAAAGGTTAACAGGCCAATCCCTGTACAAGGAATTGGCACACATTTGGTATTTAGAACATTTACTGAAGGACTTAGTCAGCTGAATTCTTCACTTCCAATAGCAAAAGTATTTAGGAAATAAACAAAGACTTTTGTGTGGGAGAATTTGAGAAATCTAATTGGGTCTTCTCCAAGGGAAACAAAAGAGATCAGCTTTCTCCCATATTTTAAGGAGACAATTCTAGATGAAAAATATTGTTTTGTATTCTGAGAATAAATATCATATTATAAAAGTTCCTTTTCAATAACCTGCATCTCTACATAACAGCCAGAGTCACAAGAACTGTTATCTTAATATTTCTAAAACCATTTTTTCACTTTACAGGAAAAAATGCATTGTGCATTGAATCCTAGGTTTGTGACAAAGAGCAGGAAGTGGAAGAAAACTATAGAATTTGAGTAAATAATTATAACTGATACCCCCTCAAACTCCAAGGCCAGGGAATTTTATTTCCTTCAGGGTGCAAGGAACTCAAGGGCTGTCTTTTAGCAATGCTGTTAGTTAACTATGGTTTTCTATCGCAATTAGTCAGATCTAGGTGGAAAGGGATAGAAAAGCATTTCTTTATGGATTTGTACAACACGTTCTGAAAGGAACCCTGCTCAATTTTATTCAGTGACAACATTGTCATTTTCTGAACTCTCTGATATTGTTATTGATAAAATACAGATAACCACATTAACAAGTCCATATGAATCTCCTAGCAATCAACTAAGTAAGAATTTATGGCCAGGCACCAATGGCTCATGTCTGTAATCCTAGCTACTCAGGAGGCTGACATCTGAGGATCAGTTCAAAGCCAGCCCGGCAGGAAAATCTGAGACTCTTATCTCCAATTTACCACCAGAAAACTGGAAGTGGCACTGTGGCTCAAGTGGTAGAGCACTAGCTTTGAGCTGAAGAGCTCAGCAAGCAGGACCAGAGTTCAAGCCCTACCACTGACAAAACATCAAAAAAAAAAAGAATTTATCTTCATTTTGCAATTACTGGCTAAACATTTAAAAGCCAAACTTGTACAAGAAATGAATCTGAACCATATAAACTACAGAATTCAGAAAATTACATGCAGAGGTCCAGATGAAAGATAAATTTGGTAGGGGAAGGCAGTTATTTGCTTTATAAAGAGCTTACAAATAGAATTCTTTCACATAGCAAGATAGCTTTATGATTTATGTGATACGATAAAAATAAGAATGTGAAAGGGAGAATGCAGTCAAGAATTGAATGTATATCCTACAAAATTAAGAAGAGTAAGAGAAGAAGTGTGTTAGGAGTGATGAGTGAGAATATTGAAAGGGGTGGCATTGATCAAGAGGCATTGAATTCATAAACTGCTTTGTTCAGTAAAAACTCTTGTACAATTACTTAAAGATAACAATAGAAAATTCTTCATAAAATTGAAAATACAACAAAAACTGTGAGTCATAACTGGGAATGGTGACCAAGTCAAGAGGAGAGTGGAGACAGAGCCTGTTTCATAAAAAATAAAACACAGTTAACAACAACAATAACAACAACAAAGCAGTTATATACAGAAGATAAAATGCCTTAAAAGCAGGGACAAGCCTACAACCCCAATCTTCAGTTCTATGAAATCATCTCAAGTCTCTTGGGCCATGAATTTGACAGGCATCTTTCTGAAATTGAGGAACTATCTATAGCAGATGGAACAGAGCCATCTCTCTTAAAAAACTATTCCAGATGATCCTTGAACCCTGGGCCTGGACAACACTAATTTTGTGCCAATGTCCAGACACGCTCCTTGCTCTGTGACCTCCTAATGAACAGCAACAGTTTAGTCTGGGTTTCCCTGTGCTTTGCCAAGAGCTTGGAATGAAATAGAATTTTGATCAAATTTTGTTAAATTAAAGAAAGAGAGAGAAAAGCCAGGAGTTGGTTCTCTGTATCCCTGAAGTCTTCAGCAGTTTGGAGAAAGGGCAGATGCAGAAGCTGCCTTTGTTGAACAAATGTTGGTTAAATTACCTATGATCTTCCAGATGCTGTGCAGATGCTGAAGATTTCTGCCTACAGGTAGTTAATGGTCTACTAGAGCATTGTGAAGCCCAGACAATCGATAGCAATGTGGCTAGGTAGAATGAAGAGAGGAAAGGGTTTTGTTGGGAAAGAAAACTGGTTAGACTGACTACTGTGTCCTTCAGGAGCTAGGCAAACTTGATAACCAATTAGAATTAGTCTAACTTTTGACTATTATGTTAGTTAACTTCCTTGTATAACCCTTAGCAATGTACATTCTTTTAGGTAATTATAAGAAGGAATAAGAAAGCATATTATAAAGCCTAGAGATATCCAGTACTGAGCAAGAACTCGGCTGTGTTCATTTATCTCCCTGCCTTATTAAAATGGGGAGCAGAAAAAATTGTTCCTATGCTTCAATTGGCTTGTAAGCCATGACCAAGGTTATGAAAAGATAATAAAACCTGTGCGAGTATAGATATTTTTCTATCTCCTTCCTTCCTCCCTCGCTCCCTCCCTTCCTTCTTCCCTTCTTTCCTTCCTTCCTTCCTTCCTCCCCTCCCTCTCTCTTTCTTTTTGTGCAGTCCTGGGCTTGAACTCATGGCCTGGATATTGTCCCTGAGCTTTTTTGCTGAATGCTAGCACTCTACCACTTGAGCAATACCACCACTTTTGGCTTTGTGAAAGCTAACTGGAGATAAGAGATTCAAGTACTTATTTGCTCAGGCTGGCTTCAAACCATGATCCTCAGATCTCAGCCTCCTGAGTAGCTGGAATTACAGGTGTGAGCCACCAGCACTTGGCTCACAAGTTGTAATTTTAAAACCTAATTTATTATAAGACTGTCCCAGGAGGTTAAGAGAAAATTCTTATGATGGCAGATGTACTGATTTGCTATTTTCCAGAAGTGATAGTTTACAGAAAATGAGGTCATTATGTGTAATGGCCTCTATTCACTAAAAAGTAGGTGCTCTGCCTAGCAAGAGCCATGCACCTAGCCCAAGAGAAGGCCAAACAAAGGTGGCAACTGGGAAGTGTAAGAATAGGAGATGGGGCTGGGGATATAGCCTAGTGGCAAGAGTGCCTGCCTCGGATACACGAGGCCCTAGGTTCGATTCCCCAGCACCACATATACAGAAAACGGCCAGAAGCGGCGCTGTGGCTCAAGTGGCAGAGTGCTAGCCTTGAGCGGGAAGAAGCCAGGGACAGTGCTCAGGCCCTGAGTCCAAGGCCCAGGACTGGCCAAAAAAAAAAAAAAAAAAAAAAAAGAATAGGAGATGATGAAAGCTTGCACAACCTTTTTTTTTTTTTTTTTTTTTTTTTTTTTTTTTTTTTAATGCTAGGGATTAACCTCCAAACCTTGTACATGCTAACCAAGTACTCTACCACTGAGATATATCCCCAGCCCAAGCTCAAACTTTTTTTTTTTTTTACCAGTCCTGGGGCTTGAACTCAGGGCCTGAGCACTGTCCCTGGCTTCTTTTTGCTCAAGGCTAGCACTCTAGGTCTTAAACCACAGCGCAACTTCTGGCTTTTTCTATATGTGGTGCTGAGGAATCGAACCCAGGGTTTCAGGTATGCAAGGCAAACACTCTACCACTAAGCCACATTCCCAGCCCCCAAACCCAAACTTTTAAACATAGTATCAGACAAACACACTCTTGGACTGTGACAGATCAGCTTCTGGTCCCAGGATAAATTGGTTAGAGACCTCATTGCCAGAGGGAAATCCAGGAGACTTGCATTCCCCTTCAAGTGCATCACCTTCCGTGGCCTGAGGACCTCCCAGAAGGGTCCCACCACTTCATACATAGTCCACTGCAGACCAAGTCTCTAACACTGAAACCCTTGGAGGACAAGTCAACTCCAAACCGAAGCACGAGGTCCTCCTACAGAATACTAAAGAGACACATAGTTAAGGTTATTTCACAAAATTAATACTGTTTTACAGCTTCATCAAGGAAATACTTGAGAAAAGGTAGAATTTTAAATTTTCTTGCATGTGAACCATGGTAAAAAACCCAAGATACTAGCAGTGCCATACCTTGTTATGTAAAGGCTGCCAGTTTAACCTACCATTGCTTTTGTGCCATCAACAACACAGTGAAAGGAAGACATCATAGTGTGAGGTGTGTTTCACAAATTCGTTTTTTTTGTTTTGTTTTGTTTTGTTTTATTTTTTGCCAGTCCTGGAGCTTGGACTCAGGGCCTGAACATTGTCCCTGGCTTCTTTTTGCTCAAGGCTAGCACTCTACTATTTGAGCCACTATGCCACTTCTGGCTTTTTCTGTTTATGTGGTGCTGAGGAATCAAACCCAGGGCTTCATGCTTGCTAGGCAAGCACTCAACTGCTAAGCGACATTCCCAGCCACAAATTCATTTTGAAAATGATTTTGCTACTTTGTGCATGGTGGGCAAGTGCTCTATCTACCTCTAAGCTGTCCTTGTTCAGGTGTACATTCTATAGATGGGCAGGACAGGTCATCTGCGATAGATGGGAATGAAAGTAATTGTCTCCACCTCTAGGGCTAGTGGAACTATGAGGTGTTGGGGCAATTCCCTGATAGTGCTTGCCTGTTATAAGCTGGAAAGACAGCCTTAAGTGTTGAAAAATGCTGAATCAAATGCTTTGCTACTGCTCTACATCAGTTTCTCAGGCTCTTTCGCTTGTGGGGAGAGAAAATGCCCCTACCCATGAGGTTGTGTGTAGGCCTAAACACCCGATGGCCAGATTTATTAGCTTTATATCTTTGGCTGGGAGTTCATGTCAGACCTACCACAGTCATAAATATGGCTCCTGCTGGGCCCCCAGTATTAGGACAAATGGTTAGGCTAAGAGTGCAGGGCGGCATGAATAGGGACTAAATCAGGCCAGGCCTAATAACCCGTTTACTAACACCTGTATTAGTCTTCCTTGGCTCGAAGTGAACTGCTGTCTGACAAGCCATAATCCCATAAGCTGCTCATTTGCATATCCCTCATTAGCTGATGAAAACTTGAAGAAGGCAGGTCTCTGCAGCTGGTGGGTCCATTCCTTCACACTGCCCGCCTGGGTGGCTTTGGGAATGAAGTCATGTGGGTGGATGTGAGGGTTATATGTGTGGAAGAGATTAAGAGTATTAGAATTTGTGTGAACTGATGTTGCCATCTTCTCTCTACTGGAGCCCAGTAATTGGGTGGGAGGAGAACTGGCAGACCCATTAGTTTTGTCTGTTTACTCAGGAGCAGGGTGCTAGAGATTCAATTTTACTTTGCTTGGGTCTCTCCTTTTGTGAAGCAGGCCTGCTTTGTCTCCTCTGGCCCTGAGCACCTCAGAACACCAGCCTGGCTAAGACGATTCAGTCACAAAAAAAAAAAGGGATGTTGGTGACCAGAGGCCCCCAGGAGAAGAAAATACAGCCCAACTCAAGTACTACTTGAAGACAACCCCATCCCGCCTAGTCCAATCCTGGGATAGAGAGCAAGAGATAATTGAAATTTATAAACACTTCTGGGGACCTTTCTTTTCTTTTTTTTTTTTTAAGATTTTATTTTATTAGTTCTCCATGTTTGGGATTAACAATCCTGGGCATCAAACGCACCGCAGACTTCTTATTTGGGAAATGAATGGTTAGACATTTCTGAGATTTAACAAAGCAATTGTTGTGTTTGTGGGGCTTGCATAACTTCAATAGACATACACGCACACACACAAAACCACGAAGAAGAAATCCATTTCCTGTGCTGTTTGTACAGCTGGAGACGAGCGCCTGGTGCTTGGTGATGTCAGAAATGCACCATTGTCTTGCCCCTCACCCCAACAATGCCTTCCCAGTAATGTCGTTAACAAACCCGAACTGGGCAATTCTGAAAACTTTGAAGCTGAATATTGTCTCCAAAGTGTAAGGGGCACCACAGACAGGATGATGTTTATTCATCAGTCGTGTTTGGGTTTGCAAAGCCCAGAAATGAGGACTTGCCCCAGCCAAGAGTGGAGAGAAATGGGGCCAGCTCACAAGACTAGAGCTTGAAGTGAGGGAAACTAAGGGGGATGTGTGGATTTTATTTTTTCTTTTGTCAAAAGCAAACAAACAAGGAAGCATTGGCGACTATTTCAGTTGACTTAGATTCTGTGATTTATTTTATATTTTGTTTGCTTTATTACAAAAACCACAGCTCCTCCTCTAGATTTTGGTGAAACAGTATAAGTAGTTTTATCACTTTCAAAATATTCCCTGTCCATTTGTTTTGTTTTTGGATGTTTTTTGTGAAGGAATGAGTTTAAATATCCACCCAAAGGAACTGTGAGTTCATTTGCAAGGATTTCAATGACATTATTTAGCAAGGCTAAGGAATTTCATACTGACTACCACAGGAAACAAAAGGAGAAACAGAGCCATTATGACAGTTGTAAAATCTCAATCAGAGTAAAATGAAGATAAAATCTTTGAAAACAAAATAGATATAAACAACAAAACCTAGGAACCGAAGAAATAAAGCATACTCTTCAGTAATTGCTCTGTGGGTAGGTACATTTATGAATGTCTTACCATGTAGTAACAGAACCTTCTCCATTTAAATCTCCTACTATCTTTATTTTTCATTTTTTTTTAGTTAAAATATCTTTTAGATTGTCTCATTATGTTGCTTGGGTCCAAACAATCCTATTGACTCAGCTTCCATAGTAGCTGGTACTACGAGTGTGTGCCCAGTTTTGTTTAGCTTTTGAGGGTATTGCTAATAAATCCAATAAATCTTTTCTGTTGCTGAGTCTCGGCTCTTGCTGTGCCTAAATTGGAGTTACAAAGAAGTCTAACTAAGCATGCAAGATTTTGATTACATCCTGGCTGGCTAGAATGAAATAAAGATGAATAAATAAAATGGGAGAAAGTTTTATCTTAGATCATAAGATGATTCATAGAGCTAGAGTTCTTAGAATTTCAAGAGAAGAATGAATCCGAAAGGTCTTCAAATCTATTCAGATAATTAACACTCTAAATCCCCTCCTAAACAAAGTTTAATATAACTACTTAACAGTTGCAAATATTTATCATGTTCTTAAATTATTTAGGCAGCACCGAGGTCTGAACTGGGGGCACTATCCTTGCTAAGCACACACTATACAACTTGAGCCATGCTCCCAGGACTTTTTGCTTCATTTAGTTTTACTGGTAAGTTTTCATAAATTTGCATTGGATGGCCTTGGGCGCTGATTATCTTGTTTCTGCCTTCTGAGTCTCTGAGATAACAGGTGTGGTAATATTGTTCTTAACTTCTTGCAATCCTGATCTACAAACTGATTTTCTAGCCATTTCCCATTCCTATCAAGTTTATCTTTGCATAACATATTCTTCACAAGAAAGGAATTCCACATTATTGAGTGCCTAATACCATATAGTAGGTGCTAAACATTCAATGTCTTTGAAATGGTACTAGTTTTTCTCATGTATAGATAATAAAGCTGAGGCTAAACTAAGGCACTAGACTTAACAGATGACTTCAAACTTTATGATTTGAAACATCAATCATTTCACTATTTTCATGAGTTTGGCTGAGAGATTATGTTGTTCTGGAATGGCTTGGTAGGACTGGATTATCAGGGATGGCCTCATTCACTGGTCTGGACCTCAGCTCAGATGGTTAGGGTAGCTGGATCTCTCTCCACATGGTCCTCAAGAAGACAAATTCTGAGATGCTCATTTGAAGGTGTCCTTTCAAGAGACTGAGAGCAAAAGTTCCAGGTTCTAGTGAGGTCTAGGCTTCTATACAGCCCCTTCCTATGATTTTATTGTCAAAGCAAGTTGGTCACAAGGCCAGCCATCCTCGAGATTTGGGAGAATTTTCGTGGGAAAAACTGAATTTTTTTGTCCACTTGCATTTTGTATTTGATCATAGTTTATGCTCTTAACACTAGAGCCAAACAGCCTATGTATAAATTTTGGCATTGCAAGACAGTAGCCAAAAATGCCTTGGGAAAAGACATACTTCCTCTTCTGAAATATAGTGATTTAAACAATGCCCTCCTCAAAGAGGATGACATGAGTGAATACATCTAAAACATTAAGAATATTGTCCAGCACAGAGTCCATGCAATGTGTGAGTGTTATTATTGCTAACTTGTAATACTTCCTAATGTTTAGTATGTGCAAATATCTGAAAACACAAAAGAGCTAAGTGGGAGAAACTAATATTTATTTACCACCTGTTGATATAGGTGTCATCCTAGATATATTTTTTCAGCATTCAATGAAAATGGTAATACATATACACACACACTAAGCAATGTAATGTACTACATAAGCTTCAAGGGGTACAATACGAGTATGTAAACAAGTTTACGGCTGTATTTTTTAACTTGGAAAAGCAGTTATTGAAATGACTCTAAGTATGAAACCAAATGTGCATGGAATATGCTCCATTGAGTAGCATGGAGCAAAGGATTGTGGGCTTTCCTGACACTGTGCCTTTCCTGACTTTGGTATTCTGAGGTTTTGTGTGACTTGTTAAGGATCTTAAGCCAGGTGATAGGGCTATCTGTAGTAACTTACCCTTAAGAAGCCTTTGTAAACTCTGCTTTCTTAATGGTTAACATAGCACAAAGAGAAATACATTAGAAAAGTACAAAGTAGAGACCACCTCATTTAAATATGCCAAGTCAGATTTGTTAAGGTTAGATCCTTAGTTCATGCTTATAGATTCATAATTCTTCAAATGTTAATATTTTGCAGTTTAATGTACACAAGGCAGATCTAAATTTTTGAAATGTTAACAAGTGAATAGAATTTAGAAAAATATATTTGCAAACATACTTTTTAACATGGCATTAAATTCCATTTTCTATTGAATAGAGTGCATAGGGAAACTTGATTTTGTTAAATGATGAAACATTATGATTTAGGAAAATTTATAGGGGCTATTAGTATATCATACTGACCATGATGAAGATTAATATTTGCTATGATCTGAATGATTCATCTCCAAAATCAAGGTTTTGCTAGTATGATTATTAAGAGATGGAACTTTCCAGAAGTGATCAAATAATGACACCTCCTGTTCTTGTGAATGGAATTAGGTGTCCTGATAAAATGTCCCAAAGAGAGAAATTTGATCCATTTTGCCCTTCTGACTTCTGCCATGTGAGAAGAGACCATTCTTATGCTACACAGCTCAGTGCTCAAGGCTCCAAGTTAAAAGCGCAGAACTGTTTCTTGCTAATGTCATATGAAACTTACCTTGGACTTGACTGACTTCAAAACTGCAAAATATTTTTTTTAATAAATTACCTATTTGCAGGTTATTTTAGCAGTACAAAATAAAATACTATTATTTCTTGTGGGAAAAAAAGACTGTTAGACACAGTTACTCAACTGCAGAGACAGCCAACAGACGGGGAGAAGACCTTTACTAGCAATACATATGACAAAGGCCTAATATCCAAAATATGTAAGGAGTTCAACAAACTGACACCTCTAAAGCTCATGAACCAATAACTAAAAGGGTAAGGGAGTGAAGACTTCTCAGAAGAGGTGAGAATGGCAAAGAAACAGATGAGGCAATACTTAACATCAAGGTCCATAAAGGAAATGCAAATCTCAGCAAATCTGAGATTCCATCTCACCCCAGTTAGATTGGCCAATATTATGAGTTTAAACAAAAAATGTTGGCAGGGATATGGGGAAAAGGAACCATATTGCACTGTTGATGCAATAGATCTAAAATATATCAGGACAAGATAAATTATACTGGACTCTAGGCATTCACACACTAACAATGAGACTAAAGAAGGATACCATTAGAGTAAGAACCCAAAGGTGTAACTTCCCTAACTATTTGCCAAAATGAATTCCAGGAAATGGAAACATGTGTTTTTTGTTGTTGTTTGTGTTTCTGCTATTAGTAGAGATTGTATTGTTTGTTTTTTCTTTTCTTTTCTTTTTTTGGCCTTGTTTGTTCTTCTATCTGTCTTTTGAAGGGGAAAAGGAAGAGAAACAGAGTTGAAAGGTGAGCAAAGCAGCCTTGCCCAGTAGATACAATGTTGAAAATGAGCTATGCAACTTGTGGGCAGAAATGGGAGGGAGAAGTGGGGAAAAGCAAAGGAAGTGGTGTCATTGTCCAAAAACAACCATACTCATTACCTGACTTATGCAATGGTAACTCCTCTGTACAATGCCTTAATAATAACAATTTTTAAGTTTTTATTATAAAACTGATGTACAGAGAGGTTACAGTTTCATACATATAACAATTTTTTTTAAAGAAGCCTTTACTAGGGAACTCTGAGTCCCAGGAAAGATGAATTAGCTTACACAGGGGGAGAAAGGTCTCACAGAAGGGCTTTTCTTGGAAGCACAGAAAGCCTTCAAGATCCATTAGCCAATACGATTTAGAAGTGAGCTTTGGGGCTGGGGATATGGCCTAGTGGCAAGAGTGCTTGCCTCGTGTACATGAGGCCCTGGGTTCAATTCCCCAGCACCACATATACAGAAAATGGCCAGAAGTGGCGCTGTGGCTCAAGTGGCAGAGTGCTAGCCTTGAGCAAAAAAGAAGCCAGGGACAGTGCTCAGGCCCTGAGTCCAAGGCCCAGGACTGGCCAAAAAAAAAAATAATAATAATAATAAAATAAATAAATAAATAAATAGAAGTGAGCTTTGGGACTAAGGAGTGTTGGGTATTTTAGAGTATTTCACTAAGTTCTTAGAAGAATCCTGTAGAGTTTATTCTCCCTGGCTATAAGGAAACTAAGGTAAATATGACCTGGTCTCTTTTTTCAAAAATCTCAGTTAAAAGTGGAACATGTTACAAAAAAATCAGCTCTTTGTGATTTCACAAAGCACTCATAATTTGAGCTGACTGTAACTCCATAGATCTTCTGCAATCCCCACTAATAGGCAGCAGTAAATCAATAACTCCAGGTAAAACATTACCTACTATGTGTCTTGATTGATGTCACCCTTTCAGCATCACACCCATCCCTCCTAATCTATCTTTCCTCCCTGTTCTTAAATTTTGTAGGATATATATTTAATTTTAGACTGCATCCTCCCCCTTTCTTCTAGCCTGAATATGATTCTTTACCTGATGTTTATTATGCTACTGAATGGTATTGTTATTTTATGCTATTGAATATACTTCAATGTTTTCATCTTTCTGTTTATTACTCCTTACCCACCACTTGCTACTGTTACACTACGTTCTCCTAGTGTAATGTATAGGTGGAAGGACTGGAACACATATAACATCAGATTTAGATTTAAGGAATATCAGAATATAAGCTCTATAATTCTCTAATTTTGTGATGCATAACATACCATCTAGATAATAACTGTATCAAAAATTCCTGTTGGTACCAGTATCCTTTCCTTCCTTCCTTCCTTCCTTCCTTCCTTCCTTCCTTCCTTCCTTCCTTCCTTCCTTCCTTCCTTCCTTCTCTCCTTCCCTCCTTGCTGTGGGCAATTAAACTAGTTTTAGTTTAATTGGAAATATTTCATTGCCTTTTTTTAATCCTTTCCTATTTCTTGGGGGAAAAGAAAAGGCATGACATCCTATAACTCACCAAATTTCTTGGTCCCACTGCATGATTCCACATAGATCTGGAAGGAATCTAAGAGCCTGAGATAGGGGGAGGATAGAGGCCTTCGGTTATCTCAGTCCTATAATTCTGACTCTGCCTTTTGTGTTCTTTGAAATATTTAACTTTGTTTTAATGAAAATTATGTTGAGTTTCTGTCACAGAGTCAACCCAAAATATGAGAACAGTGAAATTTTGGCCTACATGGGCACTTAAGATTTTAGTTTCTTTCATGTCATCTAACCCATTTTCTTTTCTTTTTGCAATAATCAAAGAAACCTTGTTATAACCAAATATCAAATCCGAACAACACATTCCACAGATGTGCTCATGTTTTCTTCGATTTAAAATGTCCTCAACTCCCTAGGGTCTACCACTAGGCCTAGAAGATTAGATGGAATGAATACATGAATGAACATCCAAACAAATGAATGTTCCTTGTCACCTCAAAATAAAGAGGCAGCTCTATAGGCCTCGGATCTCAGAATTTACCCATGTGCACAGTCTAATTAGGCCTAGAGTACTGCCAGCAGTGATTGACCTCCTCTATATATGTGACTTACTTCTAAACTGCACTCTGGACCCTTCTTTATGTACAATGGAAAGACAGAGCAACCACCTCCAACTCAAGTCAGTTTACTCAGGAAAATCCATTGCCAATGTCCCTGTGGTCTCTGAAATGTCAATACCATGCACGTTGACGCTAAGCTCTGCACACTCCCCACGTTATCAAATGCTGCTTTGCTTCATGTTTTGTCTGGTCTGTCAGCACCATTTACTGCTGAGTAGGTCCCTTATCTTTATTGATCACTTAATTTATCTTTTCTTAACTTCCCTTGCACCGTCTGGTGCCGTGTGTCCGTCTGTTGAGGCTGTCATGACTGGTTTGCTCTTGAAATAATAGGGGCAGCAGGTGGTGTGACTAAGTCAACCCTGTGCAGAATGGAGGCCCATTCCCAGTCCCTGTCTCAACCTGCCAATGTGTCTACACCCTCCCAGCTGTTCCACATTAAAGCAGTCAACTGTGACTTTACAGTCCGAGTTTTACACAACTGTTTTACAAACCGGGAAGAAGGTCTTTTGTCACAAATCCTTTGTCAGGCAGTAGAATGTGTGGGGAGAGAAAGCCAGTTCTGAGACTTAGTGCATTTTAATGAATATGCAGATAGACATACATCCTTTGGTCTTGGTAAAAGGGATATGGGTTATGGTGCAAGACTGGCTGGAAAGAAGAGAAATCAAGCTGATTCCTTGCTCTGAGGACAATTTGTAAGAGGAGCAATGGCTCTGTCAACACTAATTTCTGCTTCAGACCTTTCACTCCATGGGAGTTTTTACTCCTCTTATAAAATAAGGGCAGTTAGTTAGAGCTCTGTGTCGTGGAGTCAGTAATCTGGGGTATGTGCTATACAGCTGGGAAAATAGCAAGAAAATTATACCATTGGGACTCAAAAGCTCAGTGTGCCATTATGGTTTAGGTCTCACAGTCACATGTAAGAAGTGATTAAACAAACTGCAAAGAGGCTTCTGAGTTAGACAGCCTCAATGTACCTCACTATTAATCATGTGACATGTTGAAATTCCTACTTCTTAAAACAGAAGTCTCTGAAGATACAGCCATCTCCATTAACCCAAAGTTAATTAATGAAATTAATTTAAAGCTATCTTTCTGTCTCTCTCTCTCTCTCTCTCTCTCTCTCTCTCTGTGTGTGTGTGTGTGTGTGTGTGTGTGTGTGTGTGTGTGTGTGTATAATCACTAGAGTTCCTTTAGTTAAAAATTACGAAGCAAGGAAATTACTGAATTTAATATCATGGGAAGAGCACATGAACCTAGGAATCAGGTGACCCTCCATGATGGGATGCTAACCTGCATATGGAGTTTCAGCATATCACTTAGGCATTGTGAGCCTTAGATAAGAAATTGTCCTGCATGTGCTTTGCTTCTAAGGTATATACTTATGGAACTAGATGGTAATGGGAAGGGGACGGGTCCATAGAGTAACAATTCCTACTTACTTCAGGTGTTAAAAAGGCTCCTTTGGCTCTTCACCCTGACTCCTTGGAAGAGGACAAGAAAGAGGGCAAGAGCCTGGGTAGTATGGGCTATCGAAGGTTTGGGCTTCTATTGGACCTGTTTATCTTTCTTTCTAGATGACTGGCTAGAGATCATAGGCACAATATTCTCCCTCAGCTCTCACCTTTTCATCTATGTGCTAGGCAAATCTTGACCAGAAACCAGGTCCCATCTCCTAAAACAAAGTTATTTTAAAATGGAATCATCTCACCAAAATGATTACTGATAGAAAAAAAGTAATATAGTCATCGTCATTAAGTATTTAGAAATCTGTCAATCTATATTAGAATAGAAAATTAATAAGCATAAAGCAAACTTTTTTTTTTTTTGGCCAGTCCTGGGGCTTGGACTCAGGGCCTGAGCACTGTCCCTGGCTTCTTTTTGCTCAAGGCTAGCTCTCTGCCACTTGAGCCACAGTGCCCCTTTTGGCCATTTTCTGTATATGTGGTGCTGGGGAATTGAACCCAGGACCTCATGTATACGAGGCAAGCACTCTTGCCACTAGGCCATATCCCCAGCCCAGAAAACTTACTTTTCACATTAAAAACTCCTGCATAACATAAAGGATAATGTGGAACAGTATATGTTTGTATTTGAAAGGAAGCAAGTCTATAATTCAAAATCTAAGTTTCCATCCAAGAGCAAATGAAATTAAAATCAAAGGAATAAAATTACTAGGGACCAGAGAAGAAAATAACAAAAGAGAGAAAATAAAAGAGAAACGCACTTGAAATTAAGAGCTAGTTCTTTTTTTAAAAAAAATCAATAAAGTGATGAACTTCCAGATTAACTGATCCAGTAAAAAAGGAGAAAACACACAAATTACCTATATCAGGAATGAAAGATCATCAAGATAGATCTTCTAAAAATTAAAAGTATAATAAAGTAATGTTGTGCATGATGTCTATGAATTTAATAACTTAGATGGACAAATATTTTCAAAGATATGAACTAGTGATGAAGACATATATACAAGCATGGTGGCTCACACCTATAATCCCAGCTACTTAGGAGGCAAAGACAGGAGAATTTTGCTCTAAAGCTAGCCCAGTCAAAAAATTATCAGGACATTATCTTAAAGAACAAGCTGGGTATAATCGTTCATGTCTGTAATCTGCACTGTACAGCAAACAGAATTATGATTTAAGGCTGGTCTTGGGAAAATAAAATGTGAGGACCTATTTAGAAACAAAAAGAACACCTGAAAAAGGTCTAGACATTTGACTCAAGTGGTAGAATACTTGTTTAACTCAAACTCCAGTAGTACCACAAAAGAAAAAGAAGTATGCTCTGAATTGTTGTCTTTTTTTTTTTCTTCCAATCATTGGGCTTGAACTCAGGGCCTGGGCACTGTCCCTGAGTTTCTTTTGCTTAAGGCTAGCATTCTACCACTTGAGCCACAATGCCACTTCTTTTGTGATACTGAGAAATTGAACCTAGGGCTTTATGCATGCGAAGGAAGCACTCTACCATTAAGCCACATTCCCAACCCTGTTGTTTATTTTTAAAAGTAGTTCAATTCATTACTATAAATTTCCTCACCACAAATACTGCATGCCCATATAAGTTCATCAGTGAACATATCAGTGAACTTTCTTGAAACATATAAGGGAGAAATAATACTAACTCTAAGAAAAGAAAAGAAACAACTTTTTCAGGAAATAATAAAAGGAGGAGACATCTTCTAAATCATTTTATGATGATAGCATTTCTCTGAGAGCACAACCAAAGGAAGGTATTATAAGAAAGGTTAACAATCACCTAATATCCCACATAAACGTTAACACAATAATTTTTAGTACAGCTTTAACTGAATTCACCAATAGCTAAACACTTATATATCAGCACCAAATAATTTATTTTAGAAAGGCAAACTTGTGTCTACATTTGAAAAATATCAATAAATATAAATAATCATGTCACTAGATCAAAATGAAAAGTCCTATGATTTCCTCAATAGATATAAAAAAAAGATAGTAAAGTAAAAATCCAGCACATATTGGTGACCAATTTTTCAGCAAGCTAGAGCTAAGAGGATAATTTCTGAATCTTATAATATAGTATATATTTAAAATTTATACTAACATCTTACTTCATGAAGTACTTCATGTTTTTCCCCTCAATACTGATAAGGTGTTCAACATTATTGTGAAAGTTCAAGCTATATACAGAGGCATACACATGTGCACACATGTGGACACCCACAGAAATAATAAAGAAAAAGGCAAACCAATGCAACAGTAATACTTATAAGACAATATGCTGTAAACTAACTGTACAACTCAAAGGGGGGAATTAGGGAGGAGGGAAGGTGGGGAAAAATGAGGGAGGGGGTAACATGTTGGATAAGAAATGTATTCACTACCTCACATATGTAATTGTAACCCTCTGTACTTCATCTTGACAACAATTTTTTTAAAGAAGAGAAATAAAACCGTCTTTATTTGAAGATAATATAAGCAACTACATGGAAAATTACAAAGAACTTATAAAAATGAAACTAAAAGCAAAAACGTCAGCAAGATCTCAGAAAATAAGATCATTGTACCAAAATCAATTATACTTGTATACTCTAATGACTACAAAATCATAAATTAAAAAAATTGACATACTATTTATGACAGCTTTTAAAGCTACAAAATATGTTTGAAAAAATCCAATTAAATATATAAAAGGCTTGTATGATGAAAATTACAAGACACTAGTAGACAAATAGAGTACATACACATACATACATATACACCTCATTAACAGATTGCAAGACTTGGTCTTTTCAATGATTATCTTGTGTGTGTGTGTTTTTTTTGGCCAGTCCTGGGCCTTGGACTCAGGGCCTGAGCATTGTCCCTGGCTTCTTCCCGCTCAAGGCTAGCACTCTGTCACCTGAGCCACAGCGCCACTTCTGGCCGTTTTCCATATGTGTGGTGCTGGGGAATCCAACCGAGAGCTTCATGTGTAGGAGTCAAGCACTCTTGCCACTAGGCCATATTCCCAGCCCAATGATTATCTTTCTGATTAAAGATTGTACAAAGGGGTTTCAGTGTAACATATTCATTTATATGTACAATGCATCTTGATCAGTCAAGGACATAAAATAGTCAAAACAACTTTGAAAAAGAACTATTTCAGCAATTCCTATAATCGTGTGCTAATAATGACAGTATGTAGTTAGGATAAAGACAGACATCTAGGTCAATGGAACAAGAGCTAGAAGTGTGACCACAGTTGGAACACAATTGATTTTTTTTTTTTTTTTTTTTTTTTGGCCAGTCCTGGGCCTTGGACTCAGGGCCTGAGCACTGTCCCTGGCTTCTTCCCGCTCAAGGCTAGCACTCCGCCACTTGAGCCACAGCGCCGCTTCTGGCCGTTTTCTGTATATGTGGTGCTGGGGAATCGAACCTAGGGCCTCGTGTATCCGAGGCAGGCACTCTTGCCACTAGGCTATATCCCCAGCCCCACAATTGATTTTTGACAAAGGTGTGTAAGTAACTCAGTGAAGTACAGTCTTCTCAGAACTTGAAAAGTTAAGCATTCATAGGTTACAGGAAGTAAAGGAGGAAGGGAGAGAAGAAGGGAAGAAGGTATAAATTTTAATTCTTACTTATAACATATACTAGTTAATTCAAATTGGCTCATAAATATAAAGTATAAAATTACAAAGCTTCTAGAAAAAAAAGCATTGTGATCTTGGTTTAGTCAACTATTTCTTAGATAAAACATAAAAAAATTGAGCCATAAATGATTTGGTAAATAGTTGTTTAAACATTTAAACAAAATGTTTTGCCTTTGAAAAGACCCTATTGGCCTGGTGCTGATGGTTCATGCCTACCTACTCCGGAGGCTGAGATCTTAGGATCACCATTTGAAGCCAGCCCAGGCAGGAAACTCCATGAGATTCTTAGCTCCAATTAACTACCTGAAAACCAAAAGTGGAGCTATGGCTCAAAGCAGTAGAATACTAGCCTTGAGCAAAAAAACTCAGGGACACTGCTCAGACCCTGAGTCCAAGCCTCATGTCAGACAAAAATTAATTAATTAACCAAGTAAGTAAATAAAAGACAATATCAACAAAATAGAGACTCAATGTGTATACTGGGAGGAAATATTTTCCAACAAAATCTCTGTTAAAATATTGGTATCCAAAATATATAGATTATTCTTATAACTCAGAATTTAAATTGACAAAGTGATATGAATAGATACATCACCAAAAAACTGAGTGGCAAATAGACATCTGGAAATATGCTAACAACTTCAGTCATTAAAAAACTACAAACTAAAACTTCAAAAATAAATTACTACCATGTTATTATGCTGACTAAAAGTAAAAAGTATTGGTACAATACACTGGTACTATGTATATTAATGTACAAAATGTACATTAGCACATTTATTTGGTAAAATAGTTTGTCAATTTCTTATAAAGAAAACATCCCTCTTTGCCCTGTCATATGATCCAGTAATTCTACTAATAGTCCCCCAAATATATATATATATATAGAGAGAGAGAGAGAGAGCACTCAGAAGACTAAGGCAGAAGGACTAACCATAATTATCCTACAGTGCAGCAGAACATTTAGTTATTCATCCTACCCAACTATATACTCTTACATCAATTAACTTCAAAGGATATAAATATTTAAAAGTGTTACTGTTATCAAATTATTTATTATATAACGCATAGCTACCAACAATATCATGAAGATGAACAGATAAAATAGCATCTTTAAAATTTAAAAAAAAATCAAGATGGGGATCTTACTGTGTAGCCCAGGCTGACTTTGAACTGAAATCCTTCTGATCTCTACCTCCCATGTAGCTATAATTTAAAGAATGAGCACCAATGCTCAGCTAGTTTTCATTTAAAAAAAAACCAACTCAGTGTGCCACCCTCAAAAACATCTTTGAGTCAGTGATTTCTCTACATGAATTTATGTTGAATAAAACATTGCTCAAGTATGTGCAACATTTAATCAACTGATCTTCCATAAAGAATTATATAATTATAGAAGCTTGAAAATAATTAAAATGTTTTACAGTAGAAAATTCATTTCAGAAATTTTTTTCTTTTTTTATTGTCAAACTGATATACAGAGCAGTTACAATTTCATACGTTAGGCATTGGATACATTTCTTGTACTGTTTGTTACCTCCTCCCTCATTCCTCCCTCCCCCCTTCATTTTAGAAATTTATAAATGTTCCCAGAGTCCTAGAATTTCTTTCTTTCTTTTTTTTTTTTTTGCCAGTCCTGGGGCTTGGACTCAGGGCCTGAGCACTGTCCCTGGCTTCTTTTTGCTCAAGGCTAGCACTCTGCCACTTGAGCCACAGCGCCACTTCTGGCCATTTTCTGTATATGTGGTGCTGGGGAATCGAACAGGGCCTCATGTATATGAGGCAGGCACTCTTGCCACTAGGCCATATCCCCAGCCCCTAGAATTTCTTAATCATAGAAATGTCTTTTTGCTGAAGACTATTTAATATCATATATGTAAAAGTCCATGTAAAAAGTACATAAAAATAACAAGGGTAATATGATTCCATTCTGGCAAATTAACAACAAATTCTACACATATACACATATATATTACATAGTCTTTTATATCTGTATTAAGTTTTACCAAGTAAAAATTTCATTATAAATGATCTATTTAGAGCCAGGTACCAGTGGTTCATAGCTGTAATTCTAGTTACTCAAGAGGATGAGATCCTGTGGATTGTGGTTTGAGGCTAATCTTGGTAGAAAAGTCCTTGAGAATACACAAAACTATGACCAAAAGACTGGGAGTATAGCTCAAGTGATAGAGTACCAGCCTTGAGCAAGCAAGGCCAGGAAAGGAGACACCTCAGGTTCAGACCCAAGTACTCGTAAGGAAAAAAAAATCTAAAGCAAACCACTACCAAAAAAAAAAAAAAAAAAAAAAAAAATCAATCCCAAATCCATTTGACTTGTTTCTATACTGATTATCTTGTTTGTGTCATTGAATTTGCAGAATTACTGTGATAGTAATTCTCTTCATGCATATGTGATTCTGTATGTCAAGTATGGGTCATGTTCTTTTCATATTATTTTCTAATTATTTGATAAAATATCTGAAAGTTTTCAGATTTCTTTGCTTTCCGTATGTAACACAATGCCCAGCATGTGTGACTTGTAGCTATTTTAGTGGGAAATAATGAGAAAAAAAGAGCTGAACTGAAATTTCACCAAAAGTTATTCTAGTTTAAACTACTAGGAACTACCATCGAAGTAAGTGGGTAGGTAATGTTCAAAAATAAGCTGATTAGAATACTAAGGGCAGTTTAAGAACTTTCCCATCCTTCAGTAATATTTTGTTTAATTTCTTGGAAGATATAGCTACAGGTCTTTCAAGAAATTAGATCTATTTTTTTTCCCAGACTTGGGGCTTGAGACTCGGGGCCTAGGTGCTGTCCCTGGCTTCTTTTTGCTCAAGGCTAGCATTCTACGTTTTGATCCACAACATCACTTCTGGCTTTTTCTCTTTATGTGGTGCCGAGGAATCGAACCCTGGGCTTCATGTGTGCTAGGCAAGCACTCTACTGCTAAGCCACATTCCCAGCCTGATGTATTTCTTTTAATAAAATCTATTCTATAGTACATCTGGTAAAATATTTACTAAGCTAAAATTTGATAACATTTATCTCCTAATCAAACCAGAAATAATAAAGTCAGGATTGGGTTACGGGAAAAGACAATTTATAAAAACAAAAGAATAAAATAAAAGCTTTTTCAAGCAACCAAAACTAAGTAGTGGGTAATTGTTTTCCCTCAGAAAGTATTAAGTAGTCTGTAGGGGAAAAAAATTAAAAATATGCAAGATAGTTGATGATACAAATAATAACCAGCATGTTTTCTTAAAGACAATATTAAATTTTTAACTGCTATTCAAAGTCTAGGGTTTTTATTTGCTCTAACATTTAATTATGGTCATATTTCAAATGCCTCTCATGTTCTCACATCCCACATCCCTATTAAGATGGCATGAGCCAGCATCACTGTGCAATGCCTGTTAGCTCACTTGAAAAGCTGGGCTTTCTCTAAACACCTTCAGTTAGAAGTCCTCCAGTTGGTGTTATTCACTGTGGTCAGATGACCAACTAGCAAGGTCTCTCACCTCAGGGACCCAGGGTGTAAATTAGAAAGAAGCACGACTGAACTGAGTTTGGTGGTCTTGTTTGAGACTCTGATGGACATTTGTGTGCCTCACAAAAGCTCCTATACAATTAGGTTCAATTTGTCACAATTGGCAGTTTCTGCTCCAAAGAGGCCCACATTTGGAGCCACACAGATGTTATACTTTTAATCACTCCTCAGTGTGGACCAAAGGATCAAAATTTAACCAACGGAGTTAATAATTCTGAGCAATCTTCCCAACCAAACTATGAACCATATTCTCTTTTCTCCTCTATCCCCTTGATGTTTTCCTAGGTCAGCTTCCTTTGCATGGGAGTAAACACCAGATAATGTCAGACCCAACAAGCAGGTGACAAGGATACTGTCTTTTCATAAATTGGAAGGGCTCCAAAGATCCTAGCTGAGATTTCTCTACAGAAATCTGTGGGCTTCCAGAAGAGAGAGTCCAGATTTATCTATATTCCCTCACAAATATTACCAAGCTCGTTTGACCCTGTAGTCACCATTCTATCAATGTAACAGAGATCTAATAGAGAAGCCTGACATGTCACTTTAAACACCAGTGAGATCATATAACTGAGTTCTCTCTTATTCTAGTTTCAATGGAAACTCAATTTGTAACCATATGTCAACAAGAGGGCCATAAGAAAGCACAACTACAATTGTGCTTTGTGGCAAAGATTATCAAATACTTGTTTTTTGTTTCTTCCTTGGAATATGACTGAGGAAAACAAAGTTTGTTGCCTAGGCACCTTGCTGGGAGCCTATTTCCCTTATAATTATCCTAAAATGCTCTGGATTATAATCCTGGCTACTGAAGAGACTGAGATCTGAGGCCTGAGGTTTGAAGTCACTCCAGCTAGGAAAGTCTGTGAGATTTTTATCTCCAGCTAAACCAGAAGAGGAGCTGTGGCTCAAGTGGTAGAGCACCAGCCTTGAACAACAAAAAACCACAAAGTGTCCAGGCCCTGAGTTCAAACCCCAGTACACACACACACAGTCACAGAGCAATTGAATCTGTCTTTGAACAACTCACAAATTATCTCCTGACAACTTGAAATAATAGATCTTTTTGTTAAAAGGAGAAAGCTTGTGGAGACCAAAGGTTAAACAGGTCTTTTCATCATGATAAATCACTGGTTAATGAGGTCACTATTGTTGGGTATTATGACCATCCTCTTTAATGTCATTACCTCCTGGTTGTAAAGCTGACTCTACATCTGCATTCTTTGAACTTTTCCACAATATGGACTGACTTTTCTGAGCAGATGTTCCTTGGGTGAAATGGCTATCAGGACTGCAGTACTTATTCGTGAAAAGAGAGCTTTAAGCAAGCTGATGTAACCTGAGCTAAGCAGGCTTTGCAGAGAAGTAGGAAGAGGTAGTAGCAGACATAAGAGTGCAAGTTTTAATTCTATTATAACAACACCAGTTTGCCGAGGTAATAAAATGTGCCACTAGCATGCAAAAGCTTGATCAATGGGCATTCATTAGAAGTACTGCGATCATTGTAGATAATAGATTATTCCTTGTACTTCACCATTCTGTTATTTAACTTCATCTATATAAAACCCGTCAAATTCCATTTATTATTAATTTAAAAACTCTGTACCTGATTGCAGAAATAATTTCTCTAGGTCCCGAAGGTATGTAAATAGACTCAAAACTGCATGTTTTCACACTGTCATTGGACCAGCGGGAGAAATTACTAATTACTGTATTACACTCAAGTACCAGTGGCCACTGAAGATACTTCCTTTACACAAGCAATTCCATGACACAGTGGTTCATTTGCACTTGACAGCTGAACAGAAATAGAGTTAGAGAACTTTCATAATGGGAGGATTGGAGAGATCTCTTATATAGGGAACAGATGCCCAGAGACAAGCATTTTAGCAATGCTTGAAGCCAGATAATGAATCGAAATATCATTAATGTCACATTTGTAGCAGCACGCTTAGAATGGAATAACTACTAGGGTATATTTGGAATTATGAATCACAACCCCCCCCATTTTGTTGACATTCCTGGATTGTTCTTATTTTTATTGTCATTTTACTTACCTGCATTAAAGAAGAAAAGAATTAATAATAAAGATGCTGCTCATATGAAAAACATAGACAATGACTCCCAAACTATATACTAGATTAGGTTATGTTGACAAAATATTCCATTATTTTTTACATGAACCAAAACAATCAACACCTAATGTCTGTCATTTTGTGAAAGAAGAAATCAATGGAACAATTGTAATTGAATTAAATAAATACTAGTTGAATTAAACTAAAGTACATATAATTTATCCATTAGCTCTTATAAAACATTGAAATGCTTTGCTTTTTCAGTTGGTGAGAAACAGCTTTTCTCACAGGGGAATGCATGTAAAACATGTCATTTGCTACATGTCTTTCTCATAGTCACTAATCACACTGGCAGCTGGCAATCTTTGCTACTTCAGTCTTGAGTGCAGCTAATGCAGACCAGTTAGCTGTCCTTTCACTTTGACAGAATCACAATGAGATTCCCAGAGAGGAAAATAGGAGCAAGAGAACAGTCCCTATTCATCTTACATGGGAATATAAGCATATTTCTTATGTCAGGGACTCTATTTTATTCATTTGGTACATAGCAGGTAAAGGTATTCAGTACATGTTTGTTGAATTAATTTGATGAATATATAGGAGTATAAATTTTCAGATGGAAACTTAAGATACACAAGAACAATTTCAGGTTTCCTTCCTTAAAAGCTGGCTTACTTCAAATACTCTTTCCTTCCTCCCCACCCCCCACCACTACCCAAATTCCTTAGGTCAACAGGGTAGGAAATCACTTTATTTATTGAAAAGTGGATCCACAGAGCAAGTAGCAAATTGCATCAAAAGGACATATAAATTTCTAAAGGATCTCATCTTTTTTTTTTAATTGCAAAAAGTAGAAGGCTCAAAGTAAAAATGATAAAATGAATGCAGTAATGGGCAGTCTTTGGCTGTATACATTTCCTGACAAAGGAGGTTGCCATCCTTGGGGGGAAAATAAAAATTTTCCCTTTTGCACAACAAAGGATGAAACATGGTATTGAAACATGAGGTTAATCTCCCAAGTGCTTTGTCTCTGCACCATCAAATATTCTGAAATAGAGGAAAAACTGAATGTCTGCAATCTTATTTAAAAAACAAACAACGCTTAATAATTATCTGGCTTCCACTATTTCTTTCTTCCTTTTGGAAAACATAACCCTGGATGCACAGGCGGGATTAGACAGATGTTAATTAGTAGGGCTAAAACTTCCAAAGCCAGCTCAAGTCTAAAAAAAAAAGTCAGGATTATGTCAGGATGAGAATTAAGTCCTGCATTAGCAAAGGAAATACTCTGGTTAGTTTCTTTTTTTTTTTTTTTTGTCACATTTAGGAATCACAGAAAGTGAACTAGACAATAAACCATCTCTCTCATTTTCAGAACTCAAGATTTTCAGTGGTACAGTCCATGCATATGAACTTGATTATACGAATCTGTAGATGGAGGAACAAAAAGAGAATAATTTACATTTCACTTGAGCCTCACAACAGTCTGGTATTGTGATGGTTTGATCTGATATCATTATTCCCCTCTTCAATGGGGCAAGTGAGGTTGCAAGGGTGAAATAAATAGCTAGCTGAGGCTGAGGGGACAACTTAATAAGGAAAGACTCTGTCCTCTTTGGTCCCATAATATGGAAGCTTTTTACCTGAGAGCATTGGCCAGTAGTCAGTAGAATGGAGTTTGCAATGTCACTAGTGCTTGACAGTAATTTGGCATGACTCAGGTAAGGATGAGCTTAAACTGTAGATCTAGGAATTGGCAGCTCACTTATCAGGTATTTCTTACCCAAAAAGGTCAGCTAGTGCTACCTCAGAAAAGAACGAGTTGAGAGGAAGCCTTGTCAAGTCATTCTCTTTTTAAAATATATATTTATTGTTTTTATAGAGGTGATATATAGAGGGGTTATCATGTCATATGTCAGGTAATGAGTACATTTCTTTTGGGGCAATGTCATCGCTTCCTTCATTCACTCCCAGTTTTCCCCTTCCATCCCCACTCAAAAGTTGTATTGTTAATTTGTAGTGTTTAGTGAGTACTTGCTGCATTTGCTCACCCTTTGCCAAGTTTGTAAGAGGCATACTGAGTATCAATATGGATACATTATTAAAATAATGTCCTCGTAACACCATTCGGGTTTAAATAGAAGAAAATGCACTCTTAATGGGGATGTCAGAGCATTCAGGACATAAGGATGGACTAAAATAGTTTAGGGTTCCCTCTACCCTTGAATGATAAAGTATATGAATCCACTGAAGCCTATGTTCTGACTGCTTGGGGATGAAACCCCCTAATTTAACTTGATCCCTAATTGGTTGTGCATCCAGCATTTCTTTTTTTTTATTTTTAAAAAAAGTAGAAATATGTTTTTTTAATTTATTTTTTATTTTATTGTCAAATTGATGTACAGAGAGGTTACAGTTTCATACGTTAGGCCTTGGGTACATTTCTTGTACTGTTTGTTACCTCCTCCCTCATTCCCTCTTATTCCCTCCCCCTTTCCCTCTCCCCCCATAAGTTGTTCAGTTGGTTTACACCAAATGGTTTTACAAGTATTGCTTTTGGAGTTGTTTGTCTTTTTATACTTTGTCTCTCCATTTTGATATTCCCTTTCACTTCCCTAGTTCTAATACCAGTACATACAGTATCCAGTGTATTCAGATGAGATACAGTGATAGCACAAGTACAACCACAGGAAGGGATACAAAAGGATCATCAACAAAAGAAGCTATGGCTTCACATGGCCTGTTGAAAGTAGTTACAACAGTGATATAACAATCGTTTCCATAACATGGAGTTCATTTCACTTAGCATCATTTTATGTGTTCATAGGGGCATAGCTGTTAGGCTCTTGTGATCCTCTGCTATGACTAGCCTAAACCTGTGCTAATTATTCCCTATGAGGGAGACCATAGAGTCCATGTTTCTTTGGGTCTGGCTCACTTCACTTAGTATAATTTTTTCCAAGTCCTTCCATTTCCTTAGGAGTGGGGCAATGTCATTCTTTCTGATAGAGGCATAAAATTCCATTGTGTATATGTACCACATTTTCCTGATCCATTCATCTACTGAGGGGCATCTGGGTTGGTTCCATAGCTATGACAAATTGTGCTGTGATGAACATTGTTGTGCTGGTGGCTTTAGTGTGTTCTTTTTTGTGGTCTTTTGGGTAGATGCCCAAAAGTGGGGCTGCTGGGTCATAGGGGAGCTCTATATTTAGCCTTCTGAGGAATCTCCATACCACTTTCCAGAGTGGCTAAACCAGTTTACATTCCCACCAACAATGAAGTAGGGTTCCCTTTTGGCCACATCCCCTCCAACACTCGTTACTATTAGTTTTCTTGATAATGAACATTCTTACTGGGTAAGGTGGAATCTCAATGTTGTTTTGATTTGCATTTCTTTTATGGCCAATGATGTAGAGCACTTTTTCATATGTCTCTTGGCCATTTCCTCATTAGAGAAGTCTTTTTTTAAGTCTTTAGCCTACTTGTTGAGGGGGCTGTTGGTTCTTTGCAGTTTTGTTTTGGAGGCATTTAATTTTTTTAGTTCTGCATATATTTTAGATATGAGGCCTTTATCCATTGTATGGCCTGTAAAGATCTTTTCCCAATCTGTGGGCTTTCTGTTTATCTTGTGAGCTATGTCATTTGCCCTGCAGAAGCTCTATAGTTTGTGCATCCAGCATTTCTTTAGGGGAATTTCTGGTTATAGAAGCTACACATGTTGGTCAGGACTGCTGGGGCAAATCTTCAGATGAGGTTTTCACATAAGGGATGGTTGTAGAGCCTCAGAGAACAGATTGAACCTATGAACTGAGAACAATCAATAACTGAAAATGATGATTAAAGAATTCTAAAACAAAACTTCCTCTATGAACTTTGGAAGTACTTACAGAACCAAGTTGTTAGCTGTAAAAATGAATAAAGTAAAAGAATGACGCATGGTCCTGCCTATCTGATAAGACTAACTGTATCTCCTAAGGGAAAATTTATCTTTGTAAAAGTACACTAGCAGGTGGGAAGGAGGGAATTGAGGAAAAGGGGAAGGGGGGAGAAAAATGAGGGATGAGGTAACAAGTTTGATAAGAAATGGACTCACTGCCTTACATATGAAACTGTAACCCCTCTGTACACCACTTTGACAATACATAAATAATTCTTAAAAAGTACACCAGCTAATTAATGAAGACTTGATGATTCATTAAGAACATCAATATTTTGAAAAACTTAAAGAAATAATAAATCTACGTCAGTTGTTCTCAATTCAGCATTGTTTTTAGCTAGTAAGCACCAAACACCCTTCTCTGGTTTTTGGAAGGAAACCTCTCCATGTGAGTCTTGTTGGAAAACCAGATGTGTGTCCCACAGCAGATACAAGGGAGTAGGTTTTCCCTCTCATCACATTTGGCAATGTCTGGACAAACCTGATGGCAGTTTTGGCCATGACAACTAAAAAGAGGGAGTACTTATAGCACCCAGAAAATAGAAAGCAAAGGACTCTCCTGAAAGTCTTACAGTGCTCAAAATGACAAACAATGCTAAGAATAAGAAACTCTGATTTGGCAACCCATCCTTCATGGTTGCCAACATCATAAATATAGACAGCAACAGATTTTTATCTGCCTTCTGGTGGAAGTAGATGGCATAGGTATGGAATGATCAAAGCTGAAGAAAATCATGCCTGGGTCTTGAAATCCTTTAGTTTACTTGTTCTTAAGCTCTAATGGGCTTTCTAATCATCTAGTAGGCTTGTTTAAACACAGCTGGCAGATGCTCAGCAATAGGTTCTGATCCCTTAGATCCTGGTACAGATAAGGAATTTGAATTTCTGGTGAGTTCCCAGTGTTGTTGACATTGCTAGTCTAAGTGAGGTTGGGAGGAATGAAGGAGAATGATGGAAAGAGTAACATTGATCAAGATGCATTGTACTCCTAAATTGATATGTTGAAACTCCTTTGTTCAACTACTTAAAGGTAACAAATTTAGAAAAAAAATACAAGAAACTGAGGAAAATATTAACTTGTGATATTATCATTTGTTATTTTCTTTATTATACTACTGGAGTTTATATTATTCTCTTTATTGTTGTATATATTTGAAAGTGTCCATATTAAAAATTGAAAATTAATAGAAAACAAAAGCTATGAACAGAAGAAACATTTAATGAAAGAAAATTCACGCAAAAAGAAAAAAATAAGGTTATATTTTAAAACACATTATATATACAGAGAAAATAAACCAGACTAAGGAAAAAATCTGGTAAGTTAAACATCTCTGTGTAGTATACGGTAATTTTTAAAGTTATTTTTGCTTTTTCTTTATTTTTAAATATTAAAGATGGGGTGGGGTCTAGAGGGGAAAAAAAGAGGGAAGAGGTGACACTGTTCCCCCACAAAGTACTCATTACCTGATTTATGTAACTGTAACCTCTCTGTACATCACCTTTACAAAACAAAAAATTATAAGGGCCAGGAATGGGGGTATACATCTGTAATCTCAGGTATATTGGGAGCAGAGGTAGCAGGATTAGAGATTGAGGTCAGCCCAGGTGAAAACACAAGGCCTACTGAAAACTAAAACAAACAGGGCTGGTATGGCTCAAACAGTAAGATACCTAACAAGCACAAGGTCCTGAGTTCTTATCCCCCATACAACTCTAAAAACTGCTGTGTATTCTATCATCTTGGTGTCAGCATCATCTAGTGACAAATTTCTTACCTAGAAGCAGTCATTTCAGGCCATGGGTGGACCACAGTGTATGTATGTATGTATGTATGTATATATGTATGTATATGAGATGTATATATATATTTACATCTCAAACAATATATATCTAAATATGTGTGTGTATATATATATCCAACTATATTCACAAAGTACAGTAAGCAAAAAACTCTTAAGATGTTGAGTGCTAAAAGGAGAAGAAACCCATATCTCTCCTGAAATCAGGAAAGGCTGTATGGAAGAGAGAAGGGGCATTTGATTTAGATCAAGAAAAGAACAAGCAAGATTTTTGATGGATGATAGAGATGAAGAAGACAGAGTCTGTGAATGCAAAGGTAATACCCATGTTGTAGACTATGAAAAAGGCTGAGGAATTCTCTTCTTCATGCAAAGGCTTAGGACTCCAGGGGACTGGCAGACAGCAGGAGGATGCTGTTCAGAAGATTGAGAAACCTCACCAAATGGTGTGTAACTCTGCCCTTTCAAAGGATTTGCTTCATTCTGGAAATTTTCAGCGGTCCTTGTAATGGAGGCGTCTGTTGAATGCAAGTTCTGTCCTATTTTCCACTTTTCCAGGCCCCTGATTATGGACCAATTGCGCTCAGCCTTCCATATGCATCATCTTGTCATGAATAGGTGAGTCTGTAGGTTTCATTTCTACAAAGAGAGCTGGCTGCAGCCCTCCCACGTCTCCTTGGGCTCCAAAGAGAAGACATTGCTAGGTTGGGCCGGTTCTGTCCAGTTCTCCACTGTCTGCACATACTGCTGACAAAAGACCCACCAGCTGTGTGCCTTCCCCAAGGAATGTAAAAGCAAGCACAAGGTCCCATCATTTACCCTGCTCCTAAGTGAAAGAAGTAAGAGTTGACAGGAAAAAAAAAAACCCTGCTCATTTCATGTACTCCGATTAGCAGGGGGAACAATGGTGCTGGGACTCTGAATGGGTGAGATGGCTTCTTCTGCCTTCCTCACCCTGAGTTCAGCATGCTACCTTCCCCCCACCCCCTCCAACCCTAAGGAAGCAGGGTCAACCACACTTTGAGTTGAGACTCCAAAAGGAGTTTTTTATCCCTGAGTAGTGAGAAGTGACCTGAACACCTGGAGAAAACACAATATTAATGTTCTGAAGTGAAGACATCAGGAACGCCATTCACGCATTTCTTCTTGTAATTCTTATGCAGAGACCGCCATTGTCCCAGCCACTTGCTAAATACTCATTTGCCCAGCTCACTCTTGGCATCTGAGAAAAAGATGAGAAACAGTTAAAAAAAAAAGTTAGGGCTTTTTTCCCAAGAAGAACTTAGAAAATGTTCACTTCTTCTACAATGGAGGGGTCCACGTTTGTATTCTAAAGAAAGTGCTCAATCTTTAAACACTTTAATACTCTTTCAGTAGGAATAAAGGAAATAATCAATAGCACCTAAAATTCAAGGCACATAAAAGAAGAGCACATTCCAAAAATTCTAAAATTCATGGCCCATGCTAACATGGAAGTTGTCTTGTATTTACTTTAAAACCTCATTGCAAAATGCACTGACAATGTTTGAAACTGAGGAAAACTAGCCCAAAGCCTCATATTGATAAGTTTTGCTCATTTTATAGGAATTCCTTCCCATCCTGTCCCAACTCTCCAAAGAAGTGTTTTCCAGGAGACAGAATTCTATTTCATAATCTGCAAATTTAAATTCTCTAAGAGATCCTACCTTTTCACAAAGCTGGTGGAAAAACAGAATCAAATATATAAAAAGTCAGCTCTAAGTTACATTTCTGGTACCTAGTATTTCTTTTTCCATTTTCCTTTTTTTTTTTTTTTTTTTTTTTTTTGGTGGTGGTGTTGGGGCTTTAACTTAGAGCTTTGTGCTTGCTACATTGACATTCTCCCTCTAGCCCTGCTTTTTACTGGATAATGGACGATAGAGTTTAGCAAACTTTCCTGCCCCAGTTAGCCTCAAACCACAATCCTCAAGTTTTCAACCTCCCGAGTAGCTAGGATTACAGGTTATGAGCTACTGGCTTTTCCTTTCCTAAAGGGTAGATGGCAAAATTTCCATGCTTGCTATAGGATTAAATGGTACAAAGCAAAGCACATAGGAGATGCTCAATCAAAGTCATTTCCTCCTTTACATATAATTATGTGTTATCCTGGACATACAAGACCAACAAAGCTCATTCGATCTCCAAAACATGTCCACCAAGTGAGGGTCTAAGTAACTTGAGCTTTATACAATTGGTGAAAGTCAGAGCTTGGGATTTCCAAGCCATACTTTCTCTACCCAACATAGTGCTCTATTTTCTGTACAATAGCCAACTCCATCTAAAACCCTCACTGTTGGATGCAGTGTCTCCAGCAAGCCCTGCATTCTAGTGGCTTCTGAAAGCACCGCTTATCCATTCAAAAGCAGGGCTTAGAATAAACGAATCTGTAAAAGGACATCAAAATGGCTAGGCTCCTTATGACACGTGGAGTCCAGTGAACATCTGGGCAAGTGATGGTGTTCAAGGTGCCAGAGTCATAACCACCTCTGCTATGATCCAGAGCCTGTCACCTCCCTTCCCTCCTCCCCCTGGCACCCTCTGGGGCCCACCAGTTGTGGCCTAACACAGCTGCACTGCTACCCCAGTTTGTAGCTATATTGACACAGCCATTTTCATGGTAGGCCTGTTGTAAATTTGTTGCTACATGGTGCGTCTGCCCCAAATTGCACGGTGTACGTAAATTTTTGTGTGTGTGGCGGGGCTGGCACGGGGGTTGGGGGGGGAGGGATACTGGGGCTGAATGGAGGGTGTGATGGAGCAACCCGCAGGAGACCTAACCCTGATAAATTGTTTACTTGTTAGCGATGGGGCTCGAGTGGGCTGGGGGGCTGCGGGCTCAGCGGGACAGACGTCGAAGGTGGACCCATGCCAATTACCAGCCATTGTGGTGTCGCACCCTGTGATTGACACCAATGTCTCCCCTCTCACCATGGGTCCTTTTACCATCCTGGACCCAACACAAGCCCCAACTGTGCTAATACCATGGTGTCTTCAATTTCCTTTGCTGCTAGCAAAACTTATCCTAGGCCTCTGGCCTGTGGAAGACCTAAAGGGCTTTATTTTACTGTGCATTTCCCTCCTGTTATTTTTTTTTTTTTCCCAAGGATGAGTTTTTTAAAAAAATAGAGGTTGCTAAGGCCAGTTGGGCAACAAAGAGAGCTAAGGGGACAAACATTATCTTTGGATGACTGACTTCAAAGTTAATGATCTCCCCCACTGAATGGTGCCCTCTGCCGCTCTATGAGGTCTCTGCCATCAGATAAAGAAGCGCCTCTTTAATCCACTCACCCTGCTTTGTCCCTTTGTGGCAAAATGATCATTTCATCAGTTTCGGGTACTCTCTGCCCAAAGAGTTGTTTAGCCTGAGTGATTCAGAGCAGGAGAGACAGAGAAGGGTATTTCTCTCCTTCATTTTCCCTCAAGTGACGGCTGAATAACTATGCAAAAAAATTAAGGCATAATGACCCGGCAACAGTGACAAAACCTAATTAGTCACGGAGGCCACTGGGTAATGAGCCGCAAAACCCGGCTCTTGAGTGTGTAATAACTGTATTTTTCTCCATTTCTTCCCCTTTAGTCACAGCCTTGTGTGGCATTTTTAACTAACTAAAATGGCACCAGATGCAACAGGGTTCAGACATTTTAACTTGAATTAAGAAACCATATGTTCCGATAAGTCATGGTCTCTTCTTTCCCACAGACGGGGTCTTCCATCTGTGAGGTAACACTCTGGTGGTGAGGAGGAAATGTCCATAGGGACTATCACCCCACGAAGAAGACTGGGGTTAGAGGTGTGAGTGGGGCCATCCAACCCTCTAGAATGCTCCTGAGATGAAGGCTCCGGCCCCTACAGGCTACCCAGCATGCAGATGTGGGTTCCAGCAGTGTTCCCAGGGCACGGAGGACTGGGAAGCTGAAATAGGAAGAGAAGCTGGGAGGAGGCAGAGGTGGGCAGGAGTCTGAGTCACACAAAGCACTGTGGAATGCCTCACTTTGTCTTTCACAACTATGTTATTGCTTTCCTCCATGTGAGTACATACAAATATAAGGCATATTACCAATCTCTCTCTCTCTCTCTTTTCTCGGGGCGGGGGGGGGGGGGGGGGGGGGGAGGGCCCCGCGGGGGATGATGGAACCAAGGATCCATGCTGTTAGAAAATCATCTGAAGTCTGTTAGAAATGCAGAAAGCAAAATGTCAGGCCACTTTTGGAATCTTCATCTCAGTGCGTCCCCTGCTTGTTGTTAACTGTAATTTCTTCTTAAAATTAAAAATAAAAAATAAAATAAAGGCAGAAAGTTTATGTGTCATCTAGTGTGGTGTGACATTTCAACCCTTGGGGAAGGAATTTCCTTCCCAAATTGATTAGGAAACTCATCATTAATACATGATTATATTGTAAACAGCCCCAGTCTGAGTTTATTTCAGGAGACTTCCACTCCTAGTCCACAAATGAGACACCACTCTCAGTGTTTACTTGTAAACAATAGTACTGTGATTGGGCATATACAACAGTAAACATTATAATCCCAGTTTTCTGGGACCCAGGAAGGCTGACCTGTCTTCAAGCCCTCTCTATATCCAAGAAATCAAGAAAAATAATTTGTCCTTCAGACAAATTTGACTTTTGCCTGATTTCAATAAGGGCCTTATTTCCTCCTGAATCTCGAGATTCAGAGAACCCCAAATAAAACTTCTCATGTAGAATGATACATATAATTTACTAATTATAAAGATTCAGATTTAGACAGGGCTGGTTGCCTTCTTGGGGAAGTTGGAAATACTTTACATTAAGAACATATGAGAGGGGCTGGGGATATAGCCTAGTGGCAAGAGTGCCTGCCTCGGATACATGAGGCCCTAGGTTCGATTCCCCAGCACCACATATACAGAAAATGGCCAGAAGCGGCGCTGTGGCTCAAGTGGCAGAGTGCTAGCCTTGAGCGGGAAGAAGCCAGGGACGGTGCTCGGGCCCTGAGTCCAAGGCCCAGGACTGGCCAAAAAAAAAAAAAAAAAAAAAAGAACATATGAGAGGAGTGGGAATGTAGCTTAGTGGTGGAATGCTTGCCTAGCATGCATGAAGCCCTGGGTTCGATTCCTCAGTACCACATACACAGAAAAAGCCAAAAGTGGCATCGTGGGTTCACGTTGTAGAGCACTAGCCTTGAGCACAGAGAGGCTCAAGGACAGACCCCATGTCCAGAGTTCAAGCTCCAGGACTGGCAAAAGAAAGGAAAGAAGGAAGGAAAAGAAAGAAAGAAAGAAAGAAAGAAAGAAAGAAAGAAAGAAAGAAAGAAAGAAAGAAAGAAAGAAAAAGAAAGAAAGAAAGAAAGAAAGGAAAGAAGGAAAGAAAAGAAAGAAAGAAGATACGAGAACCCCAAATCCATTACCTGTTTGATGTCTATAATAGGAGTAAGGTATGAAAACAGAAACGTAACAAAAAGAGAAGTGGCTACACAGTTTGGAGATTCTGTAATACAATATGTTCTTAACACAGTCAAGGCTGGTGTCAGGGACGGTGTGCTAAGATAGTTCTTTATCTCTCTAACCCAGGACCAGCCACATCATTTGCCAGGCCCAGAACAAAATGAGAATGCAGAATTTCTTGTTTAAAAAGTAGTTAAGGATTTCAAGCCAGCTATATTGAACATTAAAGCAAAGGCAGGTCCTTTCTGAAAATGGAGTCCTAGGTGGCTATGAAGGTTAGACATCCAGGGTGCTCGGCCTGCAAAGAAAGCTCACATGTCAACAAAGCCACACTAAATTACAGAAAAAAATGTTCCAAAAGGCCAACAGCCATTCTTCCAACTTCTGTTCAAAGTTCACTCTTTCTTCTCTAAACTTTGAACTTGAGAAACTTCACGTTAGCACCTCAGAAGTACTGTATGTAAAGCGGGCTGCTTCTCACCATAGACAATGCCATTTCTTCTCAACTCTTCTCCAAACTTTCATCTATTCTAGTCCCGGCAGGCTTGGCTGCTCTGTTCATCGGCCTTTTCCTGCACTCAAGCCAAGTCATTATCCTCTTTTTATATACTGCACTTCGTGCCCTTGTGAACCTGTTGAAAAATACTGAAAGAGAGTTGAAAAGTACCACTGACTCCTAAAAACAGTGCTGACTAGGAGGCAGAAAGGGGGAACTCCGGTTTCATTCACTGCTAAAGATAACACCACCAGAATGATAGACTCCTCCGAATTGTTTGTCCCCACTGGCTATTGTCTCTCTGGCACTGAATGAGCCTCTTAGCAGCTCTTGAGGGCCTGTCACAGGTAGGCACCCAACAGAGATAATTCCCAGCCCATGCTTGACTGCCCCTTTATAGACCCTCACTCAGGCTCTGAAAGGCCTCAGACACTGTTGAATAAACTCCTACTCGCTTCCATAAACTTTTTCTCCCACTGAATTTTCCGGAGATGTGAACAGCTTCCCAGCCTTGCCAGAGGATGCTTCTGAATGCACTCCTGTTCTGAATCAAAGCCTCACAGCCAAGTGTCTTTGGAAACCAAGAGAAGAAGGAAAAAACAAAACAACACACACACACACACACACACACACACACACACACACACACACACACACCAGTCACTGGTCTCAAGAAATCTATCTCTGCATTTTCTTCTGCAGGTGAAGGCCAACAGCCAGAGGCTGTGGCCTGCTTCTTCTCTTCATCTGAGTTTATTTTGGTAGCAGAGGACTTGTTCTATAAGGCAGAAGGTCCTCTCTGAGTCTAAGCACTTGGTTTTGGGAAGAGAATGGCATAAAGAGCATAAAGCCTCTGGGGGACATGTGTGCTTTCAGAAGAACAAGGGCTATTGAGTGGTACCAGGATGGGTTGGGATCCAGTTCTGCCACTTACCAACCTGAGATGCCTTCTGCAAGCCATTTACCTTTCTCAGTAAGTTTTCTCAGCTGCAAAAGAGGACTCATAATCATTTCTCCTCATTGGCTTTTTTCCACAATGGTTAATATCGATTATATATTTGTAATAAAGAGTTAGCATGTTCTCCAGGAGGTAAATGATATGAATGAAGATAGAAATTATTACTATATAATTACTAGGTTTTCTCTTTACATTATTCACCTGTTTTATCAGACCCTTAGAAGCTTTGGTTAGCCAATCATTGCTGCTTTCTTCTTCTTCCTCCACCTCCTCCTTTATATTTTATTTTTTATTTATTTTATTTATTTTCAGTCTTTGTCTTCTGAAGTTGTCTTTCTTTTACTCTGCCATTCGATCTTTTTAAACTGGTTTCACTGTAAAGGAGGCAGTATGTTCTTCTTAATAGTTATAGCCCAACTCTTTACAGTGTCCTATCTTATCTCATCCAGATATTGGGATTTGAAATTCCTGTGACCTCAAAGGAGAACATGTGGGAAAGAATTCTTTTTTTAAACTTTGCACTCCATTTTTATTAAACTGTGTGAAACAAACAAGGTGGATATCTTGGTTTCCCTCCTCTAGGAGGATCAAAAAATCCTTTTAGCCAAAAAGAAGGAAATAAACACACAAGTGGGCCACCTCCTCTTCCTTCCACTACTATCCCTAGCACTTCTTCTGGACTATCACTGGTACAATATTCAAACATCAAGGAGATCTATTTCTTAGGTTTCCACTTCAGAATATCAAATCCCAACCAGGAATAATTCCTTGATGAAGCCATGGGGATTTTCTCTACATGCTGAGTAGTGCATTGGTCTTCAAATATCAGTAGGGTTGGCAGTCAGAAAAGAGGCTGCCCCACTGATCACATTAGCATCTTTGTTCTGAACAAGAATAAATGTACGTACTATTCTAATCCTCCCCCACCGGAGGATTAGTGTAGACCTCTCTGTGGCAAAGTACCAGGGAAAGCTGTTCAAAGGAAATTCTGCCAGAATGCTCACCCACTATGAAGAATGCACTCCTCTGAATCATCTTTCCACCAACCTCCACAAACACAGGACTGTTTTACAGTAATTACATGCTTTTAGCAACTATTTATTGAACATCTACTCTGTGTCCAGTTCCATGGTAAGTGTGGAGAAATGAAAATGAGCTGGGAATAGCAGCCCCCTGGCAAAGTATCCTCTGTCTGGATTGGACAATGAGATTACATACAAAGAACTCTCAGACATAGTTTAAAAAAAAAAAAAAAAGATCAATCTACGGTAACACATATATTGTAGGAGTCCAGAAGAAGACAAGTCAGTTACAACTTGAAGAATAGGAAGAGAAGAGGACAGCATCAGGAAAATCATCTTGAGTTACAACTTAAAATACAGAGTGAATTTGTCATTGCTGGGATTGGTAAGGAAGAGGAAAGCTTATTTGGGTAGAAAGTGTAAGGGAGATAAGCGAACAAAAGCATGTTCAGGAATCAGGGACTTGGCATATGTCCATCCAGTTCTTAAATAGGAGTAAGTTTGGAGAGAAAGGGGCCTTCTTTTCCTAGTGTCAGCAGGTAAATGGATGTCTCGGTCACCTTCATGTTCTTCAATAGATCTTATCAATACCTCTTTCCAAAGCAGGAGTTCCAAAGCAGAACTTTCCAGCATTGTACCAGGAGTTCTGGGAAGGAAAACAAACACATAGCATTGTCTTTATTCTGCTGTGTTCAGAGCCTTACTTCTCAGCCCTCTTCCTTCCCCAAACTTGAGTGTTTTCCATGATCTCTACTCCTTACCATAGGGTAATTGAACCAATAAGCAAGTGAATATGTGGGGGGGAAAGGTGGTTTTGTTCACGCTGCGAAATAAAAACATGGCTTCCCAAGCTATGTGATATTTAAGTTATATAAGTAATACCTGAGGGTTCAACTTGATTGTCACCAGTTAACTGGTTTGGGAAGCGCTTAGGATATTAGTAAACCACAACTCTGGGGTTGTGTTTATGAAAGTATTTTCAGAAAGAATTAAGGGGAGGAGAATCTATCCTGAATGTGGGTAGTACCATCCCATAGAGTTCTTCTTTTTGGAAAAAGCCTGCAGTGCATACCTCCCCCCCTGCCCTGCCCGCCCACCATCTTCCCCTTCTACTTACTCTTCTCTCCCTTTCCCCTTACTCTCTCCTCTCTATTCTTTCCTCTCCTCTCTACTCCTCCCTCCTGCCTTGTTCCCCCTCCCTTGCCCTCTTCCATCTATCTCTCCCTTCTCTTTGCCCACCCCCTTTTCTCTCAACTTCCTGGCCACTATAATGTGAGTGGTTCTGCTTAGAATGCCCTCCCTGTCATGATGCACTAAAACCTCTAAAACTATCAGCAAAATAAATCATTCTTCCCACAGGGTGCCTCTGTGAGTTGTTAAAATATCTAACACAGGAAAATTAGTATCAGAAAAGTGGGGTCATTGCTATGACTACTGAACGATGTGGTTCAGAAGTCTTCAAACACTTCAGTATGGTTTATGTAAGGAACTGGGGAATGTGTGGAGATGTGGCCTAGAGAAGTCTGCCAATGCTGCTGCAGAGCTTGGTGACTGATTCCTCTGGGAGCTTGCAAAGAGCACAATGCTGACAGGAATGCAAGTAGTAAAGGTTGTGTTTATGAGATTTCAGTCAGGAACTAAATTATTGAGAATTGTACCAGAGACCATACCTGTTCATTTCTTGTAAATAACTTGTCTATGTTTTGTCTGTGTCCTGAGATTCTATGTAAAGCTGAGTTTAACAGTGATGAACTAATCTGGCAGAGGGAATGCCAAGGTAGTCAGCATTAAGGTTTTGGTATTGTTACTGATAGCTGCTTTTAGCAAAGTGTACAGTAAAAATTGTGAGTGAAAATGCAGAAGATCTTGAAAAACTTTAGGTTTGCCCTGGAGAAGGACCTAAAACACTGGAGCTAAGAAAAGAATGGCTTCTGTAAGATTAGCACAATTAAAAGAAGTCAAGAACTTCACATTAGAAACAATGAAAAAGATGCTACCAGCTAGGAACCAAGGATTCAACACATGAGCCTGTGAGGGATGTTTATATTAAAGCTATAATAGGTATCACATCAGGCCTGGGAATATGGCCTAGTGGCAAGAGTGTTTGCCTCGTATACATGAAGCCCTGGGTTCGATTCCTCAGCACCACATAAACAGAAAAGGCCAGAAGTGGCACTGTGGCTCAAGAGGTAGAGTGCTAGCCTTGAGCAAAAAGAAGCCAGGGACAGTGCTCAGGCTCTGAGTCCAAGCTCCAGGACTGGAAAAAAAAAAAAGGTATCAGGTTGGCAAAAGGTGTATTTGTGATGGTTAATACTATCAGTTTGATTGGGCTGAGAAACACTTTGATTATTAAGGCACAAATCTCTGTGCATCTGTGAGGATTCTTCCAGAAAATAATAACTAAAGTGAGGAAGAGTTACCCAGAATGTGTATGGTGTGTATGGTACCATCTCATAGACTAGATGGAATAAAATTGTGTGGGGAGTGGGGGCACAGTACAGACATATTCTCTCTCTCTCTCTCTCTCTCTCTCTCTCTCTCTCTCTCTCTGTCTCTTTCTCTCTGTGATTTCTGGCACCATGATGAGTTACTCTGCTTTGCTTTGCCACACCTTCTCTGAACCTTTTGACCATGTGAGCACAATAAACCATCTCTCCTTTAAGGTGTCCCAGTCAAATATTTTCTCACAGCAAAGAGAAATCTAGCATATAATACAAAATAAATATAATAAACATGATTTATAACAAAATGGGCATTTTAATCTTCAAATGCTTAAGGAAGCTTACATGGATAGCAACGAAAGACCAGAAGTTCCCATCCTCATATAGAATCATTGTAACAGACTGACATCTGGGTTTTGTGGGAGACTCAGATGCTACAAACAGTACTGTTATCAGTGAACATAATTTTTACAATGATGAAAGATTAGTATCTAAAAGCAAAGGTAAGGGGAGCAGGCGGGAGGGGCAGGGATGAGGGAGGAGGTAACAAGTTGGATAAAAACGTATGCATTGGCCTTATGTGTGTACGTGTGTACATCACTTTGACAATAAATAAATTTAAAATAAAAAATTCAAAGCAAAGATAAACTATAATTGTTTGCACATGTTTCTGTATGTTAAAACTATATAAAATGAATAGCTATACCCTTATGAACACATAAGATAATACTAAGTGAAATGAACTCCATGTTATGGAAACGATTGTTACATCACAGTTGTAAGTACTTTCAACATGCCATATGTAACTGTAGCCTCTATTATTAATGATATTCCTGTATCACCTTCCTGCGGTTGTATCTACACTATCTCTGTATCTTATCTGAGTATATTGGAAACCGGGTATACTGATATTAGAAGCAGGAAATTAGAAGGGAATGCCAAAATTGAGAGACACAGGGTAAAAAAAGACAAACAAACTACAAAAGCAATACTTACAAACTGTTTTGTGAAAATGAACTGAACAACTGAACAATTCATGGGGGGGGGGAAGGGAGAAGGGGAGGGGGGAATGAGGGAGGAGGTAACAAACAGTACAAGTAATGTATCCAATGCCTAATGTATGAAACTGTAAACTCTCTGTAATTCAGTTTGATAATAAAAAAAGAAACTATATAAAATGACTTGTAAGTAAAATAGAAGTTATTTTTGATCTTTGGATAATTATAGATATATTTTCAGCTTTGGATGCCTAGTGGGGCACTGAAAAATCATGTGAATTGTTGGATTGCTATTTTCTGCCTTTGACTGCCCTATGCATTTTTTTTGAGAGAGGAACTTACAGTGTTTATTAGATTTCCTTTTGTTTTCTTAGTTAATCCAAATAATTTCCTCCTCTTTTAAAGGAAAAAAGTATCTGGGACTAACTTGGTTAGATTCTTTCTTTCTCTTACGCTACCTGGAGCTCAGCATCTTGCATCTATAGTTTTGTTGTCTCTGAAAGCTTTACTTTCCTTAAGGGATACTTTTTTTTCTTTTATGTTCAGCCAGAAATTTCAGAGAAAGTCAGTGTTTCAGCTTCCCCAGTTCCCTTGCTTATCTAGAAACAGCCCCACTGTCTATACTTCATGCTAGCCTGATCAATGTACTCAAGTTTTGCACGTCTTCCCTCCTCTCAAGAGCCATAACCCACACCAGTCCCTAGGCACTACACTGCTATTACAGCCTCAAAATATCAGAGGAGGTAATTTATATTTTTTCCTGTCCTTTCTTTTTAAATTATTTATTTATTTTGCCAGTCCTGGGGCTTGAACTCAGGGCTTGAACACTGTCCCTGGCTTCTATTTGCTCAGGGCTAGCACTCTACCTCTTGAGCCACAGCTCCACCCCTGGCCTTTTCTGTATATGTGGTGCTAAGGAATTGAACCCAGGACTTCATGTATCTGAGGCAAGCACTCTACCACTAGGCCATATTCCCAGTCATATTTCCTTTTTAAAAAAAATTATTTATTGTCAAAGTGATGTACAGAGGGGTTACAGTTTCATACATAAGGCAGTGAGTACATTTCTTTTTATTTCCAAATTTTTATTATCAAACTGATGTACAGAGAGGTTACAGTTTCATACATTAGGCATTGGATACATTACTTGTACTGTTTGTTACCTCGTCCCTCAATACCCCCCTCCCCCCACTCCCTTTTCCTTTCCCCCCATGAGGTGTTCCATTCAGTGAGTACATTTCTTACCCAACTTGTTACCTCCTCCCTCATTTTACTCCCACCTCCCCTCCCCCCATGAGTTGTACAGTTGGTTTACAGCATATAGTTTTGGAAGTATTGCTGTTGCATTGGATCATCTTTTATCCTTTGTTCAGTAAAATGACACTATTTCCCCCTAGCAAATAAAAAGACTATATAAATTCCAAACTTTAAGGCCACTGTCACCCCAATTGAGACCCACTTAGTTGAGCTAGTGAGAGGTCTAACCCCCACAAATATTATCAGCACTGTAAGTAAGTTAAATGTCAAAACATTCATTCAAAATAGGCAGAGGAAAGCAAGGCAACCATGAGTCCAAGTCATACTGAAATTCTTAACAACTAAGCATGATGCCAGAAACAAAATAAAGTATAGATTTTGAATTCAGTCTCTAGGTCAAGGATCTCAACTTGGAAACTCTCTGTGTGCAGTTGCGTAGTGTCACTTCTCTAAGACTCCATTTTACTTCCTGTAGAGTAGGAATAGTGATGCCTACTTTGGAAGGTGTGTGGAGAGGGTTCAGTTGGATTATATAAAGTACCTAGGAAATTACTTGCACATGGAAGATGCTTACAAACAGTAGTACGAAGTAGTAAGAAGAAACAATTTCTCCTGGCCTTTGAAGGATGGTTGGTATGGGGAAGGGGTGGGCAGGAACATGCAAATTCCTGGAGGCTGGAAAACCTCTAGTGAATATGGGGCAAACTAAACTGGTAAGTCAAGCTGGCAAAGAGGGTAAGACTGAGGCATGACTAGAAAGTTGGACATATTTTACAAGTGTTCAACCTTGAATGCTAGGTGTTTGTCATTTATTCTCATTGGCTAGTGCAGTCAATGAGGGTACATCCCTATACACAAATTAGGTTAAACTCACTGTGGAAAAGCCCAGTGGGAGATACAGGCCGTGCTGTTCTAAATAGCCACATTCTATATTAAAACATGCTTCTCAAATGGCAAATGTGAATTGGAGGCCTGGGACTTGAGCGCAGACTACTTGGTAATCTGTGGCTTATGCTATAAATGTCTATTGGTGACGCTGATCTTGGCCAATCAATCAGACACTTCTCTTGGGAAATTGAAAAGAAGAAGATAGTTAACTGCTAAAGGGAGGTAGAAAGAGTTTAAGACAGAGTTGGCACTGGGAGATCTACCTGAGGTTGTGGAGAAGTTATAAGAAAGCCAGCCAATAGAGAGGCCTGGACAGAAGCAAGAGCACCATTATCAGAATACCACAAGGCCTGTGAGAGAAATCGAGACAGTAGCTACTACCATGGTGGTTTTATGTCTCTAGATCCCAGTCTATATGTACCCTTAAGTAAAAACACTCCAGCTGGGCACTCGTGGCTTATGCCTGTAATCCTAGCTCAGGAAGTTGAGATCTGAGGATCACAGTTCAAATCCAGTTCAGGCAGGAAAGTCTATGAGAATCTTATCAGTGATTAACCACCAAAAAGTCAGAAACTGAGTTGTGTCTTCAGTGGTAGAGTACTAGCCTTGAGCAAAAAAGCTCAACGACCCCACCCAGGCTCTGAGTTTAAGCTCTTGGAATGGCACAGAACCAAAAACAAAAACAACAAAATTCCCATAAGGTTAGTTTATAGTACATCATTGTAAGTGAAAAAGGTTTAACATTGAAGTTGACATACTATACAATTATCTACTGTGTGAAATATCCATATTAAGCAAATCCTTAGGGACAGAAACGAGATTGTTACCAGGAAAAGAAAAGGGGAATTGTGAGGAATGCTTAGTGAGTATGGGGTTACATTTTGAAATGATAAAAAGATACCATAAATAAGCCAGGTGCCAGTGGCTCAAACCTATAATCCTAGCTACTCAGAAAGCTGAGACCTGAGGATCACAGTTTGAAGCCATCCCATGCAAAGTCTGTAAGATTCTTTTTATTATTATTTTTATTTTTATTGTCAAACTGATGTACAGAGAGGTTACAGTTTCATATGTTAGGCATTGGATACATTTCTTGTACTGTTTGTTACCTCTTCCCTCCAATTAACTACCAAAAAGGTGGAAGTGGAGCTGTGGTTAAAGTGGTAGAGTGCTAGCTTTAAGCAAAAGAGCTCAAGGATAGCATTCAGATCCTGAGATCAAGCCCCAGAACTGGCACACACAAAACATATTCCACAACTAGATAATGGTGATAGTGGTACAACATTAGGTATACTAAATGCCACTGAATGATATACTTCAAATGGTTAAAATAATACATTTTAGGTTCTATGCAATCACCATAAAAATGATAGTCAATAACTTTAAAAGATTAAGTAGTATGACTGGGCCATTATTTAGTGATTCCTTTATTTTCTAGTAGTTTTTGTTATTTAGATTTTACTTTTCATTTAGCATTATAATAGTAATTTTAACTAATCAGACTCAAAATAAAATTATCAGTTGATAATGTGTATATATTCTTTCATCAGATTGAGTTTATAGTACATTTCTTTTTTTTCTTTTTTTCTTTTTTTTGGCCAGTCCTGGGCCTTGAACTCAGGGCCTAAGCACTGTCCCTGGCTTCTTTTTGCTCAAGGCTAGCACTCTGCCACTTGAGCCACAGCGCCCCTTTTGGCCATTTTCTGTATATGTGGTGCTGGGGAATTGAACCCAGGGCACTAGGCCATATCCCCAGCCCGAGTTTATAGTAGTATTAATATATTACTAGTATTCTACATATTTAAGTCAGAACTCCTTGTTTATCAAGTTCTTTGTCAAATCTATAGGCAGAGGTAAGTATACGACCTTTTGCCATGATGCATTTTATTTGCATATTTCCATAAAATAAACTTTCATATATGTATTTCTCTTACACATCTTACTTGCTTATAATGTAATATTGAATTATTTGTACTAACATTTACTTTGGACTTTCTCATCTGTATTAGGAAATTACTCAACTATAGTAGTATTTCTACATCTTGTTCCTCCAATTATGGGCCAATGTCAAATATATTTGGCAAAATTAGGATGAATGCATTTCAGGTGTTCATTGCAGTGATCCTTGGAACCTTTAATGTATGTAAACATATGTTTTAAAAATATGCAGACATATATTATAAATCTCCAAAGGGAAAGTGCATTGTGAGAACTTCTTACATTTATTTAGCTGACCACAGGTGCAGTTTTCAAGTCCTACCTATGAATGGAATAGTATTACATATGTTTTCACACTTTCTCCCAAAACATGACTTGCTGAGGTTATTCTGTCTTATATATTTTATCAAAGAACTACTGCTTGGATTTGTCTGCAAGTTCAGTCTCTCCCTCCTGTCACTTAGTTATCTCTGTTTTTATCTTTATTATGTCCTTCTTTATGAGTCAGTGTCCTATCAGGAAACTATCAACTACAACAGTTATTTGGCCAGAGAGAACTTAAGTAAGTATTAAAAGACTGAAAAGCTATCTAGGTGCTCAGAGATTCTGGATCCAGGAGGAAGGAGTCCTTGCAGATGGAGTGGCTGCCAGTTGTGTCCTGATGGCACCTTTCAGGGCTCATGATGAGGCTGGTTGTGGAAATCTAAAAAGAAACAGGCAGTAGAACCAATATGGCTTCCTTGGTGAAAGACCATCACTAAGTGGATATCAAGATGAACAGCAGACTCCTTCTTCCTCCTCCAGCTTTCCAGTTTCCCTCACTCTTGTTCTTTCAAAAGACCAGTCTGGGAATCACACAGTCTGACATATCATCCAAGGAAGGGCTTGTGACCCACACACCTGCTTTCACTCTTATTTGACAGTTCTTTCCTGTCCTTGTTTTTTTCCCCCTACATTACTTTTATGGAGGTATGATTAACATGCAAAATTTTTCCATAAAGAAAATCCGTATCTGCTAATAGCAGAACTTTCTCATTCCTCACTGTCCCCAGCTTCTGGCAATCAGGAATCCACCATCTGTCTCTATGGATTTGCCTATTTTGAATATACTTTATGTATTCAAAGCATCCAATGTGTGACCTGCTGTATCTGCCTTCTACTTAGCATGACATTTTTAAAGCTCATTCATGTTATAGCATGTATTAGTTCTTCAATGTGTTCATGATTGAATAATTCTCCTTTGTGTGAATACAGAGCATTTCATTTGCCCATTCATTAATTGATGGACATTTGAATTCTTCTTTCTCATTATTATCAATTATACTGCTATAAACACTTGTGTACAAGTTTTATGATGTGGTCAGTGCACATTTTCAGTTCTCTGGAGCCTATTCTTTCACTTATCCATTAACATTAATGTTTATTTTAGTAATTAATTGTACTTAAAATATGATATTTTAAAGAGCATCAGTCTTGCTCCAGGTGCAGATTTTTTTCCCCGGGGTCCTGAGCCTTGAACTCTGGGCCTGGGTGCTGTCCATGGGCTCCTTTTGCTCAAGGTTAGCACTCTATCACTTGAGCCACAGCAAGACTTCCTACTTTTTCTGTGGTTAATTGGAGATAAAAGTCTCATGGACATTCCTGCCTGAGCTGGCTTCTCTCTATGATCTTCAGATCTCAGCCTCCTGAGTAGCTAAGTTTACAGGCGTGAGCCACCAGTGCCAGGCCAGATGCAGAGCTTTTACAACTGATAGGGATAGACTTTCAGTGTTCTTTATTTGATACCTAGTGAGAGATACCACTCCAACTTTTGATTTTTTTTCCTATTATCCAATAGGTATTCAGAAAAGTATTTTAAATCATATATTTAACTTCCATTAATTTATGCACTATTTAGAATGTGTTAATTTTTTATTTGTGGCCTAGTGCATTTTTAATGGGTGTATGAGCAATGGTTGCTTTAAAAAATGCCTATTACCATTCTCTATTTTATTCTGCAAATTGTCCTTTTTTTCTACTTGATGCTGAAAAGCAATTCCAATGTATTTTCATAATAATTGTATCTCTATCGAGTTCTCTTTATGGTTATATAATTTTGGACATATATATCCTTGACAATCAATTCTTCTTGACAATTATATTTATCCCTATAAATTAACCTCTTTAATTCATTAATAATATCTTTTACCTTGAACATATTCCATGTAAGGAATACATATGCTTTTGTTCTTTCTCCCTAGACAACTTTTTAAAATATTTTTAATATTAATACTGAACCATTTTAAATGAATTGTAAATCACCTCTAATGTCCTGGGTCAAGGTGTCTAAAACACATGTATTACTTACTTACTTGCTGGGGAAAAGGTAGCATGGTATCTAGATCATAAAGCACTTTGTTCTTAGAGAAGCTTGCTATTGGAACCCAAAGTATTATTGAAGAGGTCTGTGTAGAAAGAACTGAGCCCCGATCCCAAGCCATAGTTTTGGAGATTACAGCTGATCACCAATCAACTGAAACTAGATTCTTATCTCTCATTCTGTGCAAAAATCAATTTAAAATGATTCAAAGATCACCATGTGAGATTTGAAACTTTAAAACAAGTACAGGAAAATATAGGGAAAGTCTTGATGATATAGGCACAGACAATTACTTTCTAAATAGGACTGTAGTTGCCTAGGAAATAAGACTAAGATTTGACAAATGGGAGTGAGTGCATCAAGTTAAAAAGGTTCTGCACATCAAAGCAAATCACTACCAGATAATCCACAGATTAGGAGAAAAATCTTTGCAAGCAATTTGTAGGATAAAGGATTAATATCAAGAATATGCAACAAGATTAAAAATTAAATACCAAAAGAATAACCTAATTAATAAGTGGGAAAATAAATTGGACAGGCAGCTCTTAGAAGTATAAATGGAATACAGGAATAGTAATCAATATCCTTAGCCATAAAATAAATGTAAATCAGAACACTGAGATCCTGTCTTTCTCCAGTGATAATGACAATCATGAAGAAAACAATCAAACCCAGTGGCTTACACCTGTAATTCTAGCTACTTAAGAGGACACATTTCTCCCTTAGGAATACATAAATTCACTAATACGTAACTATTCCTTAGCAGCTTCAATGAAAATTGGACTTGGAAAAAATATTTTAAGATGAGAAGATAGGGAATAAACAAGAAAATTGGCTACCTCTCAATCACTCACAGCGAGTGCTTTGGGACCTAGGGGTGGGTTAGCGAAGAAGAGAATGTAAAGGAGACAAGAAGAGGGAGGAAGGAAAAGTTTATGTACTTCCCAGATTCCTCAGTAGAAGTCAATTGGTTAGGCTTGGACCTGATCTCCACATGGTTTAGGCAGCTGTGACAGGCAGGAGCCCACACAGTTTTCCGGGCTTCCTCCCCTAATCTTTGAGTGAGACCAATTTCAAAGACGGGACAATACTGGGGAGGAAATGGTGATACTAGGATGTGTAGAAACTGCCTTCTATTCTCTAAAGTTTTGGTCATAATTCAGAGTCCTAGGAAAATATCTTTAGAATGTAAAACACTTCTATGGCCATTGCCACAGAAGCACCATCAGTAAGACAATAGTCTACCCATCTGTTTTTCACATTACTACTTCAAATGCAGCTCTCAAGAAAGAAGATCTGGCCATAGATGCACCAAGCAGTCATGACACATGCTGCCCATGACTCTCTGTCATTCTAATAACCAGTACTGCTGCCACCCAGCCTCATTCAGGCTAAACAATTAGGATCCACAGAGAGCCAATGATCAAGGTCAGAATCTCCCTCCCCCTCACTAGGAAGGACAAATATTATTCCTATGTCTGAGCTTCATGGTATTCCAATCTTTCTTCTGTCAACTTGCACAGAGGCACCTGGAAGCCAAATATTTATTTGGATTCATCAGAAAAGAAAACAGTGGCTTTCTGCAGACAGTCCACCTCAGGAAAGTCTGAAAGAGTCATTAGATTTTCAAGCGTACCCTAGTGGCCCTGTTTTGGTAAGTGCTCACAGTGAAAGATAATCTGATGTTTTGTTTTTACCATTTAAGTCACATACAAATGCTTATTATATACCAACTTACAATGTTAGACCTGGAAAAAGAACTTGAATAGTACTTTAAAAAAAGTGTGTGTGTGTGTGTGTGTGTGTGTGTGTGTGTGTGTGTGTGTGTGTGCCAGTACTAGGGCTTGAATTCAGAACCTGGGTGCTGTCCCTTGGCTTTTCTGCTCAAGGCTAGCATTCTTTCACTTGAGATATACCTCTTTTTCAGCTCTTTGCATGTTAATTGGATTGAGTCTTACAAGCTATCTTGCCCATGCTGGCTTTGAACTGAGATCCTCAGATCTTAGCCTCTGGAGTAGAAGGGATTACAGAGGTGAGCTACTGCACCAAGCTTGAATAGGAAAGTTTAACATTTCCTGGCTATGTCTTCCTATTAAGTTGATAAAACTCAACTTGAGGGGATGGGAATGTGGCTTAGCAGTAGAGTACTTGTCTAGCATGCATAAAGCCCTGGGTTTGATTCCTCAGTACTACATAAACAGAAAAAGCCACAAGTGGTGCTGTGGCTCAAGTGGTAGAGTGCTAGCCTTCAGCAAAAGAAACTCAAGGACAGTGGTCAGGCCCTGAGTTCAAGCCTCAGGACTAAAAAAAAAAATCAATTTGAGTGATTTTTTTTCTCATCTTTTTGTTGTTGTTGTTGGTCATGGGGCTTGAACTCTGGGCTTGGACACTGTCCCTGGGCTCTTCAGCTCAAGGATGACACCCTATCACTTGAGCCATAACACCATTTCCATCCATTTGAATGATTTTTAAACTTTCATTTCCTTATAAAGAAATCCATTGTTTGATTCAACTGATATATATATATATATATATATATATATATATATATATATATCTTTAAAAGAAAAACTTGCATTTTCTCCATTTTGGCTCAAAAGCCAGGAGGTCTAAATTTTTGCAAAATGATTTGTTAAAAACTCCTAATGCCAAATAAACACCATGTTAGTTTCCAAAATGTCTATAATCTGTTGATTCTTTCTAAAACTTTGGCCCGTCTGGGATGGAATTTAGTCCTGACATAGATCAGATAACCTCCAGTTCTTATTGCCAAATATTTTTTAAAGATTTATTCTTATTTAAGTCTTTAAAGGTCCAGGCTATTGGTTAACTGAAAGTAAGGCTGAGCTGATTGACAGTATCTGTCAGAGGCAATGAACTCCACTTCAACGATGCCTTTATGCTGGTGTGTCAAGTTGTTCAACTGTGACCCTTCCATCTGTTCCAGCTAATCTGAAAGTCATTTAGACCCAGTACCCATTCATCTGAAACACAGCACATTCTCCTGTTAACACAGATATGCAAAGTTGTCTGCTGTCAGCAACCTAAGGAGTTGGTTTTTTTCTTAAGTCTCACATCTGTACAAACATTTACACAACAGAAAATCCACTTATTGACTATTATTTTCTCCCTAACTTAATTTTTACAGACACTTCTAAGCATGGGGTCATTTTGAACAGACATTAGAAGTTTACCTCCTCAAATTAATTTTGAAGCAGATATGGTCACTTGACTTTGATATTTTTTAAATAGCATTCTGTATTTAGGGTCTTAAGACTCCCTAATATTTCCCAATTTCATTTTTGAGAATTCAGTTAAAATTAAAAATGCTTACAAGTTCTTTCTTTTTTTCCTAATACTGGAGTTTGAAGTCAAGACTTCATGCTTATAAGCAGGAGCTGTAACCCCTAACACTGCCAATCCTTTTTGCATTGCTTATTTTTGAGATGGGGTTTCAATTTATGTCTATACCAGCCAAAGCTGGGATCTTCCTTGTTGAGATGACTGGTATGCACAACTGTACTCAGTCTTTGGTTGATATGGCGTCTCTCAAACTATTGCGAACACATTGTAGTCAGAACATTACACTCAGATGTGCCCTCCTACCTCTAAATCACAAGTAACAAGACAGGTAAAATAAATATGTAAATATACAGAAAACGGCCAGAAGTGGTGCTGTGGCTCAAGTGGCAGAGTGCTAGCCTTGAGCAAAAAAAGAAGCCAGGGACAGTGCTCAGGCCCTGAGTCCAAGGCCCAGGTCTGGCCAAAATAAATAAATAAATAAATAAATAAAAATAAAAATAAATAAATAAATATGTAAACTAGACAGGCAGTAGGCACTGATGCCAAGAAAGCCAAGAGAATGTGCTTCACCTAGAGGTGTACTATTCAAGTGTAAAAAGGACTGTGCCAGCCAAACAGTCCACATCTATAGGCCAGATTTGAGCCCCACCCCACATATTGTAGCCAATCTGGCCCTGTATTAAATAGCCATTGGCAAAGCATTTTCACAAGCCCAATATTCATGGTTATGGGAAAGGGCCATTCATTTTCTCACAAGTTCTAGTATTTGGATCCTGGAAATAATGTGCCCTCAGACGGAAGTTAGACTACAGGGATATATGTCCAGAGAGGGGAGCAGAGTGGGAGGCTTAAGCAGCAGTAAGAGAAACCACACCTAATTGCCAAGGCACTGAACAAGAATTGCTGATCTCCTCTGGCATCTGTAGATCATATGTCAGTGGTTCTCTTGGGACAGTTTCCCATTTGGCAAGCTCTGGGGACATTTTTAGTTATCACAACGGAGGAGCAGGAGGAAGAACTGGTGTCAAGTGCACTGAGGCCAGGGATGCCACTACACATCATATGGTACACAGGGCAGTCCCTCACAAGATGGAGGGTCAGTGCAAAGGCTGAGAAACTCTACCCTATGCAGATGGCTAGTGGTGCTAAGGGTAGCACAATGCCACTCTGAATAGGATAATTGTATTTTCATAGCTTCCTTTTGAGCAGTGAGGCTATAGAGTTTGAGGCAGGGGGTACAGCAGAGTGATGAGAGGAATGTTGAGACAGGAACACCTCACTTGCCAAGTCAACCTAGCTTAGTGGTTGAGAAGGCTTTAACACAGGTTTTCATGGCAGTCTCCTGCTCCCAACCCTTTCAGGCCTCCACATTGCCATTAGGATGAAACCTAGGATTCTTAAGCATGCCTTAGAAGCATGATCGTCTTGTGACCTCACCATAGCCTGTGCTTCTATCTTCATCTCTAAACAACATCTTCCCCTTGCACCTTCTCTGACCTAGACCATCTTGCCTTTCCCCAGACTTGCCATGCTCTTCACACTTCCACACTTGCACTCACACAGCTGTTTCTGCTTCAACTGTCCTTGTGGCTCCACCACATTCTCTCACTTTTCCCATCAGGTAAAGCCCAATTCATCCCTTTAGGCCCACTGAAAGATGCCCCCTCTATCCCAGGCCCCCAGTAGAATGAACTGCTCCATGCCCCATGCTCCCACAGCAGCTTGCCCTTCCTTCTAGTAAACTACTTAACACTTATACAACATGATTTAGTTTCAGGCACATTTCAGACTTTGCCTGGCACCATGGTTGGTGTGGGCTCACCTGTAGCCTTCCCTAACTTTGGTCAATAGCTCTTACTATACTTCTTTCATTCATTCATTCATTCATTTTGTACTTCATTCATTTTTTAATTCTGTGTATCATGCACTACACAGACTCTGGGAATATAGCAGCAGTAAAACAGGCCTTCAAGCTCTCATAGGCAGACATCCTATTGGGTGACTCAAACCCTAAAGCTCATTCTGAGGTGAGAAATGGGTTCCCTAGACTACTGGATGAGCAATTGTCTCATCTCTGGTTGACTTCATCTTGTGATGGGAAACTCACTTTCTGCAGCAATGTGATGGACTTGTGGTAGGCCCAGTCTTTCCTTGAATAGAATGAGATTCTCTGCCCTTGCACCTTTTACAGAGAATCTGTCTTGCAGCTACACAGAATAAACATGGCCACTCAGTACCAGTGACTTTAATCATAGCACAGCTCAGGCAACCAGGCAGTAAATAATTCACATCTTCTATTTCTACCTGTACTTTTTTTATTCTGTGAGAAGTCATCTTCTCATGATGATTCTGCGAAGCTGAAAAGATGTCTCCTGGTCCCCAGCATCAACATTGCCAGTTTGTGCAGTAATTGTCACATGCTATGGTTCCCAACTTCTATTCTATTGGTTCTACTCTGATGAGGGTCTCCCAGAATACACTGTCACCATGGAACCATAACCATTACTATAATAGACAGAATGTGCTAAGAATTTTATTAGTAGGCATTGTGGGAAGCGCTTTACAATCATTAATTTGTTTAATCCTACAAAGAAGCTACTACTGTGCCCATTCTGTCAATGAGAAACTTGAGGTAAAGAAAATGAGATAGTTAGCTGAAAGTGTAACAGATGTTAATTTACAAGATTGGAATTCAATTTATAACTACTACTAAATCTCAATGGCATAGCCGGGGCCTCTTACTACTTGTGGGACCATAACATGTGCCTATTATGTAATAATAGCATATTGTATCTGTACAGATGAGCACTTAATGCCAGTGACTTTTCTTTTTTTTGTTTGTTTGTTTGTTTGTTTTCCACCAGTCCTGGGGCCTGGACTCAGGGCCTGAGCACTGTCTCTGGCTTCTTTTTGCTCAAGGCTAGCACTCTACCACTTGAGCCACAGCGCCACCTCTGGCCTTTTCTATATATGTGGTGCTGAGGAATCGAACCCAGAGCTTCATGTACATGAGGCAAGCACTCTTGCCACTAGGCCATATTCCCAGCCCTGCCAGTGACTTTTCAATCCTAGCACTGCTAAGGTGCCTAGTTCAGTACCAGGTAGTGAGTAAATCACATCTTCTATATCTTCTTGTACCTTTATTTATTTATTTATTTATTTTGTCCTGGGACTTGAACTCTGGGCCTGGGAGCTGTCCCTGAGCTCCTTTTGCTCAAAGCTAGCACTTTATGACTTGAGTCACAGTGCCACTTCTAGCTTTTTCTGTTTATGTGGTATTGAGGAATTGAATCCAGGGCTTCATGCATGCTAAGCAAGCATCTACCGCTAAGAAATATTCCCAGCCCCAAACTTCAACTCTTTTACAAAGTTGTTGTAATAAAACCAGTTTGATATTGTCACAAGCATAGGCATGAGGACCAATGGAATATAGTAGAAGACCCAAAAATGAACCCACAGACCTAATATTTGATAAGAGAGCCCAAAACACAGGATGGAAGAAAGACAGCCTCTTCAACAAATGATGCTGACAGAATTGACAGAAAACTGAAGTTAGATCCTTATATATCACCCTGCAATTCCACATACATCAAAGACCTCTATATAAGACCAGAAACCCTGAAAATATTACTGGAAGGGATAGGGGAAGCACTAAGGCCCCCCTTAGCACAGGTCAAAACTTCCTAAGTAAAGATCCAGGATCATACATCAAAGAAAAGCTAGGATTGCATCAAACTGAAAAGTTTCTGCATGGTAAAGGACAAAGCTAGCAAGATAATAGAAAAAAAAAACCTTCATAATGGGAGAAGATCTTCACTAGCTATGCATCAGACAAGGGCCTCCTATCTAAAATATACTTAGAGCTCAAAAAATTAACCCCCCCCCCAAGAAATAAATTCCCCCCTCCTTTTTTTTTTTTGCCAGTCCTGGAGCTTGGACTCAAGGCCTGAGCACTGTCCCTGGCTTCTTTTTGCTCAAGGCTAGCACTCTGCCACTTGAGCCACAGCCCCACTTCTGGCTTTTTCTGTTTATGTGGTGCTGAGGAATTGAACCCAGGGCTTCATGCATGCTAGGCAAGCACTCTACCACTAAGCCATATTCCTAGCCCCTCCCCAAACAAATTCTTTTTTTTTTTCAACCTTCAACTTTTTATTTCTGGAATTTTCTGTTTAATATTTTTGGACCACAGTTGGATGAGGTGTGGAAAGGAAAGTCCTGGATAATGTAGAGTTGTGCACTACACATTTTTTTATATTTTTTTCAAATTTTTATTATCAAACTGATGTACAGAGAGGTTACAGTTTCATACGTTAGGCATTGGATACATTCCTTGTACTGTTTGTTACCTTGTCCCTCATACCCCCCTCCCTCCTCCCCCTTTCCCTCCCCCCCCCCAGGTGTTCAGTTCACTTACACCAAACAGTTTTGCAAGTATTGCTTTTGTAGTTGTTTCTCTTTTTTTACCTTGTGTCTCTCAAATTTGGTATTCCCTTTGAATTTCCTACTTCCAATACCAGTAAACACGGTTTCCAATATACTCAGATAAGATTACAGAGATAGTGTAGGTACAACCACAGGAAGGTGATACAAGAACATCATCAAAAATAGAAGCTACACATACACATAGGACGTTGAAAGTAGTTACAACTGTGATATAACAATTGTTTCCATAACATGGAGTTCATTTCACTTAGCATCATCTTATGTGTTCATAAGGGTATAGCTATTGGGCCTTGTGATGCTCTGCTATGACTTGCCTAAACCTGTACTAATTATTCCCAATAAGGGAGACCATAGAGTCCATGTTTCTTTGGGTCTGGCTCACTTCACTTAGTATAACTTTTTCCAAGTCCTTCCATTTCCTTACAAATGGGAAAATGTCATTCTTTCTGATAGAGGCATAAAATTCCATTGTGTATATGTACCACATTTTCTTGATCCATTCGTCTACTGAGGGGCATCTGGGTTGGTTCCAGGTTCTCGCTATGACAAATTGTGCTGCAATGAACATTGTTGTGCTGGTGGCATTACTGTGATTTTGTTTGTGGTCTTTTGGATAGATACCCAAAAGTGGGGCTGCTGGGTCATAGGGGAGTTCTATATTTAGCCTTCTGAGGAATCTCCATACTGCTTGCCAGAGTGGCTGAACCAGTTTACATTCCCACCAACAATGAAGTAGGGTTCCCTTTTGGCCACATCCCCTCCAACAATTGTTATTATTAGTTTTCTTGATATATGACATTCTTGCTGGGGTGAGATGGAATCTCAATGTTGTTTTGATTTGCATTTCCTTTATGGCCAGTGATGTAGAGCATTTTTTCATATGTCTCTTGGCCATTCTCATTTCCTCATCAGAGAAGTTTCTTTGTAAGTCTTTAGCCCACTTGATGAGGGGGCTATTGGTTCTTTGCGGTTTTGTTTCGGAAGAAGGTAATTTTTTAGTTCTGCATATATTTTAGAGATGAGGCCTTTGTCTGTTGAATGTCCGGTAAAGATCTTCTCCCAGTCTGTGGGCTTTCTGTTTATCTTGCGAGCTATGTCCTTTGCCATGCAGAAGCTCTGCAGTTTGATGCAGTCCCATTTGTCCAACCTTTCTTTGATTTGTAGCCTTTCTGGGTCTTTGTTAAGGAAGTTCCGTCCTGCACCAAGGAGCCCAAGTGTTTCTCCTACTCCTTCCTTTAGTGTTTTCAGGGTGTCTGTTTTGATTTCAAGGTCTTTAATCCATTTGGAATTGATTTTGGTGCAGGGTGATATATAAGGATCTAGTTTTAGTTTGTTGCATGTGTTGAGCCAGTTTTGCCAGCACCACTTGTTAAAGAGGCTATCTTTCTTCCATACTATTGTTTTAGCTCCTTTATCAAAGATTAAGTAGGCGTAGTTCTGTGGGTTCAATTCTGGGTCTTCAATTCTGTTCCATTGGTCTTCAGGCCTGTTCCGGAGCACTGTCCCTGGCTTCTTTTTGCTCAAGGCTAGCACTCTGCCACTTGAGCCACAGCCCCACTTCTGGCTTTTTCTGTTTATGTGGTGCTGAGGAATTGAACCCAGGGCTTCATGCATGCTAGGCAAGCACTCTACCACTAAGCCGTATTCCTAGCCCCTCCCCAAACAAATTCTTAAAGAAACAACAACCCCATTAATCAGCGGGCTAAAGGTTTAAAGAGAGACTCCTCAGGAGAAGAAATAAGAATGGCCAATAGACACATGCAGAGATGTCCAACATCTCTGGTCATAAAAGAAATTCAGATCAAAAAAGCATTGAGATTCCACCCCATCTCAGTTAGAATGGCCATTATCAACAAAACTAGTAATAACAGATGCTGGCGGGGATGTGGCCAAAAGGGAATCTACTATACTGTTGCTGGGAATGTAAACTTTTTCAACCACTCTGGAAAGCAGTATGTAGGTTCCTCAAAAGACTAAACATAAGAGTTTCTCTAAGACCCAGCAATCCTACTCCTAGGCATGTACCCAAATGACCACAAAGCAAGCCACACTAAAGCCACCAGCACAACCATGCTTATTGCAGTATTTTTTACCATAGCTAAGATAGGGAATCAACTCAGATGGCCCTCAGTGGATGAATCAAGAAAATGTGATACAAAACGGCCAGAAGTGGCGCTGTGGCTCAAGTGGCAGAGTGCTAGCCTTGAGCGGGAAGAAACCAGGGACAGTGCTCAGGCCCTGAGTCCAAGGCCCAGGACTGGCCAAAAAAAAAAAAATGTGATACATGTGATACACACACACACACACACACACACACAAAATGGAATTCTATGCCTCCATCAGAAAGAATGACATTGCCCCATTTGTAAAGAACTAGAAAGACTTGGAAAAAAGTTCATTAAGTGAAGTAAGCCAGACCCAAAGAAAGCCAGACCCAAAGAAATATAGGCTGCATGTTTTCCCTCATTTGTAATAATCAGAAGATGCCTATAAATCTACAAGTAAACCCAATAGATAGTAAAAGACAAAAAAAAAAAAAACCAAAACTTTGACATGCTAAATTAAATATAGCACCACCGAAGGAGGATATTCTTAGGAGAGGATCACAAAGGCCCAATAGCTATGTGCATATGTTTGTATAAAATAATACTTATCAACATGAACTCCAAGAAATGGAAACAAGGGGTTTTTATGGAACTGCTTGATGTTCTTCATTAGGTATTTTTTTTTCTTTTTTCTTTGGTGTATTCCCTCTTGTTGCTGTTTTTAATTTCTGTACCCTTTGTCTTATACATACGTTTATCTGATTGGGGAGGGGAAGGGGAAACACAGGAACAAAGAATGAACCAATTCAGCAATGATACTCACTGGGCACTATGTTGCAAATGAACTATACAACTTGTGGGGAAAGGAGTGGGGAAGGAGGGGGAAAACTGGGAGAAAATAAGGGAGAGAGTGACACTGTCCAAAAAGAAATTTACCCTTTACTTGACTTATGTAACTGTAACCCCTCTGTACATCATCATTACAATAAAAATTTTAAATAATAAAGTTGTATTGTATTTCATCATCACATTTGTGCCTAAAATACTGAGCTTGTCAGATCTAATGCTGTGAATTGTTATGCATTTGGGAAAGGGACTTTGCAGGTGTAATTGTGATATGATGAGGACATGACACTGAGTTATCCAAAGGCAACTAAATGTTATCACTGGCTCAGAGAAACTCAAAAAGATTTAAAAAGAGACAAAGGCTAGAGTGAGGCTTTCCCAAATCAAGGAATACCCTGCCACAAGAGACTGGAAGAGAGGAAGAAGATCCAACCCCAGATCATGCAGATGAGGAACACAGTCTTGATGACACTTAAATTTTACCTTGAGCTCCCAGACTTGAAAAGTATGAGATAACTTATCTTTGTTGTTTAAAGCTACCAATGTGGTGGCAATTTGTCACCATGCAACTGTTGAGTACTTTGGATCTGAATTGTTAATCCAATGAGTTAATTCTATCTCTCAAACCTTTAACCACCAGCAACGTCAAAGATCTTGAACATCTTCTCCATATATAGCTATGTAACTGCCTCAGTGTAGATAACCATTTATGTACTCCAGGAACTGTCACAGGATGTGTGTGGGACCCTGGTTCCTCCAGAGGAACTTTGTGATTTACTAAAGAAATTTGGGAAACACAATTGGGAAAAGTTTCTCTACTGCAGAATTTCTCCAAACCTTTAATATCCTAAGAGACACAGATATCAATTTCTAAGCAGAACTGTGACCTCTGGGTTTCCCAAGCTATTCACTAATGATCATCCTACCTCTGGCAAAGTACTTCTAAAAACCAAGTGTTGCAAACCCCACAGTTAGAAGGAAAATAGGACAGCCCAGCAACTCGCTGCTCTAACACTGGGGAACAAACAATTGTTTTGCCAACATCCACTACTGTTATGACACACTCAGGACTGTCTGCTGAGTTTTCCTGACAATTTGTTCAGCATCTCTTCTGATAAATGTTTTGAATGACCAAGAGAAAGCACTGAATGTCACCTTTAAAGTAAGAGAAGGGGAACTGTGCAAAGACAACTTTATTAAAAGGAAACATTTTCTGCAGCGAGTTGGCTTAGAGAACCCAACAGTGAGCTATGAGGAAGGGTGGGTTTTTTCCCTATCTTTTGTTATTGGCATTGACCCTGAAGGTCCTTAGTCCTCCACTGAGGCTTAAGGGGCTTAGATCAAGGGCAGATTTTGAAATTGAATTTATTCAGATTAGGCAAAACCTTCAGTGAAAGGATTTACTCCCCACAAGCTGTTGCCAAACTGAGGCTTGCCTGGGCCAGCCCATTTTCCAGCCTCGTGGGTCATTTTTTTCCCCACCAATATTTTTAGATAGACTTTTTAAAAAATGAGCTCTGGATTTTCTTACTACTGTAAAGAGAGATATGCTAGGAGAATAGCCAGAGATTCATATTCTAGAAAAATGTTCCTTCTTGATCAGTTAGCATTTGCAAAAGACAATGAGATTGTCTGGCAAAATAACCTCCTTGCCAAGAATAATCTAGAAGACAAGAGAGCACTTGGACTGCAGAGTTCTGAGTAGTTGTTTGGGAGTTTTTCTTCTTAGCACAATATTTACCCCATTTGCTACATGCTAGTTGTACTCTCCAAGTCTGAAAACTTGCCACTGATTGGAGGAGGCTGCCTTTGACAGAGGCAGGCCAGAAGGGATGTCTTCACACTAAATGTGCAACTTCGGGGATGCAGCCATAGCCACCTTCTATTTCAAATAAGCTTTGCCTTTAAGAATGAGAGTGTGGAAGACCCTAACTCTCAAGTTTTGTACTTTTATATCTACATTAAAAAATAGCTTTTGTTGAGTGTGTGTGTGTGTGTGTGTGTGTGTGTGTGTGTGTGTGTGTGAACTGTGGGGCTTGAACTCAGGGGCTGGGCAGTGTCGCTGAGCCTTGTCATGTTCAAGGTTAGTGCTCTACCAGTTTGAACCACAGCATCACTTCTAGTCTTTGAGTGGTTAATTGAAGAGTCTCACAGAGACTTTTCTGTCCTGGCTGGCTTGGAATCATGATCGTCAGATCTCAGCCTCCTGAGCTAGGATTACAGGCATGAGCCACTGATGCCCAGCTTGATTTTTTTTCTTACTATGTTAAGTACACAATTCTTTCAGGCGCATTGAAAAATACAAAAAAAAAAAAAGGCATAAAGACAAAAAAGTAACATCTCCTATATTCTCGCCACCAGGAGATAAAAGTCCTGAATGTTTTGGGCTCTGACTAAAATAAAGTCATTTCTATAAAACCCACACAGGATGCTGGTGAGGACAAACCCAAGGTTTGTCTTTCCATTTCCCAGGTGATAGAGTGTGTCCACATGGTCTAGCTCTATATATGGATCTAGCTCTGTCTCTGCATCAATCAATCAAACAGAGAGAATCACCAATAATTTGCAGAGTGCCTATTTTCTAATATTGTTTTGAAGCTGGATGGGACGAGATGAGGAAACTGAGCACTAGAGGGTGACTGGCTGCCCATACCCCTTCACATCTATGTGAAAGAGTAGGGCCACAAAATTCCTCGTGCATTCATTTAGTATGTTCCCTTTCCCTAGACCAGCTGTCTCACTGTAGAAAGAAATGTAATCATAAAATTCAATTCGAGTAATCACATTTGGCTATGTGCCCAAAGTATGAGCAACTTTCATGCACTAATTTGGTATAATGACAAAAGAAATAATCTCATAAATCCAAATTTCCAGACAATGAAATGTCAGCCTTTTCAGGACAATGATCAACCTGTTTCAGAGGAAATTATTCTAAGTCTACCTTTGCCACACCAGGCATGTGGTATAAGGCAATCTTCTCTCGATGTGGCAGCCCTAATTATTATCTTTCTTCAGTGCTGTAATAACCTGAGACTTTCTGGGACTGGTAAATTTGAAAACCCTGGGCAGCTCCAGACTGCTAAACTATTATACTTGTATGCTTACTTTCTATGGATTTTCTGTCTCTTCCTTCACAGTCGAGCTGTCAACTATTATTTCTTGCTGCCCTCAGAATGTCTTGAGTTCCTGCCTTCATTTGCTGTTCATCTGCTGTGCTGCTTCTGATCTGTCCTATGTAAGTCAAGCAGATATCAATGTTTGTTATCAGTATTTGTAATATGAGAGTGATGGGCTCTAAGTGAGTATGAAGGGAGTCTCGATCATCAAATTAGTAAACAGACCAATTGAGACAGATAGACAGATAGATAGATGATAGCCAGACAGATTTCAATTGTTCAAAAGCCTGTTAGACTTATTTGGAAATAAATACCAACCAGATAAATGATTCAGTACAAGACTTTAAAAAGTAACCTAAATAAGTATAAAGAATGCAGACGTCTTTTGTTTCTTTCTTACTCATCAGTCGCTCTTTGGGAAAAGATCTGGATCTCTAGGCAAAGAGTAAGCCCCGGGGTCCTTTTAGTTACTTCTTTCATTTATTTTAAGCTTTCCAAGTCAGCATTCAAGTTAGAGTTGGTCTTTCCAACGTCAAGTGCAGGGCAAATGGGAGCACAGCCACCACCCCCCACCCCCATACAGATATCTGGTCATCCCTCACTCACAGGAGACTACTGGCAGCATAGAGCAAGGCTCTCAGATGAGGACACTCTTTTTTTTCCTTTTTTTTTTTGCCAGTTCTAGGGCTTGAACTCAGGGCCTGGGAACTGTCCTGCACCTTTTGCTCAAGGCTAGCACTCTACCACTGGAGCCACAGCGCCACTTCTGGTGGTGCTGAGGAATCGAACCCAAGGCTTCATGCATGCTAGGCAAGCACTCTACCACTAAGCCACCTTCCCAGCCCTCATGAGGACACTCCTGCAGCAGTTGCCTCCCTCCTCTAGCCAGTGCTTTTGTTTTATTTACTCATGGCTTATCTGTTGTCGGAAAGATAAAGCCATGGATGCCTTCATGCAAAAATTTTTTTTTTTTTTTGCCAGTCCTGGGCCTTGGACTCAGGGCCTGAGCACTGTCCCTGGCTTCTTCCCGCTCAAGGCTAGCACTCTGCCACTTGAGCCACAGAGCCGCTTCTGGCCGTTTTCTGTATATGTGGTGCTGGGGAATCGAACCTAGGGCCTCGTGTATCCGAGGCAGGCACTCTTGCCACTAGGCTATATCCCCAGCCCCACATGCAAAAATTTTTAAATGTGATATTTCTGTCAAGTGATCAATGAAGCTGCTTTTCTTAATGTTTTCCCTTAGACCCCAAGTTTCTTAAAAAACGTATTCACCAAGAACAACTAAGTGAAATAGACTACTACCCTTTGAGCTCACCGATGCCATAAACCATTTTTAATGCTATTTTTGGATGATGTGGTACTTCTCAAAATGATGCTGGGGGAGCAATCAGGGCCATAAAAGCCAAGTGATTTGCAAAATTATACCAAGATGAGGGATTACTCAATACAAGCACCTGCTTCAGCGTGATTATCAAATTATTCACAGCCTAACTATGACCCTGCAGGCTGACTTTTCTTTACCCCCACAAATCCACTCTACTTTGCCAATCTTCCTCCCCACCCCCCCAAAAAAAGGCCCAAATTAGACAGCCCATATTGGAGTTAATAAGGGTTAGACTAGCAGCAACCTCGTGCCATTTGAACGGTGCATTAACAATTTTCCAAGGACTTCCACATGCAAGATCTCACACCAACACCATTCCCTGGGAAAATTATCCCCAATGAACTTTCCCAAAGAACATGAAAAATCTTAAAGGTAAAAAAAGATACTGAGATTAAAAACTACCCTAACCTGTAACCCCTCTGTATGTTACTTTGACAATAAATAAATAAATAAATTTAATTCTAAAAAACTGCCCTATATCTTCCTTCTACTCTACATCTTCCCCCACTCATGCCTAACTTTCCTTCCAGCTGTCAGTTTTAAAAGTGTATGTTTTAATTTTCCACGGTCGAGCACCTCCAAAGCTGTTTCAAGAAGCAAGAGGTCTATTCTTCTCTGAAATCTATATACAGCCGTGGATTACCACAGCTGGCTCTGGAAACATTTGCAAATTCTAACTTACTATCTAAGACTATTTTCTAAGACTATTGTGAGTGACACCAGGCAAGCTCGTTTCTTGCCAGATAGCCTCTCGTTGTAATGTATACTATTTTAAATGGTCTTTTTTTGTGTGATCATGGTTTCTACCCTTAAACAAACGAAGGGCATATTTCCCCCTTGGGTATCCTGAGGAGAGCTTGGGAAGAAACCATCATTTCCAAGGCAGTTCACCCAGACACACAGACTTGCTTGTTACCGTATTTAAAGAAGAGGCCACAAAGAAATAGTCATTGGACTTACAATAGGAGAAACCTAGTATGCATTTCCAAGGAATCACATTTTGGGGAGAATTACAGAATAATTACACATATGCTTAGATCGTGGGTATTCAATGAAGCGGACAGTATTTTGAGGATTTAAGATGTTGGTGTTGTGGTCGTCTCTAAGAAACCGGGATAATTCACACATTCAAATGCAAAACCGCACCATTTGGAGAGTGTAATGCGGTCTGTTCTGGTCACTGTTACAAATTCGGAAAGGATTCCCTGGCTGCAGACATTAGAGGCACTTAATACTTAAATCTGTTTCCAAATGTAAAGCATAGAACAAAAGTACTGGGTATTAATGAAATGTATCCTGACGCTGGTGCGCTGACACGTTTCATTAAAGCATCACTTGGAGGGAGAGAAAAAAAATAATGACAAGGGCTTTGCTGGGTGCAACGTGATAAGGTCTTCTGATGAAATACCATTAATAACATATTAAACATCTATTTTAATATGACCAGGGTTCTCAAGCCAGGCTTGAATACATTCTCTGCCTAAGATGTTGTTTATAACCAATGCCCATAAATGAATTTCTTTTATTAGTCTAAACATTGATTGCTCATGCAGGCTAGTTTTATTGTAACTGCCAGGAAATCAAGTGTCATTGGAAGTTATTACAACAATCTTAAGAAAAATATGTTGAACTATCAAATACCTTCTATCAAATATCATGTATCCCGAAGGAATGTATTACACAGAATAACTGGAAATTTGTTTTTGTTTTTGTTTCTGTTGTTATTTATTTGTTCACTATCTTTTAACTCAGTTGTATTTTTTACCTTTAAGGCAGAATGTGACTGGAGACTAGATCTCCATATACAAGCCTTGCAGAGTGACTTTTCTAAAAACCTTTTTACAACATACCTAAGGTAGTTAAGTTTTGTCCCACTAAATAAAACTTTTCTTGGGAAAACAGACCTGTGGAAAGTTCTTATAACCAAATTGTTTTAGTAGAACATGCTTATTTCTAGAAAACTAGTGCATGCAGAATTAACTATAAGAAATAGAAAATTTATCAAATTAGATACTCTAAGATGGAAGTTAAGTCACTTAAACCAAAGTGTGTCCTTAAACATCAAAATACATATGTCTGAGCAATTCAGTGACAAGAGATTTGGCCTACTAAGCAATCTGGCTTAATTTTCAAATGCTAGCAAGATATTTTTCTGCTGAGCTCTAAAATGTTAAAATACTTTTATATGATAAAAGAAAACTCAATAGAGGTATCCCCAAAACTCAGCATTCAAGAGAGAGGGGGCTCAAAAAGACCTCCAATGTAACATCCTGGTTTAATTGTTTTTCCCATGTAAATAAGTAAATAAATGCAATTTTGTATTTCAGGTAAATATTTGAAACATCCCTTTGCAAAACCTTGGGGATTCCAAAGTAACAAAAAGGATGTAACTGTTAGCAGCTGACTTCACATGCAGCTCTGCACAGGGCGTTGTTTTCCCACATTTACCCATTTGCTTGGCTTTGCATAGTAGAGTCATCCCAGGAAATTTATGAAGACTCAAGTTGCAAAGCCCCAGGAAACAGAAGAGATGGAACAGAGAAATGAGTCGGCAGCCCAAGAAGGGATCAGCGCTAGGAACTTGGAGCTGGCAATCTCAGAATGGGAAAGGTTAATCACGAGATTGAAAATCTAATCTTGCTTTCAAAGGCAGCTCATGTAATTGCATACATTGTAAAGGAAGATGAGAACAGTGGGAACGGGCAGAACGGCTTCAACAAGCAGCCTTCACAGAGGGCATCCGTTTAATGTGGAGGCAAGCAAAAAGTTAGTGAAGAGTAAGGACAGACCTCGGCAAAGGGTCAGTCAGGAAATGGAGACAACAAATAGCCATTTTTTATAGGAAAGGGAACTTTTCATTTGGACAAACATGGATGCCAATGGGGGTACTCACTTAAAAAGCCTATAGATTAAATTCCATTCATTCATGCTGTCTAATGGATATTTATAGGGGCCTATGTTGTGCTGAAATTGTGGGAATGAAAAAGATAAATTAGACCCTAGAGGAAAGAGAGGTTAGAGCTGCCCGGAGCACAAAGCAGAAATGAAGGTTCGGAAGGGGGAGGCACCCTGCATCAAGGGGCTGGCATTTCAACTATGCCTTGAAGAAGACAAGACTGGGCTTGTGTGGACAGAGGGAGGGAGGAGCAGGTGGGTGGAGGATGTTCGAAGCCTAAGACACAGAGAGGAAAGGCTGGAGCAGGTGCAGACAGCAGGGAGCTTTGTGGGACCAATATGTAGCCCATCAGCCTACACAGGAGCAGCAGGTTAGACAGGTAGATGGGCTAAGACTGTGGGGCCTGGGGAGTTTGACTTATTTCCAATGGAGGTTCTGGAGTCTAGGGAGTTAATCTCATCAGAGTGGGTGCCACTTGGAAGAGGAAAATGTTAATCTCAGTAGGATGTATTTCAGTACAGCAGAAGCATAGAGGTTCGTATGCTTGGACTAAAAAATAAAATGTGGAAGCCAAAGGTATGAGTGAATTCTTCCTAAATTCCACAATGGGCACTTCGGGCAGGTTGGGAACTAGAAAGGGGTGCCCCTGAGGAGCAGGGAGTCTATCAAGGGATAGGGAGAAACCCAGGTTAGAGTAAATAGGATCACTTTTCTACAGAGATTTTCTAAGATCTCTGAAGGGGTACAAAGCAGCCACGGAAGACACAGACAAGAACGAGCACCAGGTTGTATGATGATCCCCCCTGTAGCATAAATCTGGATCCATGTGGGCCCAACCATCGAGTTCTCTACCCCCTGCTCAGAAGTGCTGCCCAATAGGTGGGTGGGGTGGGGGTGATGGAATAACTCCATATTAAGACCAAAGGAGGGCAGCTTGGCCTCACTCTGTCATCAAATACACCCAGGGACCTCAGTAATAATTGTACCATGTTAGAGTTTGTGGATAATGGACAAGTGACTCTTAATGGACAAAAGACCCTTCTGGATTGTTTTCTTAAGAAAGTTCATAGTGGTTTATATTTTCCAAGGTGTTTTTTTTTTTTTTAAGTGCTAGGGTTTGAACTCAGGACTTCATTCTTTTTTATTTTACCAGTAGGTAAAAATTTTATTTGCTATTTAAATTCTTCTAAAACACAATGCTTTCCTAAATTATAGCTTTTAGCTGAGGGTAATGGTTACAAAAAATAACAATATGCCCCAACTTTACATAAGAACTTTTTTTACCCCCCGAAAAAAAATTCATTTTCCTACAGAGCAGGAAGACATTTATTTTGATGAGACACTTATCAGGTTTTTTTCTGAACTTCAGGGCTTCATTCTTACTAGTAGGTGCTCTACTACTTGACCCATGTCTCCAGCCCCTTTTTGCTTTATTTATTTATTATTTAGATTGTCTTGTGTTTTTGCCAGCAGTTGGCCTTGGACCATGAGCCTCAAACCATCATATGGGGGCATTTGTGACCATACCCAGTTTGTTTATTGAGATGATCCTCACCAGATTCCCCTCGCCCCCCAGGCTGTCCTCAAGGCACAATCCTCCCAATTCTTACTTTCCGAGTCGCTTGGAATATACCTGTATTCCAAGCCCAGCCCCAAAGGTGTTTCTTAAATGTTTCTGATATCATTTTATCCCCCCTGCCACCCCCCAACAATTCTGTTATTTCATTTCACAGGAAGAGTTTTAGAAGGCCAGAGATAGTATCTAGACTGTCTCAAATGTCACAGCCACACCCTCAAATGGGATGAGCACAGCGGGACTCCAGTCACCCGATTCCCCTTCCACACTAGCTCCTCCCTCCTTCTCATTAGGCTACAACTATAGAAGGCATGCTTCTAAATCTGAGGGAAACCCCAGGCGTTCCTCTGAGTGTTAAAAGAAAAATCAGCCTAGGTTTTTAGGTATTGAGAGAACACTAGCCCATCTTCTCTACATAGCGCCCTCTTGTGGCAGGTAAAAGAAAGAGTTGGAAGGTGGCAAGGCTTGAGAAATCCTTCAGGTCTAATTTTAGGCCAGGATGAGAATAATGAAGCACAGGGGAAAAAAGTAGACTAAATCATCTAATCTGGTTCTGTCGGTTCATTGTCATATTAAGAAACTGATGCCCAGAGAGGTCAAGCAATGTGTGTGTGTGTGGCAGCACAGCATCCTAAGCCTATGCTTTTATCTAGTAAGAAAGGCATCTCTCTGCATTTTCCGCACTCTTGTTTCCCTCATGGATTAATACTCATGCCACATAAAGCATTGCTTTGTGTGGGATGTAGGATACAAGCTGACCACCTGGTGTTTGTGGAAACTATCTCCTGGCTCCTATTATTAATAGTCATATACCCAAGTGACTTTATGGTCTCTATCCCTCAGCCCCAGTGCCCTGGTTTCTTCATTGGTGAACTAGGCAGAGAGAGAGTTCCCACCGCATTGTCTTAAGGGTTCAATGAAGTAATGCTTCGCACAAGGCTGACACGCAGCAAGCCTACCACACATGGGATTTTCTGTCATTACACTTAGCTATCTGTGTTGGGTGCTTAGGCCCATCAACCCTTGAGTTGTTTATTCAGGAGAAGGTAGGATTCCTAAATGAATCCCTTCAAAATGTGAACAAATGCAGCAGTGGTACTCATTAGACACTGTGTTGAAAATGAACTATACAACTTGTAGGTGGGAAAAAACTGGGATAGAGTGAGGGAGGGGGTGACATTGTCCCAAAAGAAGTGTACTCTTTACCTGACTTATGTAACTATAGCCCCTCTCTATATCACCTTCATAATAACAATTTTTTAAAAGTGGTCCCTTCTTCAAGCTAAAAGCAGTTACTAAATAAACTCAGAGACAGCAAAGCAGAATGCAAGGACCCCAGCTCTTCCAGAGGTAGCTAGGTTGGTTCTTACAGGGCAGAGCCAAAGGGATCACCTCCTGTCTGGGTTCTGAATGCAGCCCCAGTCCCATGGTGGGATCAGAAAATGCAACACATCAGGTGCAGCTACTCTAGAGACAGAGGTCAGAAGGACTGCAGTTTGAGTTCATGAGACCTCCCCCAATCTCCATCAAGTAAAAAAAAAAAAAAAAATTAGGTATGCTGGCATGCACTTATTATCACAACCATAGTCCAGACAAGCTAGGGGAAGAATGCAATATTCTACCTCAAAAATAACCAAAGCCAAAAGGCCTAGGGGTATCTCTCAAGTGGTATGGCACTTGCATAGAAAGCACAAGGCGCTGAGTTCACACCCCAGGCTTAGGAAGAAAGAAAAAGGGACAGAACAGGCAACAACAGTCCCCCAGACTTCTAGGCCTGCCTTTGACCTTTCCTAGTGAAGAGGCATTGCCAGCCTCCTGTGCACAGTCATGAGAGGGGAGGAATGAAAGGGCCTTGCTCTTCTCATCCAGCACAGTTCCTCTGAGTATCAAAGAACCAGAAGTAAAAGCCACCAAGGCATGGAAATCTCTGGAAACAGCATTATTGGAAACACTTGTTGTGAAGTCTTAAATTCCTATTTCAACACTTACAGTGTACCTCCTATATGCTAGGCACTGAATATGGCAAGCAAAATGGACACAGCACTGCTAGTTTGGAGTTTACACCCTAGGGTTCTTGGAGTTTTAGCATATTGTTACTATTTGGTTGACAGAAGATAAAACTACAGCCCATGCATAATAGTAAAGTAACAGTCACAGGAGCTAACAATAGATGCTTGTGGTGTATTTGATGGTTAACTTACAGCAGTGAGAGTACTTTGTTCAAATGTTTAGATGTTTTTGCATGCATTATATAAGTAACTCACAAGAAACCAACAAGTAATTATCCACAGTTACTGAAGGCCTTTTTTTTTTCTTTGTTGCTGGTCCGGGGCCTAGGTGTTGTCCCTAAGCTCCTTTTGCTCAAGGCTAGCACTCTACCACTTGAGCTACAACACCACTTACAGCCTTTTCTGTGGTTAGTTGGAGATAAGAGTCTCATGGACTTTCCTGCCTGGGCTGGCTTTGAACTGTGAGCCTCAGATCTCAGCCTCCTGAGAAGCTAGGATTACAGGTGTGAGCCACCAATGCCCAGCTTGGGAATGCCTTTCTTGAATAACCCACAGAGTCAAGTGCTAGAGGTTAAACTAAGGATTCTTTTCACTATACCACTCACAACTATATCATTAGATTTCTATGTGCTTTAAACCATTTGTAGGCTGATATATGGAATAGGCCTGAATTTAACATGTGAAAATTTTAACATAACATGATCTCAACTTGTACTTTATTCAGTATTAAATTTGTAATCCCTTTAGGATTAAAAATTTATTGTTACATCCTGTATTGGCACAAGTGTGACTTTTCAGAAATGACAATGGAACTGCGTTTAAATAAAATCACTTTATTTCGGATGAAACAGAAAATACCTTGAAAATAAAGTTTCCTAATTTTTCTTTGTACCAAACCACATAGAAATGCTATTACCTTAACTCTGTGACATGAGAAATTAGTCCTGATCTAGACCCAACCTTTCTCTGCAACTATATTCTGGTTAACTATTGCTGTTCACATAGGACATTGACTTACAACTTAGAAACTAGCACATTTGGAATAACTGTCCCCTGGAAAGTGCTAAAACAAATTAAGCCTTTTATTTTCAATTTTTAACACGCCCTTTTAGGGCAGAAAAAATAGCCCTTATGACAACCAGCAATTGATTTAAATAGCAACCAAAATATGGGGGAAAGGTGTCTTTTTTTTTTTTTTAAAGAAACTTCAAAGTCATTTTGTTAAACCTATAGGGTATTGCTTCTGGTACTGCATTTACATAATTTTCATGTCAAAAACTGTATGGTAAAAGTCCATTTGTTAGAGGACTGAATAGAAATAGGCTAGACTTCAAGGTTTTCAGTATGTCTCTATGAAATACTTGTCAACTATCAGGTTGGTGTCACAAAGTAGTGCATAAGCATGCTAGTACACAGAAGTGATAAGTTTGTTACACCTGTCCACAATTCTAAAACTCCATTGTTTTCTGACTTTTAAGACATAAGAGGTGGTCTATAATAATGGATTTAAATGTTTCATTTGTAGTATAACAAAATGTTTACAGAAAGAACTTTTTCATTAAAATATTTTTTAGAAAAAAATTATTGTTATTATAAAGGTGATGTGCAGTGGGGTTACAATTATATAGGTCAGATAAAGTATGTTTATTTCTGGACAATGCCACCTCGTCCCTCATTCTCTCTCAGTTTTCCCTCCCATTCTCACATATTTATATTTTTTGAAACACAACAGGAGCTACACACACACACACACACACACACACACACACTCACAGAGTTATTAGAAACTTAGCAGACAGTTGTTTGCATGATAAATATGTAGAGACAGAGTTTCTGGTTCATTTTCACAAGCTACTTCAGCTGATCTTCACAGCAGATATTTACATAGCATTTTCTATACCTTTGTTGAGAACCTCAAAGGCCTGCAGTCAATGCAACAGAATATAGCCATCAAAGGCTGTGACCATATGTCCCACTTTGCTCATAGAGTTCCAGTTTATGCATTTCGTGCCTTGATAATTATTAGGAGTTCCTAGGACCGAGGTTTAGACAATAACTTATTCAATCACCCTTCCAATAGACAAAGAAAAGTGTCCCAGGACCTTTGAAGGTAAAATAGGAAAGGAAAATAATTAATCCTTAGTATCCACTAGCCAGAAACTAGACAATGCAATGAAGCAACTATTTCATACATGCAAGTGACAGTCAGCCAGCCTAAGACCAAGGACGACAGTATGATTTCTTCAATAAACATTTTGCAAACATTCATGAGGACATGGAGAACCCCAAGCAGAGGACAGTACCTTCACTGAACAGAGGGGACAGAGGTCAGAATTCAGGGAGGTGGGGACAGCTAGAATTTGTTGGGAACTGCACTGAAAAAAAGAAAGCCACCAATGACGTGTTACAGAAGTGAAGCTTGCACTGCTGTGAGCATCCAGGGACCCCACACGTTTATACTGCTCCAGTTCAAAGCAAGAGAGAGAGAGAGAGAGACAGACAGACAGACAGAGACACAGACAGAGAGAGCCATACAGACAGACAGACAGACAGGGGCAGAGACAGAGAGACAGAGAGAGACATACAGAGAGACAAAGAGAGAGAGACAGACAGACAGAGGCAGAGGCAGAGACAGAGAGAGACATACAGAGAAACAAGGAGAGAGAGCTTCTTTACAAAGCAGTATGTTGTTTCATACCATGGCAGTATAAAGCAATCTCACAAGTCTTCAGCTGAATAGTAAACTGCACACACAGGATGAGGCTGTACAAGTCTTGGCAAAACTCAGCTTAATCCCATGCAGGCCATTGGAGATAGGGCATCTAGGATCTCTGGAGTAGAGAGATTTGATAGAAAACCAAGAACAATTAATAGTGGCCCCAGAGGGGATAAATTCGCCAAAAAGCAAAGGTTTTTCCCTAGTATACCTTAATAAAGCTTTTAAAGTCTTTATACGGTATATTAATCTGTCAGATTAACTACCTATAAGCATTAAGCTCAACAGTCTTTAAGAAGGAAAAATAATGTGGGGCACTGGTGGCTCATGATAGTAATCTTAACTACTCAGGAAGCTGAGATCTGAGGATCACTGGTTGACATCAGCATGGGCAGGAACGTCTGTGAGACTTTTATCTCTCTAAGTAACCACCAATAAAAAAAAAAAAGTGGAGCTGAATATCAAGTGGTAGAGCACTAGCCTTGAGCAAAAAAGCTCAGGGAGAGTGCTCAGGCTCTGAGTTAAAGCCCCACCCCCATCCCCACCCCTGTCATGATTGGCACCAAAAATAAGAGAATGAGGAAGAAGAAATACTCAGATTTTCAGAGAGTCAGCATCTACAATGTCCACACCTAGTTTTTAAATTTCTAGGCTTGGAAGAAGTAGGAAAATATGGTCCACAGCCTTTAGCAAGAAAAGTAATTTGAACCACCATATGTGTGTGTGTGTGCATATAGTATATCATATAATATAGCATATATATGGGCCAGTCCTGGGGCTTGGGACTCAGGGCCTTAGCACTGTCCCTGGCTTCTTTTTGCTCAAGGCTGGCACTCTACCACTTGAGCCACAGCGCCACTTCTGGCTTTTTTTGTTCTTGTGGGGCTGAAAAATCAAACCCAGGGCTTCATGCTTGGTAGGCCACATTCCCAGCTCCCTAAATATACTTTTAAATAATAATAATAATAATAGGAGTAGAAAAAGAACTTAAAGCACCTGCTGTGGTCAAGGGTTTAAAGAAAAACATCAATACAATGGGGGAGATAAATTGAATTAATAAATAACAAAGAAGATTTTGCCTTAAACCTACAATTTCTAAAATGAAAATTTACTGGATGAGCTTAGTAGAAAGTCAGATATCCAGAAAGAGACTAATGAATTTAAGTCTGCATCAGACAAGGAGGGGCAGAGAGGATATAAAGAGAATCTGAAACACACAGAGAAAAATAGGTCAGCCATAGAGCATCGAAGAGGGGAAGATGACTTCTATTTTTACTCCTTGTTCTTCCACACTTCTCAAATTTTAATGAGTCTTATTCATTTTCAAATAAAATCATCTAAAACTGCAATTCCCTCAGAGTTTCACTTTCTCTCAACAATAGACTTAATACAGTAAGATGGGAAGACATTTCTTTTTTTTTCAAAGTTCTGTTGTTTATACTTAACATATAGATGCCTCCATTTTTTAAATGCAGTAAAATACATATAACATAAAATTTATCATTTTAACTACTTCAAGTACACAGGTGAGTGACATTAATCACATTGTTAATATTGTGTAACTCCAGCAGCCCAGACTAATACTGTATTTCCCTTATAATCTCTCTCTCTCTCTCTCTTTCTCCTCCCCGTTGGTATCCATCCACTGGTGTACTGGTGTTTCTATGAGTTTGATTATCTCAGATACCTCATCTAAGTATATTCCTACACTAGTTGCTCTTTTATCTCTCATTTCCTTTACTTAGAAAAATGTCTTTAAGATTCACCCATGTTATATACCAAAATTTCACTCCATGTTAAGGATGATATATATTCCGCTGTGCTTTTCTATCCATCCATGCATGGGTTCTCCAGCTGCTTCTGCATTTTGGCTTGTGAATAATGCAGTTATAAAAATTAGCTCAAATCCTTGCTTGGGAAATCTACCTAGAAGTGGGATTGCTGGGTCATATAATTCTTCAAAATTTTGCTTTGATTTTTGCCAGTCCTGGGGCTTGAACTCAGGGCCTGAACACTGTCCCTGGCTTCTTTGGCTCAAGGCTAGCACTCTACCACTTGATCCACAGTGCCACTCTACCTTTTTCTATACATATGGTGCTGAGGAATCGAACCTAGGGCTTCATGTAAACGAGGCAAGCATTTTACCAGTAGGCCATATTCCCAGCCCCTGTTCCTGCAAAGTTTTTAAGAAACTGCCACAATGATTTCCACAGTGATGATACCATTTCTTTCCATTCCTACCAGTAATGTACAAGAGTTCACACATCCCCATATCCTTGCCCAGCTTGTGTGCATGTGTGTACGCCTTCATATTTTTTAACATTCATGAAAATCATCCTAATAGATGTAATACAATAATAGCTCATTGTGGTTTTGATTTTAATTTCTTACTGATCCATAATGTTGAGAATCATTTCATGTGCTTCTTAGCCATTTAAATATGTTTGGTGGAGAAAAATCTACTTAAGTGCTTTGCATACTTTTAAATTGGGTTCTCAGTATATTTTGTTGCTGAGTTTTAGTTCTTTCTGGATATTCTGGATATCAACTCTTACTGGATACATGATTTTTGTATACCCATTGTATAGGTAACTTTTTAATTCTACCGATAGGGTGCTTTGTTATACAAAGATTTTCATTCTTATAAAATTATACTTTTTTTTTTTTGGTAGTCCTGGGGCTTAGACTCAGGGCAGGAGCACTGTCCCTGGCTTCTTTTTGCTCAAGGCTAGCACTCTGCCACTTGAGCCACAGCACCACTTCTGGCTGTTTTCTATATATGTGGTGCTTGGGAATTGAACCCAGGGCTTCATGTATATGAGGCATGCACTCTTGCCACTAGGCCATATTCCCAGCCTGGAATTATACTTCTTTCATTGCTTTGGTGTTTATGCTTTCTGTTGTTGTTTTGCCAATCCTGGGGCTTGAACTCTAGGCCTGGGCATTGTCCCTAAGCTCCTGTTCCTCAAGGCTAGCCCTTGAATCACAGCTCCACTTGTGGCTTTTACTATGATTAATTGCCGATAACAGTGTCATGGTTGCTTCTACATAGGCTGGCTTTGAACTGCAATCCTCCGATCTCAGCCTCCTGAGTAGCTAGGATTTTCAGGCATGAGCCACCAGCACCTGGCTCTGTTTATGCTTTGGGGCTCATATTAATAACACTGCTGCCACATCTAATGTCATAAAACTTTCTCCATATATTTCCTTCTTAGAGTTTTATAGTTTCCGCTTTTATATTTAAGTCTTTGATCCATTATGAGTGAATTTTGTTATATGTTATAAACTAAGAATCCAATTTCATTCTTTTGCATGTAGAGAATCAGCACCATTTATTGAAAAGACCTTTTGTTTCCTATTAAATGGTCTTGGAATCAAAGTTGCACATCACTTAGCTACAAAGGTAAGGGTTTATTCCTTGGCTTTCTATTTTTACCCATTATCTCAGCATTATCTTATGACAGTACTACACTAGTTTGATTATTATTGCTTTGTAGTAAAATTTCAAATCAGAAAGTATGAGTCTCCAAATTCTTTTTTCTTTGCTCATGACTGTGCTAGTTATGGTCCTTTGAGATTTCATAGGAATTTAAGAATGACCTTTTCCTCTGGAAAAAAATTAGACAAGATTTCAATAAGAATTACATTTAGTCTTAAGATTGTTTTTGGAGAGTATTGACATCTCAACAACATTAAGTACTTATAGCAAGCACTGATCTAAATACTTTATAATTACCTAAACTGCAGCCTTACAACAATCTTGTTAAATTGAACTATTGTAGAGACAGAAGGAGAAAAATATGGGAGAATGAAGGAAGGGACATTTACCAAGCAGCATTGTGCTCATAACCTGATTTAGGGAATTGTGATCCAAAAGACTTGCATATCAAAAGCTTAGTTCCCTGCTGGAGGAGCAATTTGAGAAGTTGTGATATTAGGAGATAAGACCTTATAGAGGAAGAAGGCCATTGGAGGTGTCTCCCCAGGCAGCTGAATCTTGTTCTAGGCCTTTCCTGCCACATCTCTGTTGCCTTTTCACCATAAAATAATAGTTTTTACCACATGCTCCCTTCATCGTGACCTTTGACCACACCATAGACTATGAACGGACACCCCCAAACCAAAGTAAATAATTTTTCTGCTTAAGATGTTTTCTCAAGTATTTGTTGTTGCAGTGCATAAAGTTTGGCTAGCACAAACATTGGAAAAATAATTTTAAAAAAATGGAGACAGCAGCAACAGACACTGAAATCTGTTCCAAGTTGAACAGCTAGCCAATAGCAGAGTTAAAAATAAGTTTAAGTCAATTGCCAAACAAACATAAAAAGGTCTAGGAGAGACCTAACAGAGGATTGCAGTAGCTCAACAGCTATGTGCATATGATTGTATAAGATGAGGCCGAGCAGGGTGAACTCCAAGATAGGGAAACAGGAGGATTTTATTGTTGTTGTTACGTTTAATGTACTAGGTGAATTTCCTTTGGTGTACCCCATGTGGTTACTGTATATGATTTTGGCACACTGGATATTGTATATATGCTTATCTGAACTAGAGAAGGGAAAGAAAAATGAGGGAGGGAGGGTGTAACAAATATGACAAGAAATGTACTCACTACCTTATTATGTAACTGTACCCCCGCTGTCCATCACCTTTTCAAAAAAAATTTAATAAAAAAAATAAGTTTAAGTAGAAGAACGTCTCCAATGTGACAGAGTTCTTGTGGTATCTAGGTTTTTTTTAAGAATGATTTACAGTTACAGATTTTAAAAAGAAAAATATTTATGCATCTATTTAATTTCAAAGCCACATGTGTGGCCTAGAAAATGCAAAGAAAAAACGTATTATTTCAAGCACTACCCAAACATGTTTTCCCATAAATGGCTCCTACTCTAATTGTAAAATGAAAAAAGAGTCTAAAATTTTTAAGCATTGTCATTGCAAACATCATCGCAATTGGCTGCGGGAAAAGACTGTGACCTCTTTGTTGCCTAAGGAGGTTGAGTAAGGGGATAGGAGGGTGAGGATAAACATCTACCAATGGTACCTATAAGAAGAAAAGAGAGCAAAGAAAAGCCTATCCCGGAGCCATGTGTGAGCCAACATGTGACACACCATATTTCTGATGAGGTCTTCACGCCTTCCCTGCCTTTAAGTGAAAACTGAAGCCATGAAATTCCTTTTTTGTTAACACTAAGATATGGTAATGTCAAGCATTCATGACCGTAAGCATGGAAAATTGATGAAATTACAGTCTGTTCAGGGAAATGATATGGTGATGAGAGAAAGAGACTTTGCCTGTGTCAGGATCCTGGTGGCAGCTTTTTACAACAGGTGAACATTTTCTTCCCTCTTTGCTGAAAAACATCCCTTTGTATGATATGCCAAGTAAATATCTATGAAGAAAGGTCAAAAAAATAAGAGAATGACACAAATAATTAAGATATTTTGAAGAGCATGTAAGTCAGTGACTGTTTCATTACTATCATTTCAGTAATTTTCTGCTCTCCAAGAAGGAGCCAAATTGTAATTCTTCTACTTAATGACCAAAAGAATATGATTATGTTGTCATACTATTAAGATTTGAGAGGGTCATGTAACAGGCATTGTGAAAATCAGAGTTTAAAAAAAGGTAAAATCAACCCAATTCTTCCCTATACATGCTTTTTCAGTGGAATGCATTTAAATACTAGTTGTATGTGAGCTACTAATAGGCATAATTGATATTCAAGATAGTGCAAATCTAGTACATTCTGTATTAAAGTCTCAAGCAACTGAAGAAGTGTTGGTTTAGCTAATCATAGAAAACTCAGCCTACATCTTCAGTACAATCTTTCAAGATTCAAAGCTACATACTAGTTGTTGCTTCTTAGTAAATAAAAACTTTTACCTCTAGTTTCTAATTAACATGAATTCTACTGACCTACAAGAAATTTGGCTGGTCTTGGCTAGGCTAACTCAGCCCAGATACTCTGTGGGCTGTGAGCTGGTTAGTCTTGAGTGGCTTTGGCTAGCATGACTTGGCTCTGCTCCATATGATAGCTCATCCTTCAGCCAATGAGTCCAAGTTTGTTTACACAGCAGTAGAAACATTAGAAGAGAGATAGTAAAAATAATCAAAGTGTCTTGAGGTCTAAACTGCCATAATGTTTCTTTACTTCATTTCTACTAGCCAAAGATATTGAGATAGCCTAAATTCAGTGAGCAGGAAAACAAAATCTAAATCTGGATAGGAAGACCACAGAATATCTCCAAGGGGAAAATTGGAAGCCTTTTCACAATCCGCCACTATAATTATATCACTGGAAATAGACTTCCCCAAATTTATAAACAGACTGATAGCCAAAAGTTCACTGGTAACTTCATTGTCTGATCCTTGATAAGGGTCATCTTAAAGTAACAAATGTTCAGATTAAGATACCAAGTTAACCCATGTGTTTGATATCTCTCAAAGTAGAAGGAACAGTTATGCATTGACTATGTAGTCTAACAATAAAAAATGGGGATCCAAGAAAAATGAGCACCAAGAAGAAATCACTAGCCTTAAATCAAAAATTGGTTTTTTTATTCCATAAATACCTTAGTAAAGAAAGTTTGGGTAAAGGATGATTATTCTCCTCTTTTGAACTGTTACAGTACTAACTACCTATGTGCAAAAATTGGAATGTCTTGTAAAGAAGTGTGAACACTTCTTGGCCATCGCTTCTGCCACCATTCCTTGCCTACTAAGCAAATGCCACACATTGCTATATCAGAGTGCCTTCTTGCCAACTCCACTTGGATGTCACACAGACATCCCAGCACTAGGGTTCTAAATGGACATACGGACTTCCCTCACTCCATTTCAGTGTGTACATCAATCCCAGTTCTCCAGGACATGACTTGAAAGTCAAATTCCAGAAAATATTGTAGATTTTTTTCTTCTTCCCTCAACTTCCATACATGTAATCTCTTGGGGATTTCTACCAGTATCAATCTAATTCAGAACCACTAAGTGACATAACTCTTGTCTATTGTCTCTTGGAGAGAGACTCTTGTCTCTCTCCAATCCATGTCACCCATAGTTCCTGGGCCAGGCAACATGGAGTCATCTCAAAATCCTTCAAATGACATTGTTTTGAGCAAGTTTCTGAATTTCCTGTCCAACATCATCATCTCAGGACATTTCATCCTCACTCACACTTTTATTCATACAGGTTTTGTTTGTGATTCTCTCCCCAGTCCTTCTGACAACTCAGAGCCATTCCACTTGCCTGCTTTGCTTTCCTGGAGGAGCCTGGAAGGCTTTTATTTCAGCCCTCAAGGCTCATTTACTGCCATCCCCTGACCTGTAGTTTCAATGGCACTTCTTAAAAGCAGGCTTCATTTATCCCGTTTATTTATAACTTATTACCCACTTACTAATTAATTACAGTGTTTATTTAGCTCCCAGCAAGTGACTTATCTCCCTCACTGTAATGGAAGCACTAAGAGAGTAGTAATTGTCGGCTTGCTCACTGTCATATGGTCAATATCTAAATTAGTGTGGATGTACACAGGGTATACAGGGAATATTTGTTGAGAATGAGCATTCTCCCTCTGCATCTGTAAGGTTGCCACAGAAGTTGTTAGCCTCATGTAACATACCCTCATGGGTTCCCATGAATATACCCAGCTTGCACAGAGTCATCAAGCTCCTGCCTCCAGAGTTTCATTGGCTTCCTCTCAAGTTAATAATGTTGTACCATAAAATAACTCAGGGGTTCTCAATGCCTATTTTTTGCTACACGAGCCAAAAAAGCAAAGACAACTAAGCAGCAGGCAGAGCACAGGTGACAGAGAATTAAACACAAAAGAGACAGTGTCCTGATGTGTCACTCTACATCCCTTTTCCCAGATGACCCTGAGAATCTATTAAAACCCAGTCTAAAGCTGGGTGCTTATAATCCAAATAATGCAAATAGTGCATATAATCCATCCATGCCCATACTCCTGGCTACTGAGGAGGCTGAGATCTGAGGATCGCAGTTCAAAGCCATCCCAGAAAATCCATGGCTCTTATCTCCAGTTAATTACCAAAAAGCCAGAAGTAGAGCTGTGGCTCAAAGTGGTAGAGCATTAGCCTTGAGCACAAAAGCTCAGGGACAGTGCCTAGGCCCTCGGTACAAGTCCCAGGACTGGCACACACACACACACACACTCACACACACACACACACACACACACCAAAAAAAAACTGTCCTACACACAGCAGAATCCACATTCTAAAAGCCCTTTTGCTTGAGTTGCTTGAATATGGACAAAATTGCATTTCTCTCACAGTCTTAAAAATACATAAAAGCAAATTATTTGGTCAAAAATTATGTGAGTAAATAGTATATATTGCTATACCAACCAACTGAGCAATTTCAGAAAGTGGTATGAAATGGGCATAAGATAATTTTACTTTCACGTCTTCTATGTGAACACACTGAACTGTGTACCAGTCAAAAAGACAATAAGAAAATGAGATAGATGACCAAAGGATTCACTAAGAAGCAGCCACTGGGACAGGCAGAAGATGGTATCAGCAGGTGGCCTCTGAACTTAGCAGAGAGGGTAGGGGTAGAGCATGTCTATGTTTGGTGCTATGATAATGAGATTAGCTGATTCTGTGTCCTAGAAGGCAAGTGCCAGGGCTACGGAGCATGTCTTTACTTTTGGTTCTGTGTGCCCTCTGTGTACTGAACAAGGGTGAGAGGAGGTGTTAGTCTGAAATTCAAGCTTATAACTGTTGGGAACTCTATTAAGGTTCACACAAAGGTCAGTCATTGGTGGTCATGCCTGAGCACAGAGCTCCCAGTGAACTGAGTGGAGCCAGTACCATCCTCGGGATATTCCTGGCCACCACCCCCTGTGTAGCTACATTCCTACCATCTTCCTAGATGGAGAATGTGTCAATGAAGATCTGCATGAGTTACAGAAGTGGGAGGGAGCAGTATATGCATGCAGCTTAAAAGACTGCCTTAGAGACTCTATGCCCTTTCCCTCACACAAGATGTACACAGACGTACATCTGAAAGAAGCTGGGAGGAGGCCACAGAATGAGTGGAAACTGGCGAGGAAAAATACAGTAGAAAAGGCCCAACAGCTGCAATGGGCACTGAGGAGAACAAACCCAGCAATTCAAGGGCAGCAGGGAGGGGGGAAATTAGAGAAAAAGAAGGAGCAGTTTACACTAAGCAAAAGAAAAGAGATGTATATGTATATATCACCCGATCTGGAAGGAATTGTTTTACAATTAATAACCATCGAGGATATAAGCATTGTAGACTAGAGAGACAATGTACATTAAGGGTAAGTTTTTTTGTTTGGTTGTTTTTTGAAAACATAATGAAGCAAGGGGGTGGGGTGAGAGGGAAGGAGGGAGAAAAATGAGGAAGGTGATAACAGGTATGACAAGAAATGTATGTGTATTCACTACGTTAAGCATGTAGCTGTAACCCCTCTGTGCATCATCTTGACAATTAAAAAAAGAGAGAAGAAAAAACAAAGAGTGCCTTAGAGCAGGACCATAATAATAAAACCTTTCCCGTTCTGAATTTAAAATTAAGTGAGAATAACATTAGGAAAACAGAAAAGTAGCTTTTTCTCCTGACCGCCACTAATCTAGGAGGTAGAATGTTTCCTACAAGGTGCATGTGACCATAAACAAAGTCATACCCTGTCCTCCAATCACACAAACACACATGCACACACCACACACTACTGATACTTGGGTTGAACTTTAGCAAAGAAACAATTTGTCACAGCAACAGCTGAAAGACCAAGTGTCAGTAAGATTGATTAGGCTTGTTATTACATCCCCAGCACCCAGCAGACCCACCATGACCACTTCCTTCTCCCAGCCTCTGCTTGGGGAACCAGGCAAGCCCTGAAGGCCAAGGAAGCCAAAATCACACTCCATCTCTCCTTAGCCATTGGGATCGGAAGGGCCACCCCACCCCTGCGGTCCCCATCGGACATGCCCACCCTATCCATCGTGACCTATTACCAGCCTTATTAGGCACTACTTATACCAGGACAATCCGAGCACCATCACACACAGTGCAGCTCCATCATAATCAATTATGGAGAGCTGCCAAGGAGAGGTTTTGCTCGATGAAATGGTCTTTATTTCCAACCTGAACACAACCTGAACAGGACATGTGTCTACTTCTCTCCTGCTTTTTACTGGATGAGGTTTAAGAGGAAGGAAACCAAAGGAGAGGAAGGGAAATGCCTTATCTAGTAGAATAAAAGCACAAGTGGCAGGACTCACTACCCAGGAAGCTGTGATCTGAGGATTGCCATTTGAAGCCAGCATGGGCAGGAAAGTCTGTGAGACTCTGGTTTCCAATTCACTACCAAAAAGCCAGAAGTGGAATTGTGGCTCAAGTGGTAGAACACTAACCAAGAGCTAAAGCCCTCAGAGACAATACCCAGACTCTGAGTTCAAGTTCCAGGAATGGCACACACCCACACACAAAGAAAAAGTAAAAAGCACACATGCTTGTTAGTTGTTAGTGCTCTGCTACTGCTACTAAGAAGCCTTCGTGCACACAGACAAGGTCTCTGCTCTGGCTGCTTTGGTTTTGTGAGCTGGAATTGTGGAAGCCATCTTTCCTCTCCTCATTCTTTGACACCCAAACTTACAACTGTATCTTTAACATCTGCTTTGATTGTCAGACAGTGTCACCCTTCAAATTCCAATCCTGCGGGGCTGGGGATATAGCCTAGTGGCAAGAGTGCCTGCCTCGGATACACGAGGCCCTATGTTCGATTCCCCAGCACCACATACACAGAAAACGGCCAGAAGCGGCGCTGTGGCTCAAGTGGCAGAGTGCTAGCCTTGAGCGGGAAGAAGCCAGGGACAGTGCTCAGGCCCTGAGTCCAAGGCCCAGGACTGGCCAAAAAAAAAAAAGACAGATAGCTTTTTTTCTATCTGCTTCTGCATTGAATTTGTTGCAATATTATAAGCCATGTAACCCCTGGTAAACTCCACCTAACATTTAGCATTATTGTGAAAATAATTACAAGCCCATGAAAGACCCTAAGAAACACTTGGGATTTTTAAAGATCTGTGTGTAAGCACTCTACCACTGAGCTAGACCCTCAGTCCCAGAGATCATATTTCGAGAACTGCTGATTTAGTGCAACTAGAAATGTATAAAGCTTCTTTAGATCAAGGACCTGGAAAGCAGTAGAGCAACCCAGATAGCACACAGCCTTAGAATTAAGCAGATGTTGGTTTAAATTGAAATCATCTACTCCACGGAATTATTGTAAAACTAAAGTAGGGTAGGAAAGGTATGGGGAGTAGGAGGGAGAGAGTGGGAGAGCGGCAGATGGAGAGACTAAGTGACCTTACCAAAAGTTATGTGCTGTCCTAATATATGCTGGTTCTTGAAATTTGAAAAACAGGTTGAAAAAATTGTATAGAATATATGACTCTAGCATGGCACATAGAATAATGTAATACTGTATATATATGTGGTATGTTTATGATATATATGTATCTGGAATAGTAATTATATTATGTGTGTATAGTATATATATTATATATATAGTAGAGCATACAGTATAGAATAATGTACCAGCATATACTTCAATAGTATAGTGTGGTGAAAGCTCCTACATCCACAGTTGAAAGAGAGTTGAAAAAAGAGATCACACAAAATAATGCATGCTTACTGAGAATACTTATTTTTATGCTGAAACATGTCTGTACATACTTATTTGCCAATCTTCTGAAAGGGGGTCAAAGATTTTGAGTTCAAGTTTTCCTGCTTGTGTCTTGTATCACCATTCTTAAATAAACATCAGCTATCATTTCCAGCTTTGTTTCTTTAAGTGTAAGCACTGCTTGGAGGATGTGTGCAGATTGCCCCTATGTCCAGCAGAGCCTTGTCTTTTCTGAGCTCACTAGTATGTTGGTAAGCATCTAGCAATCGCAACAGCAACAACAACAAAACTCTACAGACAGGACTAAAGATGCAGTCCCACTTTCCCAGGCAGTCATTCACTTATCTGTCTGGCCAACTCCAGCAGGTGACCCTTTCACGTCCCGCTAATTCAATTTGTATAGGAATAAGCAGAACGTGTTTGCTAAGTCTGCCTTTCTCTTAGTGAAGAACTTAATATGGCTTGAAGTTGCTGGCTTAATGCCCATCTCCTGTTATAATCAGGAAGTTATCTTTTTACCTGATTAAAATAAAGAAATCTGAGATCCGGAAAGGACCTTAGAATCTAACAAGTTCAGCTTCTTCATTTGGTGGTGAGAATCTGGAAGGCCACAGAGAAAACTCAAATAAGGCATCCCAGAGATGCAGTAGGAGGCTGAGGGCCACACAGTCAGATCTATCCAGTGAGCTCAGGAGAAACCCATATGTATGGGGTGAGATGAAGGTAAAAGGGGTGCTGAGGGATGATCCATTTGTCAGTGGAGTCCAACTTCTTCCCCAGACACCTTGCAGGATTTCTGATATGTGCCTAAATACTGTCAGATATGAGGAATGCCAGCCATGGAGGTTGAGGCAGGGAGGTTCCAAAACTACAGGGCAAGCTGGATGCTGGTGGCTCATGCCTATAATCCTAGCTGCTCAGGAGGCTGAGATCTGAGGATCGCAGTTGGAAGCCAGCCTAGGAAGGAAAGTCTGTGAGACTCCCATCTCCAATTAACCACCAGAAAACCCAAAGTGGTGCTGTGGCTCTAAGTGGTACACTGCTAGCTAGCCTTGAGTGAAAATGTTCAGGAACAGGGCCCAAGCCCTGAGTTCAAGCCCCACAACCAAAAATAGAAGAGCTAAAGGCCGGACTGGCTTACCCAGTGAACACCCATGTCAAAAAAATATATAAATAGAAATTCCTACATTTAATTGCAACTGTTGAAAATTGTTGTTTTAAAAATATTTTAAATTTTATAGTTGTTTTGCTTTTTTTTTTTTTTCTGATCTTGGGGGATGAACTCTGGGCCTGCACACTGTTTCTGAGCTTCTTTTTTCTCAAAGCTAGTGCTCTACCACTTGAGCCACAGTGCCACTTCCAGCTTTTTTGAGTAGTTTGGTCGAGAGAAGAGTCTCACAGACTTTCCTGCCTGGGTTGGCTTAGAACCACGATAACCCTCAGCCTCCTGAGTAGCTAGGATTACAGTTGTAAGCCAGTGGCACCCGGCTCTATACTTGTTTTCATTACATTTTGTAATAATATACACACTGGACCCTCTTATTGGCCTTCCTCAAGGGTAACCATTCCCAAATTCAACTCCATCCTGGTATCATTCCCAACACCAGTAGATTTCTTCTAGAGGACTGAAACTGCAATGCAGACAAAATCAGAGTTCTACTTTAAGGACCATCATTCAGTGAGAGTTAAATAATCCAGGGTTTAGGGGCTGGGAATATGGCCTAGTGGCAAGAGTGCTTGCCTTGTATACATGAAGCCCTGGGTTCGATTCCTCAGCACCACATATATAGAAAAGGCCAGAAGTGGTGTTGTGGCTCAAGTGGTAGAGTGCTAGCCTTGAGCAAAAAGAAGCCAGGGACAGTGCTCAGACCCTGAGTCCAAGCTCCAGGACTGGCCCCCCCCAACCCCCCCCCCCAAAAAAATCCAGGGCTTAAGAAGAAATGATGTACTTGGCATAACACCTTAGTTCATTCCTTGATACCTGTTTTTTCTTTTTCTTTTTTGTTGATACCAGGGTTTGAGCTCAGTGTCTAGAGCTCCCCAGCTTGTTTGTTTGGCTACTGCTTTAATTGCTTGAGCCAAGCCTCAATCCAGCTTTTTGCTGGTTATTTTGGAGCTGAGGTCTTTTTCTTTTTTTAACCAGGTGTGGCTTTAAACTGAAATTCACTCATATCAAAGCCTCTTAAATACTAGGATTATAAACTTGAGGCATAAGGACCCAATTCAGCTTATCTCATTAAAAACAAGTTATTTTTTTAGATAGAGACAGGCTTGCCTGGAACTTGCTACATAGTTTAGGATGACTTTAAACTTGTGGTCCTCCTGTTTTAGCGTCCCAAGTGCTAGGAGAATAAGTATGCACCACCACATCTGGCAAATATCATTTCACTTTAAAGTAACAGATGTATTGAAGTATAATTTACATACAAAAAAATTACCATTTTGAAGTATACAATTCAGTAGTTTTCAGTCTATTCCTAAGGACATGCCATGACCACCACTATCCAGTTTCAGAACATTTTCATCGCCTTCCTGAACAAATATCCTGGGCAACCACGAAGCCATTGCTGCTGATGAATGTGCCTATTGTGCAAGTTTCATATAGGGAAAAATAAAACACGTGTCCTTTTGTATCTTACTTCTTTCACATAACATGTGTTCATTTAACATGGATCGTCCCTGCTATAGCATGGATCCATATCTGGGTTTTTTTCTTGTTGCCAAGCTAGATACCATTGTATAGTCTGACCACACTTGATTATTTTCATCCAGTTATGTTTTTGCTGCTTACATTCTGGCTATTAGAACTGTGTCCCTGAACTTCTGTGGTATGTGTGTACTATGTATGTTAATATAATGAACTTGGAGTTAAGTACACATATGAATAAACAGGGAGAGAATGTATGCATTATTATTAAACTTTGATGCAGTATGTACACAGATGACTGAACATTTTTTAAAGCAAATCCTTACTTCTCTGTAACCCTCAGAATAGCCTGGAAAAAATTGCCCTTAGAACTTGACACAATCTTCTGTGCCAGGAGCCACCTGGCAGTGGTCTTTTTAAACTTATCTTTGAGACCTCATCCAATGAAATTGGAGTGGGATTCCCAGGGGACTGAGAACCTGGCAGCTTATCATGCAAATGTATTTTTTTTCCTTATGACTTGCAGTTCTGCTATTGAGCTGAGACACCATGTGCTCTCGCCTAGAAACTTACTTACAAACTCTGATAGATCCTTGCTACCATTTCTTTCTTTCTTTGGCCAGTCCTGGGCTTAGGACTCAGGGCCTGAGCACTGTCCCTGACTTCTTTTTGCTCAAGGCTAGCACTCTACCACTTGAGCCACAGCACTACTTTTGGCTTTTTCTATATATGTGGTGCTGAGGACTCGAACCCAGGGCTTCATGTATGCGAGGCAAGCACTCTACCACTGGGTCATATTACCAGCCCCCATTGCTACCTTTTCTAACCCTAGAAGTGCTTCCATTAAAACCATATGGTGTTCCTTTCTCTGGGGCTGGGACCTAGTGGCAATTCCCCAGCACCACATATATAGAAAATGGCCAGAAGTGGTGCTGTGGCTCAAGTGGCAGAGTGCTAGCCTTGAGCAAAAAGAAGCCAGGGACAGTGCTCAGGGCCTGAGTCCTAAGCCCAGGACTGGCAAAAAAAAAAAAAAATATATATATATATATATATATATATATATATATATATGGTGCATTTCTGCACACATATGGTATATTGCCAAACCTTGCTAAAGGTATGAACTAGAATTAGAAATAAGCAACAGGAAAACCCAGTCCAGACAATATATTATGACACAGAGTTCTTCACCTCCCATGATTTTTTTTAAAAAACTGATGTTAGTTTTCAGTAGCACATTTTCTCTGAGCCTTAGGCACCTAGTTTCCTTCTTTGGAGGGTCCAATACGGGGGATGCCAAGGTGGTATTATCAGCCTCAGTTAACTGGTATCATCCTAGGCTTTCCACAACCCAACATTCAGAATCTAGCTTTTAGATTACATGTTCAGAAATTGAGTTTCCTAACTCTACATGTTAGGAGCATTCCCTGTCCAAGTGATTTGAATGGAAAACTTTCTACCCTCTCTGACAAATTATTCGGAGTTGGCCACCTGATGCCTACTTGAGGTTAATTAGAAAATCCCCATCAAGAGTTCAGAGGCCAATATCAGCTGTCAAAATCCCACATTCTCCTCTTTCCCTTCTTTCAAGTGCAAAACAACCTGGGTCTGAAGATGTGCCAGAGATAAAAGGGCGCACACCAGCACTGGGGGCTTTGACGGAGCCCTATTCACAGCCCCACCACCATGAATACCACAAAATCTCAAATCAAAGTTTTAATCTCCCCACTGCATTCAGCCTAAAGAAAAAGGGGCTTCCTTTTAACAATTTCCCCCCTTAAGCCCTTTGTGTTGCAATGCTCCTGAAAAAAAAAAAAAGCACAGAGATTTCACTCTGACCCGGCCAGGGCTTTACCAAAGAAAGCAATGTACCTCAGATGCTTTGTGCTGAAATAAGAGGGGCCGGAGGAGAGGCCAAGGCACTCGCGCTAAAGCTGAGCCCCAGTAGTGGGGCGCGCAGGGGCCAGAAGGAGGCCAGGTTCTGGCCTCTTGGTCGGTACACCTAATAAGACCAATATGATCACACTGTGAGTTCCACTGTTCATCAAAACTGAGGTGCTAAGATAGCAGACGACTCAAAGGACCCCCAGCACGGGTCTGAAACGCATGTACACCCTCAGGCCAGGAGGCCCAACAAAGAACAGCTTCCTGTAACACCCTCCCCCACCCCTACCCAAACCATTCCTTGGAGCAAACCTCACAGGACTGGCGAAAGGGGTGCTGGTCAGAGGACTCCCGGCTGATTTCTGGGGAGCAAGATTCCAACTTTCTGCTCCACACCTATATTTGCCTGCAAAATGGGGGCCACTTGGGGAACGGAGGCTCCTGCCCTCTGCAGAAAATTTAGGTAGCAGAATAGCGTCTCTTACTCTCACAAACGTGGTCCAAAGAGGACTTGGAGAAAAAGCAGAAACAGCTTCCGCCTTTCTGCCCGACGTCATTAACAAGTACACGTAATTAAATTGGCTGGGATTTTCTTCCTCCTGGACAGAAACGGACCCCACCCCCACCCCAGCTCCACCTGCCCAGCGATGAAAAATAAAGCAGGTGGCTCACGCTTGTAAACCCTTGCTCCTCAGGAGGCTGAGATCTAAGAAGAGCTGTTCAAAATCAGCCTGTGCAGGAAAAGTTTGAGTCACCCAAACTTTGGCAGTAAAGCTGTGGCTAAAGAGGCACTGTGCTAGTCTTGAACAAAAAGGCTCACGAAAAGCATCTATAACTTAAAGCCAAAAATATTAGTTTAATATAAAAAAGAAGTTTAATAAATACGACATCCTGTCTTCTTTGTGTTCTGTAAACAGCCCCCCTCACGTGTTTGCAATTAGCGTCTGTATTAACCCAAAGCATTGGGATTAAAATAGAAACTCAGTGTTGAGCCCAAAGCCAGTTAATTAGCACCTTAATTTGGTGTTGCTGGATTCTGACAGCCCGGTGAATGCCACTTTTTGAAAGGATTTTTTTTTTTGTCGAGTGACCAGAGTTCAAAAGGTCCCAAAAGAGTGTCCAGGGACACCCCCTCCCCCCCAGGCAACCACTAGCCTCAGTTAAAGCCACCACCACATCCTACCACTGTGTTTTTCTCCACAATTCCGTCTTTTGGTCGCTGGCTTCATGTTCAGCATTTCTGATCATGATTCTTTGTTTACCATCAGAGACAGAGTGCTGTGGACACTTTGCCTCTATCCTTGGTAAAATTGTCTTTGGATTGTAAAATCTATTTGCTAAAACTGTCATGTTTCCTTCCCTTGATGGTTTCTGTTCCAGTGCCCAAGTTAGGGAAGTGTGTCCCAGGCACAGGAACTCTTTTAGAAGACATCTCAGAGTCAGAGGTTATATGAAGCAGTGGAGAAGAGGGTAGGGAAGGATGGTATGCAGGATCCTTGTTTTCTAAGAAAATGAATACCAAAAGCTAAATAATATTTTAAATCGTTGAATTTATCTTTGTAGAACGCCATGTGTTTTATGTGGCTTGCTTTTCAGTTTCACTCTGTAGCCCAGACTGGCTAGCTCCTTTGTCAGCAGCATTCAGAGAGCCAGAATTACAGACCCCAGCCACCATGCTGACAAATGGCACCATTTTTGTTGTTGGTGGTGGTGAGTTTCTTGTTGTTTTACATTAAAAAGCACATGCAAAGTCCTTGTTTGTTTCTATCATCATTCTTGGGCCAGGAAACTTTAGCCAATTCTTATAAGGAATTTTCTGTCTTTCTCTCTCTGTCTCTGTCTATCTGTCTGTTTCTCTCTCTCTCTCTCTCTCTCACATACACACACACACACACACACACACACACACACACACACACTTGACAGCAAGAATAAATTAACCATAGAAGTAAAAGCAATGCTGAACAACTTCGCTCCATCTAAAGATCCAAATCAGGGGCTGGGGATATAGCCTAGTGGCAAGAGTGCCTGCCTCGGATACACGAGGCCCTAGGTTCGATTCCCCAGCACCACCACATATACAGAAAACGGCCAGAAGCGGCGCTGTGGCTCAAGAGGCAGAGTGCTAGCCTTGAGCGGGAAGAAGCCAGGGACAGTGCTCAGGCCCTGAGTCCAAGGCCCAGGACTGGCCAAAAAAAAAAAAAAACAAACAAATAAAGATCCAAATCAACACACAGCTCCATTCAAGTCTTGCTAAACTCTCCAGTTCTAATGTTCCAGAAACAACATTATTTCTCAGCTTTTGCATAGGTAACTTGGCTAGTGTAATAAAATTTTGAAGTGATATCGCACACTTCTGCAAAAAGTTTCTTTAATAAAAACTCATTTTCTCAACACAAAATGGCTGCTGTAGTTAAACTCTGATGCAAATTGGTTTATAAGATGTAGACTTTTTAAAATAGGAGGAAATAGCTTCTTGTTCATCCATATGGTCTGGTCTGTCTGATTTTTCTTGAACAAAGTTTCCTTAAAACAGTACAGGAGAATTGAATCTATAGATAGATACATTAGCAATTCTCCAGGAACAAATCCAAAACTGAAGGGGTCGAATGACATTTCCTCTTTCTGTAAACTAGATAAAAGAAGGGGAAAGGATGTCACATATATAAATATTTCATAGAATTTAAAATCATGTATGTATTTAGAGGCACTTGATTTTCATCAGGGGTGGAAAATGACAAGAACTATAAAAACTAGGGATATTTCTTGGGTAATTTTTTTAAAGTCTCTTAGAGATTATAAATGGATTTTTTTAACCCATGCACTCAATAATTCAGGCCTCGTACACATCTGTGTGAAGAGAAAGTAAGATACCAAATTTAAGTATTCTATACTTGAGCCTAATCTTGAATAATGTAGTCTTTACATAAATAAATTCTATTTATTTCCGGTGTTTTCTCCAGAATGTTTAGAGAAGAAGAAACTTGGGGCAGAGAAACCATACAGCTGCTTACACATTTCCATTCAATCAAGTCAGGAAAGAAATTACAGCACTTGGTGACATCTGAACATTTAACTTCTAATATTAAAAATCTCCTTCAAAATGCAGTATATTGAAAATTAACTTGTGAACCTTGACTCCAAGCTAGAATAACTCTTCTAACAGAAGCATACATATTTTTCTTGTTGTTGTTGTATTAGAGCCAAGAGAAGAAAGACCTGGTACAAACCACCTGTTGCACTACTCCAATTAGACAAGTCTTTTGCCTGGCGGAAATAATGACCTACAGGAGTCACTACTCTCAGACAAACCAAATCTGAGCACCACAGTCAAAGCCGTCTTTCCACTCTTCAAAGTCAGCAGGCATCTTGCTCCTCACAAAGCCTGGAATCTATCAAGCATATGCAGAAGAATTCACATCGCTGCCCCTGAAGCCTTTTGAAGCAAATGAGCAGAAAAGGCTAGAGGAAAGAAAAAGAAAGATTAAGATTGAGCTTAATTTAAACACATTAACAGTAACCCTATATTATTCCAGATTTTATCCAGCTGTTTTGGGGGTCTTTAGTGAATTTGAACAAGGAAACAAACCACAGGATAGACAGATTCAAAAGGGACTGAAGCCTTTTCTGAACTAAACATCTCCTACTCTGGCTTCTTACTCTCAGGCTTTTTAGAGTTCAATGCTATCAATTTCTTGCTCATTTTTTTTCCATGACAAGTGCCTGGTTTCCTTATGATTACTTCACAAACCAGATCTCACATGTCCTTGTGAACTATGACAGTGCATGTCACACAGAGCTGGCTCAAATCGCTGCACCTTACAGGACACTGAGTTTATGTCAGAAGCCGTTCATCACCATCCATTTCAAGCTCAGTGAAAGAAAATCCTCTTGCTTCTGTGTCATTGATTTTTCTTTAGAAAACAGTGAAAATGACTGAAGGTTTTGTTTTGTTTTTAGAAAGCTATGAAAAATGACCAAATATGTCAGAATGTAGGATCCCATTGCAACCACTTACCAAGTATTCACTTCCGGCAAAAAGAGTGAATTCATTTTGTCAACCCAGCATGATAAAAGAGACTCTTGGACAATCTGATAGGAAAGTGATGTTTAAGCTGTTTCTGCAAATTAAGTGCAAATGGTGAGCAATGTTTGGGTGGAATGGCAGAAGAGTTGTTTGAAAATGATGAGTAGAAGAATCTCTACATGGCATTAGTCAATTGCTAATTAGAGGAAAATCCATAACACAACTATGTAAAGAAGCCCATAGAAAAGACTGTAAGAGCTCCAATGAAGAGTCACTCCCAGACTGTCCTAAATTGTATAGTTAGGAATGAAGTGCCAAGAAAGATAAATTCCAACTGTCTTGGAAGGAGGGAAAATAAAAGTTTGGTGTGGGAGTTAGAAATATTTATTGGCAGTGTCATTATATAAGTAATTGGCCCATGAGCAGTGCAATGGAGGTGACAGTACCTATGTTTTCAGATGGGGGGAAGCCAAGAGAAGAGAGTGGACAAGTAAAGAGATGAGTGACAAGGGGAGGGAGAAAAATATTTACTACTGAGCGATGTATGGATTGCAGTGCTTTAGAGGTTTTTTTTTTTTTTAACACACACACACTAACTTTGCAGAGGAGAACTCATGGCTTTAATAAATACAAAAATAACCAGGCACCCGTAGCTCACTCCTATAATCCTAGCTACTCAGGAGGTTTACACCTGAGGATCACAGTTCTAATCTAGCCTGGGCAGGAAAATCCATTAGATTCTTATCTCCAATAAGCTAGCCCCCCAAAAAGCAGGATGTGGAGCTGTGGCTCAAGTAGTAGAGCACTAGCCTTGAGCAAAAAAAAAAAAAAAAAAGCTCAAGAATGGCACCCAGGTCCTGAGTTCAAGCCCCAGGACCAGGACAAAATACATATATACATACAAAGATAAACAAATTGAAATCTCTGAGTTTGCAGTGTAACACAGTTTAATCCCATTTGACAGATGGTAGAGTTGGGTGGCTAGACAAAGTTCAACCTAGATGGTTACGGCTGGCACTATGTAGATACAGGCTTTTGCTTTTCCTTTCTTTTTTTTCTTTATTTTTTCTACCTCTTGATTCATGCTCTTCCCAAGCAATGTTTGGGTTTTTTAATTTTCTTCATGTGTTCTTGAATTTCCATTGGGGCTACACTGTATTGTGATCTTGCTTCATACACATCCCACATAGCGCAGTTGACTAAGTCCAATTTTATTGGTTGAGATGAGGTTTCCATAAACTTTTGCCTGAGATGGCTCAAACTTCAATCCTTCTGATCTGTACTGCCCCCCCCCAAGTAGTTGGATTACAGGTGTGCAGCACCATAACTGATCCTTAACCAGACTGACTCCCCATGACGCTCTTTCTAGTACTACCATTAGCATGTTTACGTTGAGATTAAGTCCTAATCATAGGTTAGCGTTTTTAGTGTATTTAGAATGCATGTGAAACTGTTCAGAGACCTAATAGTTAAAAATGGAATCAAGCCTGAAATTTTGGATTTTCTTATTTTAATTACTTTAATAATCTTTTGTCTTTAGACTAAGGAATATCAAATATCTCCCAAATTTCATTTTGCAGATTAATTGTACACACACACACACACGTATAATTTATATGACTCACCTCAAAAATCATATCACACATTGACAAAAACAAGTAAACATCCTGTTCTGTCAACATGTTCCTCCTTTTGAATCTTGCTTTCATGTCTGTATGGTGCTGGTAGCTCACACCTGTAATCCTAGCTACTCATGAGGCTGAAATCTGACTCCAATAAACTACTCAGAAAAAGCCAGAAGTGGCGCTGTGGCACAAGTGGTAGAGCACTAGCCTTGAGGAACAGAATCCAGGCCCCAGAACTGAAAGAAAGAAACAAAAAGTCATGACTTCACAAATAACTTGGTATCCTATATGAGTGGCTTTATCTTTCTTTTTATTAGGACTGGGACCTTATACTTGCTTACCCATAAAAGGCTTTTATTAGAAAACTCACTCTGAACAGAAGAAACCCCAGGGATCCATGTAGAAGGATCTGAAAGCTCTTCTTATTTAAGCTCTTCTTAAGTAGAAAAAGTCTTTCTATCTCTCTGCCTATCTAGCTAGCTAGCTAGCTATCATCTACCATCTATTGAGAGAGTGGCTCATTGTTGATTTTGTCTTCAGTGTGTTGCCTTTTGTATAATCAAATGTGAATTAGCTGGGAAGACTAAAAATGAGGAGAAAGGTAATTTGAAAAAGTGAAATTCAAGCAATTTCTTTGGGAGGTAGATGTTTTAGGAGAGGCTTCTACATTCTGCTGGGGAGAAGGCCTGATTTGAATGTCATTAACATAGCTGGACTTCTAAGCCTTCTAAAATGGCTTTCATTTCCATGAGAATATTGAAAATACTCTGCTTAAGCACAGGGAGAGTTGGTGACAGATCTCTTTGCTTCCATCTCAGTTAATTTATATGCTCTCCAATGGAGGTCATATCGATATGAGGCCCCATCTCTGTCAGCTTTGTGGGTTTCTTAACTTGAGAACCTCACATCCTATTGAGAGCTATTCATACTTGGCAGATTGATTTCTTCAGTCATTTTGTTATAGTAACTGACAATTCACTGCCATCCAAGTGTATCTGAGAGCACAATGCCTACATAAATATTGTTGGCAATTCTGAGCATATCCCTTTGTAGGAATGGTGGGTTAATTTACTTCTGCCACTTGACTTTCTATAGCTATGTGGCAGAAGATCATTTCCACTGGAGCCCTAGAGCCGACAGACCCGGCAGGGCTCACTGGAAAGAAGCACAAAGTTCAGAATCCCCTATGAGTACAGAATAAAATGATTCAAAGCTTCAAACATAGGTTAATCTGGAAAAAGAGACAGGAGGTCAAAAGGAACATTTTAAAGGAAAACAAAAACTTTTGATGAGAGCCAGGTGCAGCCCAAGTCCTAAAGCTGTCTCAGAGAGTTTAGGGCATGGAAATAATAGACCATAAGATCAGAAGACAGTTTCAACTCTAATGCAATAATAATCACACAGAGACAAAAATCATCAGATCTCCTTAACCATATCAGTGGCTTGCAAAGATAGATTCTGAACTGTGTTGACACAGAGCAGGTGTAGGAAATCCTAACCAGTAACGAAAACTTTGGATTCACATTGGTCTACTGAAGATTTCTCATTGGCACTCAACTGTTATTCCAGCCAGAACTTGATGGCGAGGCAACCACAGTTGTAGCATGGCAGAGAGAGCCAGCACTTTGGGAACAGACATTGCTGGATGTGATCACTCTGTCTGTTTCTCCCACTTCACCATGATAGCCTAAGTCACTTAACTTTCTGAGCTCAGTTTCACTATGAATGAGATTAGAATGTACCCACTTTATGGGGGTACCCATGGGTCAAAACAAGATAATGTATTCATTCATGCATAGGTATCACATTTCACAATGGGAAATGAAAATGTCAGGAGCAAAAAACAAAAAGTCTGCATGCAGTTAGCATGGAAATAATGTTGCCCCAATGTTAAGACATGACATTAAGCATAAGCCTAGAAGAGTCTATAAGGTCTTTCAGAGAAAACAGCTCGGGAGATAGGAAGGAAGTGAAATTTGCCAAGCAGAGCCGGAGGATAGAGGCATCGGAGGCATATGAAGGGAAGTGTGGCACTCCCGCCACATCTGCAGTGCGATGGGGGAGAAGGTGCAATGGGAGTGAAGGAGGAGAAACACTTTTGACTCAGATGAGTTTCACTTCTATCTGGTGGTCACAAGAAGACTTTGAGACCCACTCACCCTACTGAGAACAAGTGCTCACCACATGCTGCACTTAACTACATGAGCATCTCACCCAACTCCTGAAGGTATCCATCCTATCAAACCACAGTCCTCTTTCTCTAGTCAGCAATCAGGCTGAGATCATGGAAGCTGCTTTTCCGCTGAGTTCCTTACAGTGTGTGTGTGAGAGAGAAGTGGGGGTGCTGGAAAAGCCTTTTCAAAAGTTCTCCCCATGTGTGGGATCCCGAGGTGAGGATCCACTCATAACTGCTTTCCACATTGCTCTGCACCTCTCTCTGTTGTATCAAGACCCAGAAAGACAGATGCCCAGGCACTGAACTGAGAACCAGAAAGTTCCCCGGAATCCGGATGGAGGCTTAGCTGAGATACATTTTATGCAAATGAGAAAAAGCCTGTTCACAGCCTCCCCTGCCTGTCATGAAAATGAAAAATACCCTGCTCAATTTATTTAAAATGAATGACATGAAACAATAAATAATGATCTCAAGCACTTACCACAAGGATAGTTTCGTTGTTTGAGCAGCCAAGTGAAGGGGTGGCGAGGACAGGAAAAGCGTGGAGAGAAAGAATTGCAGTGCAGAGATGTATCAACAGAAAAGGATGTCTGCACAGTAAGGTGTTTGAAACAGAGCCTATTTCCAACAACCAGAATCCCCCTATCCATAATATTTCCTAATTATGATTCTCCATTCACTCACCTTCATCCTGTTACTTGCCTATGAATTCCCATGCGCCCATTCTACATTCACAGCTGAGTCACTCCCTCTCCCCACGGTGACACTCCATTGCCCCAGTTCCCATCACAACAATCCTACGTTGACGAGAGCCTGCCACATTGTGCCTCGAAGCATATGAATTCCTAGTAGATCTCCATGAGGGCACAGCCTGCCACCATCTTAAGTTCAGATTTCTAGATTCCAAGGATAAAAGACTTTCAAGCCACCAACTTTCATTTGTAATCATTGGTCGTGGCAGCCAAAGGAAATGAACACATTATCCAACCGAGTTCTTGTTTTATAGTCATATTCATGCAGCCTAGCTCTGTTTTAGTCTTTCAACAATTCCTGTCAAGCTCCTTGTGGACATGGCCAGAGTGCTGCTCCCTTCTCTGGACAAACTGCATCTCTTAGCAGCGCACCCAGCAGCCCCTCTGTTGACTCTTGAACCAGCTTTCTGATTATCGTATGTGACTTGCTCTTCTTCCATCTCAAGCCCCATTCTGTGTCCCAGCCCTCTGGCTCTGGGGTCTAGTTATCTCTAACTAACTCTAGTAATCACTATGTTCTGATTATGAGATTTAGTTTAATACTTAAAATAATAGAGCCAGGTGCTAGTGACTCACGCCAATGATCCTAGCTACTCAAGAGCCCAAGATCTGAGGCTCACAGTTGAGAGCCAGCCCAGGCAGGAAAATCCAATTATCTCCAATTAACCACAAAAAAAGCCAGAAATGGAGCAGTGGCTCAAGTGGTAGAGTGCAAGTCTGAGCAAAAAAAGCTAAGGGACAGCATCCAGGCCCTGAGTTCTAGCCCCAAGACTGGAACACACAGAAAAAATTTAATGTTAAAAATTAGGCAAAACAACATGTGATGAAAACAATCAGACAGATATTACCTTTGGGTTTGGTGTAGGAAATGACTAGGGAAATACATAAGAGAACTTTCTAAGGTAATAGAAATGGACAGTATAACAACAAGTATGATTACAAGCTCACATTTTCTAAAGCAATCAATCTGTACTTAAAGCCTGCAAGTCTCACTATTTGTGAACTATTTGCCAACCAACAAATACAAACAATTAAAAAGAAAGTGGGCACCAGGCACCCATGGCTTACTGCTATAATCTTAGCTACTCAAGAGGCTGAGATCTTCGAATCAAGCTTCAAAACCAATCTGGATAGAAAGTCCAAGAGACTCTGTCTCCAATTATCTAGATCTGCAGACATGGCACCCCCATCCCAAGGGTCAGACATGACAGTTATAACCATGGACAAGGAAAGCCTCAGAACCCAGCAGAGTACATCACAACAATCACCAAACTAAAGACAGACTCCCTGTAGAAACAAACCACAGATGTTGACTAGTTTGCCCACCTGTGAGACTGTGTATTAGTATTTACACAGCTCTGAGAAGAATCAGATCTCCTCCTCAGCAGAAAAAAAAACAAAAATCATGAGTTTCTGGGCTCATAACTCACCACTCAAACAGAGTTCTGTCATGATGGGACAATCTCCTACCATGACTCTAAAATTCAAATAAGATGTACACACCTAGACCAATCAATTAGGCACACCAGGAAATCAGCAATCTTCATAATAATACATAACCAGAGTGGCATATGCCCAACACCATTCGAGGTACAAGCGTTAGTGCAATAAAGATAGCTCTAAGAGTAGGTGCACTACCACTTCTAAAAGTCTTATTCACGAGTGCATCAGCAAACTGTGGCATGACATAAAATGCAGTAGTTCCAGAAAGCCAACGTGGCCTAAAAGCTTTATAAAGCCTTATACAATGAGCCACTTTCAAAAGTCCTGTTTGTGTGCAGCCTCCTCAGTTTTCTCCTAAAATTGTAGCTTTTGTTCTGGGACCAGGTGAAAAGGACTGTCTTTTCCTTCGAAGACCCTGGCCCTCCTTAGAACCCATCCAGCTTTGTTCCCAAACTCTCACCACAATAGTCACAGTGGAGGCCCTCCCACACCAAAATCACACAGCTTTTCATGCCTCAAGCCCAAGCATCATTACTTGGCATTAACAGCAGTCAGGATGAACCACCTCAAATCTCCAAGCGCTACAACTGGCAGGGCTGGCTGCAAAGGTTCTGACTTGTCTGATCAGTGTCACAGTGTCACCATCCCTTTTGGCCCTCATGCATAATGGCTTCCCTCCAATGCTCAACTGTTGGGAAACTATAGATGTGTGTATGGGAATGTGTTTGTCTTATTTCTATGTAGATAAGAACATGTAGATAAAGGGAGTGGGTTCATTTCTCACGATACCATATTTTCCATTAAAAAACAAAACACAAAACAGGGATTCTCTCTTTTTTTTTTTTTGTACTGAGGATCGAACCCAGGACGTTGTACTTGCTAAGCAAGTGTTTTGCCACCAAGGATTCTCTTTTAGAGTAAATATCAAAAGAAGTCTTGAGTATACCATAACCAAGCTAGTTAGAGAAGAGAATTTGCATGAAACAGGTGCTAATTTTAACATAGTTACTGAAAAAAGAAGTTTTTAAACTATTAGAGGCTTCCCTTCTTAAATAGAAGATGAGAAATACATAGCCCAAAGGATGGGCTCCTGGCTGGGTGGGTCACTCTGTAAGTAGCAAAATTTCATGGAGCTGACTTTTCATACTCTGTGTTGAGCTCTGATCTCTTCATATTTCTAAGCAAAAAAAAAAAGGGGGCATTTTCTAATTGTCATCCTGTACATATTCAAGACAGTAGAAAGTTATAAAGTTACAATTGGTTGAGCACTTACCATAGACATTTCTTCTATACAAGAAGTTTTAATGGGCTGGGAATATGGCCTAGTGGCAAGAGTGCTTGCCTCGTATACATGAAGCCCTGAGTTTGATTCCTCAGCACCACATATATAGAAAAAAAAAAAAGGCCAGAAGTGGTGCTGTGGCTCAAGTGGCAGAGTGCTAGCCTTGAGCAAAAAGAAGCCAGGGACAGTGCTCAGGCCCTGAGTTCAAGGCCCAGGACTGGCAAAAAAAAAAAAAAAGAAGTTTTCATGACAAAATTTGAATTAACCATGCAATCATTTAGAAAATAGGATTTTCCTGACTTGGTTTTAATGCATAGCTCCATCTGAAACTGCTAGAAATGGAAGTACTTTGAGCCTACCAGGTAGCTTCATGTGCATGGGTTTAGTGCTTTGTGTGTGTGTGTGCACACATGTATATACATATGCACCAGTCCTGAGGCTTGAACTCAGGGCCTGGGCACTGTCCCTGAACTTCTTTTGCTTGAGGTTAATGCTCTTCCACTTGAGCCTCAGCACTACTTCCTGCTTTTTCAATTCTTATAGCTCAGTTTCCTGAGTAGCTCGGATTACAGTCATGAGCCACCAGCACCTGGCTTGGTGCTTTCTTTAGAGAAACAATGGATACTGAGGGAGTAAACATAATACATATGACAGAATAACCAAGATAGTGTGTACAGTACTATGGAGAGCCTAGTTTTTATTCTTGAGCAAAGGCTAGAAGTAATCAACACCTACTTTGCAACCTAAGGTTTATATACCTAAAATTCCTAAAATTTTACAGGAGAATAATGAAATCTGAAAGCTATAAATTCTTGGCCCTGTAAATTCTTGTGGTTTCTTAAAATAATAAGACGAACCAGGCCCCTATAGCTCCCACCTGTAATTCTAGCTATTCAGAAGGCTGAGATCTGAGGATTGTGGTTTGAAGCCAACCCAGGCAGAAAAGCCCATGAGACTCTTATCTCCAATTAGCCACCAAAAAAGCTGGAAGTGGAGCTGTAGCTCAAGTGGTAGAACACTAGCCTTGAACTAGAAAGCTCTGGGACAGTGCCTAAGCCCTGACTTCAAGCCCCAGGATCAGCAAAAATAAAATAAAATAAAATAAAAATTAAATAATAATAATGACTTCGATTCTGTTGACACACCCACCATCATTCGCCAGCAGACCAGGTCATGCTCAGCAAGTACTGCTTGACTAAGCACACTCAGTGAAAACAGGTCATGATATGCATGAATTTTATAAATTCAATCACTTTATTTTTTATGGATTAAAAAAAAACACCTGGAATTCCTTTCAGAAACACCCAGTGAGCTGGACACCAGTGGCTTATGCCTGTCATCCTAGCTACTCAGAAAGCTGAGATCTCAGGATCATCATTAAAAGCCAACCTGGACAAGACAGACCAAGGGACTCTGTAACTAGCCACCAAACAGCTAGAAATGAAGCTGTGGCTCAAGTGCCAGAGTTCAAGCCCTAGTATCAGCACAAACGAAATAAAACAAATACAAACCAAAAATAACGAAGCCGAAAGATAGAACCCCCGGTGAATTTGAGTAACTCCTACAGATCCTATGTGTTTCTGGGTCTACTCTGTCCTCTGATGGGAATCAGAGGATGAAGGGTGAGTGCACCTGAGTAAAAGACATACACCTGTCCTGCTTCTCCCTTGAGGCAGATACCATCATCCTGCCATCCTTGTCAAGAACTAAGGCCCCAAAAGGCTCAGGAAAAGGTGGTATTTCTTCAGGGAAGAGTTAAACTTAAGTGAGGGGACCTTCCTGCAGTTCTAAGCCTTCTGAAACCAGAAAACAGCCCTGAGAGTCCTCAAAGGCCCTTTTCCTTCTCTGACTTCTCACACATCTCCTTTCAAATGAATTGAAATCTTTTCCCCCTGACTAAATCCCTGCAGAAGAGGAAGGGAAAAAAGTAACCACTCTGCAGTGTTTCTACTATTATGCAAATACATTAATCAGGCAATGCTCCTGTGAGAATTAATTTATATTTGAATCCAATGAGGCCTGGATGCTTGCTAACTGAACCGCTGGGCCTGAGCCTCAGCTAGGTAGCACCTCACATTATTCCCTTGACGAGATGTGAACTGACATAAATACCATGGCTCTTTTTCAATCCGATTACCCCGTTACCCTACATCAATGCTACCCCAGCCATCACACTCTGGCGTCTTTCCTTTCACGGGCTGCAGGAACAACGGGCAACCCCTCTTCGATAAACAAGCACCCACGCTGCCACCTCGGACCCCCTCTCTTAACCCATCATCCCCACTCAATGGGCTCTATTCGACAAGGTATTTTATTTTGTTTGTAAGAACCAAGCACTTAAAAAAAAAAAAAAAGTTCAAAATCAAGCCTCGCTGGGGCTGAGCATTCAAAGCTACCCTTTCACACAATAACTAAGGCCCTCTAAAATAACAGGGCTGAAGTAGCCACCCCTGAAATGCACAGCGACCCCTCTGCTTCATCTCCTCTCTAATGTCTTATGAACTCTTTAAAAAAAAAAAAAAAGCAGCACAGGTTTCCTTGAGCTCACATGACCTGAAGCTTGGTCAAACTGAACCTACATTTTAAACCATACCTTTGTCTCAAACTCATGTTGACAACCACTAAATTCTTTCTGTTGCTTGGCATAGAAACCTTAAAAAAAAAAAAAAAAAGAGGGGGAGGAAAAAAAGATTTATTTCTTTTTTTCTACCCTTTCCCTTTAAATGTGAACATTTTAAAAGCTTGACCAAACAATCCACCAGGTGGGGGAAAGCTTTTCTATGTGGGCAGCTCGTTTTCTGACGCCTACCTTAGTAATTCGATTAACAGGCATCGTGTGAATAGTAGCCATCCCTTCATGCTTTATGCCATTTATTGCACATAACTGATCGCAAACGATCCCAAATCCTGGCAGAAATATAAAGCATGGAGGTATGAACTGTTCTATGCAAAAAAAAAAAAAAATGGAAATGAGAAGAATAAAACAATGCAAGCTTTATTTTTTTTTAAAGCAACTTTAATTATGCAACTTGAATAGCTCTGGGGGTTTTGCTTCACTTTTTTTTTTTTTTTTTTTTGAGATAGTGCTAGTAGTTTCACATGAGCACAAACTGGGACCTTGGGTATATTTGTCAGCTTTATAGTAAAGTAATGTACCTACTTCTATGCTTCCTTTCAACACAGTCTATAAAAGAGAGGGCGGGGGGGGGGGGTGGAACACCCTTCCAGGCAGGGCCTGTCTTACTGAACTGATAGGTAGGAATACTTCCTTCAACCCCCATCTTTCCTGCCCATAAGTTTCTGAATTTGAGAAGCCCTTTGAAATTAGTTTTAGCTAAAATATATATCCATCAGAGACATCTTTTATAGTCAAAATATTCTGTGGACACGTGTGAAAAGAGAACAATGAAGCTTGTTGCAATTGCCCTGGGCTAGGAGGAGGCAGGGGAGTGATGGAGGGGTGAGTCTGATCAAGGTTGTGCTGTATGAATAGATGGACATGTCAGAATGAAAACTCTTTGAGCACCTAACTAACGCTAAAAAATAAAGTGACAAAAAGAAAACACACAAAAAACCCCACTCACTTTTTAGAAGTAAGAGAAAAAGTAAGTGCTACAGTAGAAAACACGAGAATACTCGGCTATCTACAAGAGTGGATTTTGCTAGTTAATCACTTTTATAGTTTTTCTTTCCCCAAAGAAATCTGCTCCCTGTTATCACGGAAGACTTTTCTGTTTTCATTAAAAAACAAAACAAAACAAAAAAACGTAAGCGTCCATTTAAAAGTAGGAGAGGGAGGACTGGGGCCATGGCTCAAGTGCTAGAGCACCTTCCTAGCCATTATGAGGCTCTGACTTCAAACCCCAGTATGGCAAAAATAAACTAGGAGTAGGAGAGACATTGAACAAACATGCTCGATCATGTTCATTGGTTCTACTCGTCCCCTCACTCTACCTCCTGCCTTTGAAGTCAGATTTGCTGCTTAGACTCTGCCAGGTATAGACTGTGGTTATTCAGCTGTTATTACAAACTGTGTTTTTACTAAACAATAATAATATTAATCATAATAACAAGTTCAACTTCTTTTTTTCTCTTCCTTCATTCTGGTGGTTCACTATTCATTCAACTAACATCCATTTGGTATCTAGTGATTGCTGCATGTGTCCGCATTCAGGATGACCACTGTGGTTAAAATCACCTTGCTCCATGTCCTCCCTCCACTACTCAGTCCATAGGTATCATCCCTTGGCAGCTCAGCTGTTTTCAGTTGTGCCAAAGAAGGGAGCATTTAGCAGTAGACTTAGTTCACCAGCCAGAGGACTCAGCCCCTGGAGCCACTGTTATGACTGACACGATGGGTGACAGGATGAGTGGCTGGCTTCTACCCACTAAATGGTAAGATGCTGATAAACATGCTACAATGGACTACACAGTCCCACGAACAAAAATGAAAGTGACGAACCTTACTGTATTAGTCCCTTTCTCTGATTCCACTGGCAGTGTAGTCCTTAGTTGCAGATTACCCTGACCCAAATCTGTTTCTGCTATCATATTAACTACACAATTTTCTGCAAGCTTATTTCTACTTCTTGAAGAGCAATTTCTTTATTAAATGAACTGATTGTGAGGAGAGAATGAAATAAAACATATAAAGCACTAGCACCGTGTTCATGAATGGGAAATCATTGTTACTGTCATAACTGGTGCTAACACAAACTTCTTTTCAGTGGGATGGGCATCCCACACTTGAGACATGGCCTAGAGATGGCTATTTGTGGCAAGTGGGGATAGATTTGGGACAGATTTCAGGCCAGATGCACACACTCTACAGTGCCTGTTAACTTCATGATGTAAGGTGGAAATTGAAGTCAGGTAGGCCACAGGCCTCCCGTAGACATGTCCTAAGTCTTACAGAAATTAGAGGAGACCTATAAGAAGAGATAGTAAGAGATGAACAGCAGGGAAGGGCCTTGACAATTTGAAAGGACCTGTGGCAGAGAAGGTATTGATGTTTAGAGGGAAAGAATAATCAAGAACAGTTGTCTGTATCCATCAGAATCCCAGCAGCAGTGCTGGTTCAGATGGAAGAGACCATTTATAGAGGCAGGTAAGAGAAAGCAAATGGGGAAGGTTTAGGGACCCAAAACTTAGCAACAGTGGACAGCAGTATATGGCATTGTATCCCGAGGACCAAAAGGACAGCAAGTTAGCAGAACAATAATGAATGAGTCCAGAAATTATGGGAGCAGTGGCTGCAGTCCCTTTACACACACACACACACACACACACACACACACACACACACACACACACACAAATGGGAGCCAGGTGACAGTGGCTCACTACTGTAATTCTGAACTATTCAGGAGGCTGAGATCTGAGATCAGCAGTTTGAAGCTCAGATAGGGCAGGAAAGTCAGTGAAATTCTTATTTTCAATTAGCCAACAAAAAAACTGGAAGAAGAGCTATGGCTCAAGTGGTAGAGGGCTAGCCTTAAGCAAAAAAGCTCAGGGATAACACCCAGGCCCTGAGTTCAAACCTCAGGACACTCCCCAATCCCACCCCATACAAAGCAACATGGAAAGAAGGGAGGGAGAAGAATAAACAACCCAATCTTGTTGTCCTCTTGCCTTGGAATTGGTACAAATTCCTGCTTCTAATTGAAACCAACTGGAAAAGCCTAGCCAGGAAGTCATCCTGGGTCAATACAGTTCTTTGCTATGGGCAAAGCAAGAAGAGGTAAGGAATATTATTTAGAAAGGCAAACAGAAAATAGATCAACAACATAGGCATCAAAGAAACAGGATAGGACTTCATTAACTTAGCAGGAATGGAATTTGACAACAGGGTTGATGGGAAGGAAATGGAGGCATCTCTGTCGAATGAACCTTCATTTTCTCTCTGCCCTTGGAGGGAAAGTTGATGGTAGATAATAACAGCCTTAACAGACAAAGTTATATATGTTTTTCCCCCTACAAGTAAGTTGGCATTGGGTTTTCAGATCTTTTGGGAGCACATGCTATGCTATTATGGGAGCAATGGCTATGCTATGCTATGCTATGCTATACTATACTATACTATGCTATAGAATCAGTCCCTTCACAAACTAGAAGAAACAGCAAGCAGGTGAGATTCTCCTGTGACTGCTTCTCTTTCTCACATTAACCTCTGGACCTACCTTAGTCTCATGTGAGCAATCCTTTGGCAAGTTAGAGACCCACACAATTTAAACTATTTCCCCTTTGGGCTTGGGCTCATAATTCTAAACACCAATTATTCCTATAGACTTCTCTCCTGGGAAAAAAAATCAAGAAATGTGGATATACATATATATATTTGCCAGTCCTCGGTCTTGGGACTCAGGGCCTGGGCACTGTCCCTGGCTTCTTTTTGCTCAAGACTAATACTCTAGCTCTTGAGCCACAGAGCCACTTCTGGCCTTTTCTGTTTATGTGATGCTGAAGAATTGAACCCAGGGCTTCATACATGGTAGGCAAGCACTCTACCACTAACCCTCATTCCCAGCCCCAAGAAAAATAATTTTTAAAATAATTTTAAAATGATTTTTCACATTATAAAGCTCTAGTACCCTACTCCTACCATGGATGCCTGGATTAGAAAACACTTCTTTGTCACTGAGCATCTGTAAACTTCAAAAACAAGAGGAGCTGAAGAACTTCAGACTTTCAGAGATAAGGATGAAACCTATACCTCTTCTCCAAATGATTGGTCCTAATTCTACAAATAACTTCTCTACCTCCTATATTTAAAAAACATATTTCTTTTTAGCACTAAAAGGAAGAAAATGTGAAATGATGACGCAAAAATTTTGTTTAGAAGATGGTCTCAGTCTTTTTTTTTTTCCTTTGAGGTCTTTTAAGTGTTGGGCAAAATTAAGTTTTAATATTAAGATAGCAAGTAACCAGAGATAGTTTGAAATGCTGGTTGGTATAAATCTCAAAACACCTGAGCACTGACTTCTCACATCAGTTCAACATGAAAATGTCTAGTCTTCCACAAGTCTTCTGTTCTAGAGGGAGAACAGCATATTGACTTCTCCAGCATCTGTCACCCAACATACTAATCTTCCTCAAGGATCACTGCTAATGGATCACTACACAAGCTTGACTATGAGTCATTTTACTCACACCTCTGGTCCTTGGAGATAGCAAATAGAAGGCTAGCAATTGGAAAGAGTTTACTCCCAAGTTCCTGTCCCCTAGCCATCAACAAAACCAATCTTTTAGGTCAGAGAGAGAGAGAGAGAGACAGAGACAGAGACAGAGACAGAGACAGAGACACAGAGACAGTGACACAGAGAGAGACAGAGACACAGACAGGGAGAGGGAGGGGGGAGAGAGACAGACAGACAGAGAGAGAGAGAGAGACAGAGACAGGGAGAGATCCTATGCCTTTTCTTACCCAGAATCTATCAGCCACATTTACCTGCATCTGAGCCTTTTTAACCAGAAGGCATCTAGGCCAGGAATCAATAGTCTCAGCACAAGGAGGTTGGGAAAGGGGATGGGACAGCTTTAGAAAGAAACTTCAGTGGATAATTAAGAAACTTAAAGAAGAGGCCTAGGATAAGAACAGAGAGCCAAAGATGTCCTCTGGCTTCCTCTTGTTGCTAATAATACCTCAGGTAAGATTAAGAGGCAGAGAGGAGCTGGCCACAGGACATGAAACATTCATTCCTGGAGAGGAGAATGGGAGGATTTGGTGACCACAAGTAGACTTGTGCTTTCTCCACCCAGTGAATCCTGATATCTCAGAAGCAGACAGCTTCTGTGTAGTTCTTGGAGGTTAGTAAATCTATTCGGAGCCCCCAGCATTTCTTCCCTCATAGCCTGCACCATGGGCTTTCCTCAACACCTAGAAATGATGTCCTTCTGGTCATTTGGGGCCCAATGGCTGAGAGTAATGTTGCTCCTCCCTCCCCCAAATCGAGCCAAGGATGACATGAATGCTTTTAAACCATACAAGGTCAACTCTGAAAAGACCCTCAGAATGTTCTCTAGGCCAACCTTTCATTTTACCCATACAGCCACTGCGGCCCAGGAGAGGAGACCTTCCTTCCCATAAAGACTCCAGTGAAATGTATCCAATCTGAGTCAAAAGACTACTTAATCCCACAGTCTTCTGTGACCCCATGAGCCATTTAAGCAATGAAAAGCAAATGTAATTTATTTTAATGATAGAGGAGGGCATGTTAGCTTTGAAAAGAAATAACGTGAAATGTGTTTCCCAGATAAGGTAAAGGGGCAAGAAAAACGATGGAAGGCCTTGCTCTGCAAGGTTTAATTTTCATTATTTTGAATAGGTTCGAATTGCATTTGCCCAGCACTCGTTGTGTTTAATATTGCTGATGTGGAAGGGGTCTGAGGGGACTATGGGCTTCACTGCTCTACAGAGATTCTCTTTCTTTGAGTTAAAAAAAAAGAAGAAGAAAAAAGAAAAAGAAAACACACACACAGGAAAAAAAAAACCACCAAAAAAACACAACACACAGTTAACCACCTGTCAGGGCTGAGGGTACAATGAGACCCCTGGAAAAAGAGCTTTTCATGCATGCGTAATATATTTGTTCAGCTATTCACTTAATGAAGCTGATAAATGTGATGCAAGACAATAGTCAAGTTAATCTATTTAGTAAAATGTTTTGAGACTTTCAGGCTATGTTAAGGAGGGGAGCGTTTGGAGACATTCTCATTTAAATGCGCTCATCTCCCCTCTTAGACTGCACAAGGGGGTTCGGGCAATCTATGTGAATATAATTTCTTATAAACGTGTCTTTAATGGGTTTAATTCACCCTTGCCAGCTGTTTTGGGGGCTATTTTGTAAGAGCAAAACAAACGTTTCAGGCTTGGAAAGCTAGTTAAAATTAGTTTCGGTCAGCGAGGCCAAGCTATATTTCCTGCAAACCATCTGCTTGATTGGCACAATAGAAGGATTTTCAAGGAAAAAGAGGGGAGTGAGTGTGAAAGGGATGGGGGGGGGTGGAGGCGAAAATGCTAGAAAGGGTTGGGCCAGCCGGTAGCTCCTTGTGGCCTATTCTAAAGGTGAACCCCTTAGAGTTGTCTTAATAGAGAGGCTGTGGCGGTAGGAAAGCTTTCAGCCAGCGCCTCATTGCCTGGTGGATCAACTCTCCCCTCCCCAATCCCCCACCTCCCCAGCCTTGAGGAGAGAAGCCCGGGCATCCACGCTTTTCCATGCCTGGGGGCAGCGTCCCAATGATCTTGCCAGTAAACTTTCCTAGGGCTGATGGCGCAAGGCAAAATGCCAAAGTCTGGGAGTTACAACTCCCTCTACATCTTCTGGGAAGGCCAGAAAGTTTAGCAAGCTGTCCATTGCAGGGTCCCTCCCCCCACCTTCTGGGACGGCTAAAACGGGTACGCTTCCCTCCCCTGAACCAACCTTCCTTCCTTCCTTCCTTCCTTCCTTCCTTCCTTCCTTCCTTCCTTCCTTCCTTCCTTCCTTCCTTCCTTCCTTCCTTCCTTCCTTCCTTCCTCCTTCCCTCCCTCCCTCTCTCCCTCCTTCCTTCCTTCCGTGGCCTAAGCTCACCTAAGGGGGTTCCTAGGTTCACATTGCCGAGGGCTTTGAGATCGGGGTGGGTTTGGAGTGTGGGGCTGGGACACGCCCGGCTCCTTACTGCCCAGGGGTGCGTGTGGAGGACAGCAACTCTCCAGGCTGATTCTAGAGCCCTGGCAGCTTTGGCTTTGTGGGCCTAGGGAGTCCCCGTCAGCTCTGCTATGGGCCTTACCCATATAGTTGTGGCTTCAGTCAGCGCCTCCTCCAAGTCTCATTTCCCCTCCCATCTTTTTTTTTTTAATTATTTATTGTCAAAGCGATGTACAGAGGGGTTACAGTGTCATACGTAAGGCAGTGGGTACATTTCTTGTATAACTTGTTACCTCCTCCCCCATCTTCTTTTTCCTTGCAAGAGAAAATAGGCAGAAAGCTCAACTTAGCATAAAGGACGCAAGTGATTTCTCCCAACATCAACTTGAAGATAACGACATTACAATGAATGGCAGGACGCACAAAACCCCAGGGGCTCAGGTCAAACGGCATTCGTCACAGGTCTTAGCCGCAGCCGCCTCGCCGCGCAGCCCCTTAGGCGATGGCGGGGTTTGAAAAGGCGCGTTCAAGGAGATCGCTTAACGGGAGATCCCTTCCCCAATTTCGTGCTTCCTTTGGGATTTACTTTTGCCTTTTCACGGGGCAGCCAGCGCCAGCTCCCGCCCGCCCTTGGGTTTTTTTCCCCTCTTTGGTGCCTTGGGGTTTCTTTAGCCGGCTGTGGGGACCGGACTGCAGGAAGCGGGTCCACGTGCGTCGCAGCGAGGGGTTGCCCCACCTTCCCCCCAGCGCCGGGCTGCCTTTCAAACGCCCAGACGGTGGCCGCGGCCAGGCTGGGGTGAGGCCGGACGGTCGCGTGTGGCGGGGGGGGGGGCTGGGGGCACGGGCGTGTCCACGATGGAAAGTCACAGTGAAAGCGACACCCGAGGAAGTGCGCCAGCGGGGAGGAGGCTTAAGGAAAGTGGCCCTCCCGGAGGGCTCCTGGCTGGCTGAGAGTTCTCCCCAAACTCCCACCCCAACAAAATCCAAACAGGTATCTCAGTGCTTTGGCATCGCCCGGAAGACTGGCCAAATGCGCATGGATAGAGACGAAAGCCCAGGTAGCCACAGCTACCACCGCTTCCTTTCTGGAGCACACAACTTCGACTCCTAGGCTGGGGTGGGGGAGGAGATAAAGCGGGGTGTAAAGGAAAGTGGGAGGGGGGGCGAGAGGATAGGAGAGAGTGAGAACGGGAAGGGAGGGAGGGAAGAAGGAAGAAGGGCAAGAGAGGAAGGAGAGAGAGAGAGAGCGAGAGAGCGAGAGAGAGCGCGAGCTCCTAGCAGCTCTGGAAATTGAGCTTGTTGCCGTGGCAAGGCAAGGATAAAGCACAGGTGTTCAAATAGTTTAAACTTTTCTTGCCTATTTTATTGCAAAACAGCAAAAAGAGGAACTTTTGAAGTTCCTGGACAGATCGGCCTCTTTTCCAGGGGCTTCTGACTAATTCCAGCAATGTGCTCCACCTATTTAAAGACCCCCCCCCAAAAAAAATAAAGACCCACTTATTTCAAAGTTCTTGACTGGCCATTACTTTTTTTCCCCTGCTCCCCACTCTTGCCTGCCTGGGGACCCGAGAACTCCCCCAGAAACAGTGTGGAGCTCCCCGGGTTGCCACACCTCTGTCATCTTCCGCCATCACTACTGCCTCCGCAGCCCTGCCCTAAATAACTTTTTAATTTGAATCCAGGGAGAACTTTTAAAAGGCTGCCTTTCTGATCTAATGTGATATAAATCACAGATGCACTTTTATTGAATGGTTAAAGCAGCAACATGGAGATCATCAACACAAAACACCCTGTACAAAAACCATCGAGAGAGAAATAAAGCTGGTTAATAAGATTTTTGAGAAAGCTTTGTGTTAAAAAGCAAAAGGGAAAACCAGCTGAAGGTGACAGTTAGTTCATGGTTAATAGGATCAGGACGGCCTGGCGGGACTGCACACTTCTCTTTGGGGAGGTTCAGCCACTCTAAAGAAATGAATGGGACATTTAACACATCTGTTATCTGGCGGAGCAGAGAAATGGTGGGTTGGAGGCTCAAGGCCACCTCTGTCCCAGCCCAGAGGAAAGAGAAGGAATTTTCTCCAGGATTTTCATACCATGGCCAGATGTTGGCAAGGTTTTCCTAGTGGGATACCTAGTTCTTCCCTCCACTTTTCATGCTTTTCACCATTCAGTTCATTAAGTTGCAAAAGCAGTGGCCAAATTAAGGCTCTTTCTGGACCTTTGCTGAGTTTCAGCTCACACCGCCCAGGGCACCTGGATGAGAGCCAAGATAGGTAGCTCACCTGGGGCACCCTAGCTTTCCCCTGAGCTGAACCCTTTCCAGATGTAACCCCCCAATATACAAATGGGGTTCTCTGGAGCCCCACTCTGTCGTGAGCTGACAGGTGCTCCTTGCACCTGGAGAAATTTCTCTGGAAAAGGTTTTCCATACCGCCAGGGCTTTGCAGCATCTTGGTTTTACTGCTTGGCTATCCAGTCTCGAAATCAAATAGCTCAAATCAAGAAGTCCACCGTTTTTAGGCAGACACACCTACTAACCCCAAGTCTCCCAGATTATACCAGAGAGACTTTTCACATAGATTTAACACAAACCTCGCATCTGCGTTCTGATTCAGCTGAAGTGAATGACTGATAGGGCTGGAGACGGGAGAGGGAGGGCTATTCTCATGTTCAAGGACTTCAAATTTTCCATCCCCTCCCGCTCAATACACAAGGGGGACGAGTTACTTTACTAATAACCTGAAGATGTATTTCTATGAATATTTATTGATCTATTTCCAATCTCAGCGGGGGAGCTGCAAATAAATTTAGTGCGTTCTTTAAATAATTCTTTTTTTTTTTCCGAGACAAGATGTCATCTGGAACTTCTAAATAGGCATTTAATTAGCCCGGGTGTTGCTTCGGAACAAAAACCGCGGGACCAGAGCTCCGGAGGCGCACTGTATTGCAAAGAGGCGGTCGATATGCAGAATCGATGCGCGGGGGCCTTTGTTGCTGGTCCATTGTGTGGGCAGTGCTTATGAAGACTAATCCAATCATAAATTGCACCCCTGCGCCAATCAGAGCGCCCAGAGCCCGCAGCGAATGAAGCTCGAGTGGAGAACTTTGTTGAACTTCATTGTCAGAGCTGTCACTTTTTCAAAGCCCGGTAGCAGGCGGGCCACTATAAAACCATCACCTCGACGGCAGGACCACGAGGACTCGCAGACGCCTAACTGGAACAGTTCCTTGGAGACGATTGCTAAGCCCCTGAGAGGGCCCTGCGGGAACCGGGAGGGGGGAAGCGAGGCCTTTGCTCTCCGGCCACCGGAAAAGGGGGTTATCCCACCCGCCCCGCGCCTATCATGATGTTCCCCGGGCTCCTCGCGGCCCCTGCGGGTTATCCGAGTCTCCTCCGGCCCACGCCCACGTTGACACTGCCCCAGTCCCTTCAGTCAGCCTTCTCCGGCCACTCTAGCTTCCTGGTGGAGGATCTGATTCGCATCAGCCGGCCCCCAGCCTACCTGCCCCGCAACTTGCCCCCCGCCAGCATGTCGCCGCCCAGACCGGGGGCGCCCACCGCTGTCACCGACTCTGGGACCTCGGACCTGGGTTCCCCGGGTCCAGGAAACCGGCGGGGCAGCTCTCCGCAGACGGCCCTCTCCCCTGCCAGCGAGCCCACGTTTCTGAAGTTTGGGGTGAATGCTATCCTCTCCTCAGCTCCCAGAACAGGTAAGTCAAGGCAGAGCGCCCAGAGCCGATGCAGGTGCCCAGCATTCGCCGGAGCTTTCTGGCCTTAATTTCCTTTACAAACCTGTCCCTGCGCCCGCATGTCCCGAGCAAAAAACTAGAGGCCCCATATTGGGTAACGTGAGAGAGGTTTGACCGAGTTCCAGAAAGATCGGCCTCCTGGCTGGGCCTGCGTTCTGAATGAACTTGAGCGGGCGCTCGGCCCCGCGCGCGGCTCAGCCCCAGGCGTCGGAATTTCTGCCCTGGAACTATTTTTAAAGACCCGAGAGATGGAGTTGTTCCAGCCAAGACGATATGTTTTAGGATTAGCTGTGATTACGTATCTGCAATCTATGTTGTAAGTGGGTTGGGTGGAGATTTGGGGAGGAGGGAGGGGGTCTACAGGCGAGAGAATGTTAGGAACATCTATTTGACTCTTGTCCTTTCGTTTGTAAAAGATGATTTTGAAACCCGGCCGTGTTCATTATCACATGTGTTCAGTACGTAATCAAGGACGTAATCAAATGCTGTCTTCCTCTCTCCCTCCCAGAAACATCTCCAGGCTTGCTCCAGAGCCCTCCACCCAAAACCTTCGCGTTTCCTTATTTCGAAGGCTCCTTCCAACCCTTCATCAGATCTTCCTATTTCCCAGGTGAGTCCCCCCCTCCTTCCGTGTGCGAGGCTGGACGGCAGGCACCCAGCCCTGGCCGCTCACTCTCTGCCTCAGCGATATTTCTCCGTCCACCCCTCGGGGTTACGCTAGTTCAGAGGTTGCGAGGCTACAACATTCACGAATCCGTCGCGCCAATTTGATGCCCTATTTAGCACAAGCAGTGACTGCTTGACACTTTGCACCAATTCCCTGCTCTACAAATTAGCAAGAATTGTCATGGTCCCAATTTGAGGCGGTTCCCTTCCCGGCGAGGGGCTGTTGGCATCCCTTCACGCCGCCGTTTTCCCACAGAGTCACTGCACTTGACCACGATTCCCCCACAAAGGTTTCAGCACCATGACCAATTGGTCAGCTCCTCCGGGCAGCCACACACAGACCGGCCCTAGCCCCTCCACGCTGCCCAGAGACACCTACCAGCCGGGGCTAATTTCTCTTTAAGGCGCATTCAGTAGTGGGCTTTTTCACAAGACCACATGGGGTGCCCTCTTGTGTGGGACGCCTAGGGTCAGCCGGAGGAGGGGGTGATGGGCTAGATCTACCCTCCCAACCTTAATATTCCACTTCCGAACCGACTACCCAACCCCTTTACCTACCCTTCCCAGATTGGCTTATCTTTTTAAGACAGTTGGGCTTGGCAAAAACAAGCCTCCCGAGAGCGACCCGCCACGAGTCCCGCCCTAAAGGAGAAACACCTTGTACCGCTTCCCCGAGGTTTTCATCCTGAACTCTCACTGGTGATTCAAATGACTGAAAAACCTTGCAACGGAGGCCAGTGGGGCAGGGAATGGGTGAGACGAGGATGGCTCCCCCAAACATCAGCCAAAGAAACAAGCAGTTGATTTTTTTTTTTTTTTGTATAAAGAGGGAAAGGAAATTCAGCACCCCCATCACCAAAACCATTCATGCCCCTGCTGATAGTGGAATTTGCTCCCTTTCTCCTGGCTCTCAATGTGCTAACAAAAACAACCCGAGCTTTATAAATAGCTTTTCATGTCCATTTAATGAGAACGAACGGGGAAAGAGAAGCCTCTACCATCAGTATTCTCTCAATGGTCTTGGCCTGCAGTTGTGTTTAGTTTGAAAGTGTAAATCTCTTTTGTCCCCGTAATATATGGCTTTCTCTGCTTGTCCACGGCCTTTTTCTGTTAGTTCATTACTACACAATTACCATTCACGCTTCATTAGAGTCTCTGTTTCTTTTTGTTTTTTCTTTTTCTCTCTCTTAAAGCGAAACTCTCCCCCTTTTTACCATGCCAATACCCATTGGGAAGCGGTCAATGTGCTAATTAGCTGCCACTCTTCATGTATTCGGGCCGAATTCTTTACGTTTTGTGGGGGAGGGGAAGAAAGATTAATATAAAAAAGATGAATACTGATTGGAGTTTTCAAAAACAAAATCATCCGAAGCGGATTTTCCCCTCTCCCGCAAACCAACAAAGAGCTGTATTCTCCTCTAAAGGGCGCAGACGCCCCCAGGGTGACGCGAGGCTGGGGTGCTGAGCGCAGGACTGAGCGGCTGAATATTTTAGCTTCATTTTCGAAATTTATTTTTCCTGTGGCTCTTTTCGCTGGCCTACGCAGGTTTCCCTGCGGACGTTGAATGGGAAAAACGCACCAGGCCATTGTAGGGGGTTCTTTTGGTGCTCCCCCCACCCTCCTAATCCGGGTTTGCACGGTTGAAAGAGAAAGTTATTTGGGCGGAAAGCGCCTTTCACTCTCTGCAGGTTTGCAGGTTCGAGGTCTATTCTCTAGCGGGGGGAAAGGCGTGCTGAAAGAGATGAAGGGACCCGAGAGAAAGCGAGGGCGAAGAACACACTGGGAAAGCCGCGATGGAGGGCGGGCACGACCCCGCCCCCGAGGGACACCCCTACTCACCCGCCACCCCCCCCCCTCCGCAGCTTCCTCCAGTGTCGTGCCCATCCCGGGGACCTTCTCCTGGCCGCTGGCCGCCCGCGGCAAGCCCCGCCGGGGCATGCTGCGCAGAGCCGTGTTCTCCGACGTGCAGCGCAAGGCGCTGGAGAAGATGTTCCAGAAGCAGAAGTACATCAGCAAGCCCGACCGCAAGAAACTGGCGGCCAAGTTGGGCTTGAAAGACTCCCAGGTGAGGGAGGGGCCGGCTCCCCCCGCGCCCCACGCCCACCCTCGTGCCAATCCGGGGGTTGGGGGGGGAGTCCCCGAATTCATGCAGGCCCACTGCAGAGAAGGGGAAATCGAGGCCCAGAAAAGCACCGAGTGCCTGAGGCAACCTGCTCAGGCCCACTCTTCTTTTTCTTTCTTTCTGTCACTCCTGGGCCTTGAACTCAGGGCCGAGGCGCTGTCCCTGAGCTTTTGCTCTCGAGGCTAGTACTGGGCCACTGTGAGCCACAGCGCCACTCCTGGGTTTCTGGTGGCTCACTGGAGATGGGAGTCGCACAGACTTCCCTGCACGGCCTGGCTTCCAGCCGCGACCCTCAGATCTCAGCCCCCTGAGTAGCGAGGATCACAGGTGGGGGCCACTGGCACCCGGTAGGCTGCCTACTTCTTATTTCAACCTCAGCTCCCCAAACTCTCCCAGGCCTAGCAGCATCCCCCCCACCCCCCCCCCACTCCCCCGCCGCCGCCTAACTGGGCTCTGTGCAGCAGTGTGGCAGGGGCAAAGAAGCAAGAAACTGTAAGGGTGGGGTGCAGGCGAGGGGGGAGACGGAGTCCCCTCGCCCCCCTTGGTCCCCTCCCGGGCTGCCCACCACGCTAGGGGCTCCCCCTCCGCTCCCCCAATCAGTTCCTTGCTGATCTCGCGCACCTGGTTCCCCAGGTGAAAATCTGGTTTCAGAATCGGCGAATGAAATGGCGCAACTCCAAGGAGCGCGAACTGCTGTCCAGCGGGGGCTGCCGTGAGCAGACCCTACCCACCAAACTCAACCCGCACCCCGACCTGAGCGACGTGGGGCAGAAGGGCCCGGGGGACGACGAGGAAGACGAGCGCCGGGGCAGCCACCCCCACCGCCTGGCCTACCACGCGCCCCCGAACCCCGGGCACCCGCCGCTGCCCGCCTCCCCCGCGCGCTCCGGCAGCCCCAGCAAACCTTCGGACTTCTCCGACTCCGAGGAAGACGAGGAGGGCGAGGAGGAAGAGGAAATCACTGTGTCCTAGGAACCTCTCCAGCCCCCGGGGTACTGTTTCTAAGTGCTTGCAAACGGAAGAGATGGGGGCCTAACCTGCCAGCGGCCAGCACACTGCTGCGCCCTCGTCCCCTAGAACCACGGAGTCACCACCACGAGTGCCACAGGCCGTTCAACTGTCCCAAAGAGACATCTCCCTCCCCTGCACCAGCCCCACACCACAGCAATGGAGGGCTTGGTCCCTGCCTTAACGTTTCCTGCCAGGTTTCCTTCCCATCTGGTTCTTTGCAGGAGATTTTAAATGGCTGGTGGGGTGGGGGGAGGGGGTTGAAAGGTGTCTCCCTTCCCACAGCCTGGCAACTCTGAGGGGTTAAAGCCCCACTAGTCTTCAGCCAGGACAACCTTGAATATGTGGGGGGGGTTTAATGAAAGGAAACAGGAATCAAACACCCAAGCACAGAACCACTTCCCGGATCCCTGACTTTCCAGAAGCCAGAGCTTCCCATCCTTTGATAAACTCGGGCAATTCCACTCCCAACTCAGTTCCTCCGAGAAAGAAGTAGTTGTTTGTGCCTTTTGGCCTAAGGGCAAATAAATATGGAGTCTTCTCTCATTTCCAAAGGCTCTTTGGGGAAAAGCAGTAAATGAAGAGCTGCTGGAAGAGTCATTTCCTGCATGCATGTTTTAAAAATTTCCAAACTTTATATCCACAGAACAAGCACCAAGGACTGTATCCTATGCCCTCTTCCCGTTTCCCCAGGCGGCATCGCTCAGCTGCAAAGGTCTGAAGACTGGGTGGGAGGCAAACAGAGAGAGAGAGAGAGAGAGAGAGAGAGAGAGAGAGAGAGAGAGAGAGAGAGAGAGATCTATAATTCTCTTTATTTTCCCCATGAGAAATTTTGCTGTCTTTGCACAGCTCTTATGAATTGTACACTATCCTGTATATATGTTGTGTATGGATATTTTATACCAAGGTGAATGACTATAAAAGACTGGCTAGGCATAGCACCCAGTGGCTCATGCCTGTAATCCTAGCTACTCAAGAGGCTGAGATCGGGCTGGGGATATAGCCTAGTGGCAAGAGTGCCTGCCTCGGATACATGAGGCCCTAGGTTCGATTCCCCAGCACCACATATACAGAAAACGGCCAGAAGCGGCGCTGTGGCTCAAGTGGCAGAGTGCTAGCCTTGAGCGGGAAGAAGCCAGGGACAGTGCTCAGGCCCTGAGTCCAAGGCCCAGGACTGGCCAAGAAAAAAAAAAAAGAGGCTGAGATCAGAGGATCACAGTTCAAAGCCAGCTGGGACAGGCAAGTCTGTGAGACTCTTATCTCCAATAAACTACTCAGAAAAAGCTGGAAGTGGTGCTTTGGCTCTAGTGGTAGAGCACTAGTCGTGAGCCCAAAGAGACTCAGGGACTGTGTGCCCAGGCCCTGAGTTCAGGCCCCAGGACTGGCAAAAAAAACAAAAACAAAAAAGACCAAACAAAAAAAAAACAAAAAAGATTTCTTTCTTTTTCTGGAATTGTTTTTAAACTTTAAAAAAAAAGATAGCTGTCTAACTGCATAACTTATAAAGAAATACTTATTTTGTATTTTTACCATGTACATATTTTTATATATGTGTATATATGTGTATCAAATATATACATATATATCAAGATATATATATATGTGTGTGTGTCAAATGAATAAATGCCAAATAAAAAGTAGAGTGGCTATTATGGTTGAGTGATGTTGTTAACTCACACAATGTAAGATAGGTTAGACCAAGCCCTGGGCTTTAGAGATAGCAAGTATCCATGGGAACCACGACTCGCCTCTGGCTCTCAGCCCATTGCCTTTCTGCTTTGCTGTATCATCAAAACCAGATTCACTACAAGACATAAAACAAACAGCTACAGTACAGTAGGTCCAAAAGTTAGGTTTTGCAGTACTCCTCCTCTAAGACTGAAATGATAGGCTGAAAGTCATCCATGCAAGCCAGTCTAGTGGCTCCAGTTGGCAATGGTTTTCCTTTTTTCCTTCAAAGCCTACACCACCAGGGTCTAGTGGCTCACACCTGCAATCCTAAATACTCAGGAGGCTGAGATCTGAGCATCTCTGTTCTAAGCCAGCCTGAGAGTTAAAAAAGAAAAGTCTGTGAGATTCTGACCTCTATCCAGCAAAAAGCCAAAAGTAAAAGTTGTGGCTCAGATGGTAAAGTGCCAACCTCAAGTGAAGAAAGCTCAGCCACAGTGCCTATGCCCTGAGTTCAATCCCCAGGACTGACACAAAACAAAAATCCTACACAAGAATCCTCAGAAAAGCTTCAAAATGAGTATAGACACATTGCCTTTTAGTATATCTGGTCTTTAATAGGAATGTCAGCAACAGTCACAGCATGAGAGAAGAGATTCAGACTCTGGAGTCGACAAATGAAAGTCTTTTTGCAGACTAGCATTTGGTCAGAATGATGGATCTAATCAGCAATCTAGGGAGCAAATAAAGCCAGTTAGAATCATTGGGGGCGGGGGGAACCTTGAGAGACTGGCCTCTGCCATGTAAGCCATACAGACCCAAGTTTCTTTGTGATTCAAACTCACCCTCAAAAGTTAAAAAACAAGGTTGTCCAGTGCGAACTTAGGTAGTTTATGCAGTAGCTTGGATTATAGGGCAAAAGTGTATATATTCTTGTTGAATTCCCTCCCTTTTCAAATAACACAAATGTCCTCTATGCAAATGTTACCTGCTGGTCTTCTCCTGACCTTGGTACTCACTGTGTTTCTTGTGATTAATGGAGGATCCTTTGAAGAAGTTGTTTTGCTATGTCATTCTTCATAATTATTATGATCCAAGAAACCTCTCCAACCTTTTCCCCTTAACATATGATTGGCATTCAACAGTGTATGTCTTCATTTCAGACAAGGAACAGACTCTGCTTGGAGGGATTCAGTCCATTTTCTGCTTCCCTCTCCTCTTGCCTGGACATCCAGAGACAGGTGACTGTCCAAAATTGCTCACTGCATACGCAGTAGTTCTAACTTAGAGTCAGCTGTTTTCAGGCATGGGAATGGATTGGTGCTGAGAGGTAAAATCCAATTACCCTGAGTCACTGCCATCTTTTTTGCAGCCCATATAGTCTATATTGTATAGCCAGCATGTGGGAGCTGCCAGCACATTCTTCATTACATGCATGGAGAAACAGATATGGTCCATGCTTACAATGAAATATTAATCAACATTGAAAAAAGAAGGAACATGCTTCAACATGGATGAACTTTGAGACACAATCAGACACAAAAAGATTAATAACCTTATAATTTCTGGTATCTAAAATGGTCTCTCAGAAACAGAAGTAGAATTCTTGTTTCCAGGGTGAGAGGGAAACGGAGCAGCAGAGTTCCAGTTATACAAGGTGAAGGCAGTTGTAGAGATCTGTTAAGCACACTATAAAACTACACACTTTAACTGGCTTGAACAGTAGCTATTATATGGCTTTTTGCCATGATAACATTCCTTTAATTTTAAGAAGTCAGATGTGCTGGATAATGCACTTTTAAAATCTCAATAAAAGTTAAGAAAATCCAAAAAAGGAAAACACTGTGGGGTCTTTTAGATCAGGAAGTGGGGTTTTTTTTTGAGGAATGAACCAGGGATCTTTATTTGTTAGGCAAGGGCTCTACCGGTAAGTTATACCCCCTTATCCTTGCTCCTTGGAGAGCTTTTTTGTTTGGTTTGGTTTTTGTCTTTTTGTCAGGACTGGTATTTTAACTCAGGGCTTTAACTTGGGCACTCCACTACTTGAGCCATATCCCTAGCTCTCTTTTGGATTTGATGACTTTAGTTCAAAAGACTTCAATAGTCATATCCATAAGCCAAAGAATAATCAATGGTTAGAAGGAGAGACTTTTATTCAGCAATTATTATTTGTCATGTAGCCATTCTACTAGGTGCCTTACACCAGTTCTTTCCCCAAAGTGAAAGACCCAAGAATGGCATGACTCAAGTGGTAGCGGTCCTGAGATTAATCCTCATGAAAAATTTGGAGACACAAATAACATTCCAGATGCTATTCCCTTCCATGTCATCCACTCAATCAACAACTAAGACCTGTTGCTTCATGTGCATTACATCCTTAATAGATTTTTTTTTATTGTTCAGCAATTCTGGTGTCACTACCACTATCAGAAAGAAAAATTAGGGACTGTGAATATGGCCTAGTTTTAGAGTGCTTGCCTAGCACACATGAAGCCCTGGGTTCGATTCCTTAGCACCACATATATAGAAAAAACCAGAAGGGTGCTGTGGCTAAAGTGGTAGAGTGCTAGCCTTGAGAAAAAAGAAGCCAGGGACAGTGCTCAGGCCCTGAGTTCAAGCACCAGGACTGGCAGGAAGAAAGAAAGAAAGGAAGAAAGGAAGAAAGAAAGGAAGGAAGAAAGAAAGAAAGAAAGAAAGAAAGAAAGAAAGAAAGAAAGAAAGAAAGAAAGAAAGAAAGGAAGGAAGGAAGGAAGGAAAGAAGGAAGGAAGGAAGGAAGGAAGGAAGGGAAAGTAAGAAAGAAAGAAAGAAAGAAAGAAAGAAAGAAAGAAAGAAAGAAAGAAAGAAAGAAAGAAAGAAGGAAAGAAAGTTACTTTTTGTTTGGTACTGGGACTTAAACTAAGTTTTTTCACTCAAGGCCTAGTACTCTACCACATGAAACATGCCTCTTGTTTCAGCTTTTTGTTGGTTAATTGGAGATAATAGTCTCCTGGATTTGTCTATCTGGGCTGGCTTTGAACAAGGATCCTCAGCTCTCAGCCTCCTGAATACCTAGGTTTGTGCATGTTAGTCACCATGCCCTGCATATTATATTTCTGTTTATTTCTTTTTAGGCATGCTCTATATGTTAGATTCAGTGATTACAACCTCACATACATTATTTCATTTAATTCACACTATGACTATTTTTCTTTTCATTTTACAGAAAAGAAAACTGACACAGAGATATTTCTGCTTTTCTTTGCCTTCAAAACCCTTTTCTTTTCCCTGGCTATGACCAAGAACAGTGCTGTGGAGACATTTGCCTGAAAGCACGATATGATTTGTGTAAGGTAGAACAAAAAAAAAATTACTTAGCATTGTTTCAAGAAAGACATTGAAGAATGTTTCTGGGATATATCTGCAGAATTGTAGATGTTTTTACTCAGAGACAGGAGATGAAAACAAATGGTGTCTAAACAAAACTGAAAGGAATAACAGCCTTGCTTACATATTGCATGGCACAATGTGCTGGCCCAGTGCTAAAGTTTTCAGTTACTTTGGTCTAACCTTGACTGTAACTTTTTTAGATGTATCTCTATCTTCATGTGTTAGAATACAAAGCTAAGGCTGAGTAACTTTCCCCCCAATTTCCCAGAGGTGAGATTTGAGCATATGCTCTTTCTACTAAGGGAAGGGGACTGAGAACCCCAAATCTTCATCCTTCCTCCCACCCACTTTCCCAGAGCCCTTGGTAGGTATTTGCTCTTCTTTGTGTGCCAGTATTGGAGCTTGAACTCAGAGACTCATGCTCTCCTGCTTGACTTTTAGGCTGATGCTCTGCCACTTGAGCCACACCTCCTCTTCCAGCTTTTTGATGGTTAATTGGAGACAAGAATCTCACAGACTTTTCTGCCCCCAGTTGGCTGTGAACCTTGATCCTCAGATCTCAGCCTCCGGAGTAGCCGGAATTAGAGGTATTAATTACTAGCACTCATCTTGGTGAACATTTAGCTGGAGTCACACAGTCTACAGATGGAAAGACAGTGCTTCATGCATAGCAATGATTTCCTGCAAAATCTATGAACATTTTCAACTTCACATTCTCAAAAACAAAAAAGAAAGCTTTAAGTTGGTAGTTTTATTTTAAAGAGAAAACATATGACTTGTCATTGTTAGTGCAGAAACAAGCCCAAGGAATCCAAAATGTTATCCCATCCTGATCCTGGAACAGCAAAAGGACCCTAGCTAAAACACTAAGACATAATAATGAGTAAAGAATTAAGTGTCGTTAGTTATAATGCACCAGTATCAGCTCATCACACTGACAAACGTCCAGCACTATACAAAATGTTAGCACTCAGGAAGTTGGGAGGTGCATGAGAACTCCTTAATAGTTGTAGCTTTTTCGAAAAGTCTAAATGTGTTTTCTTAGATGCTAAGGGGAATAATATGACCATATTCTTTACAGCTGAAATGGCAAATGAGCTAAGGTGCTTGTTAGAAAGAGAAATGAAGTTTCAATTCATTCTGTGAGAATCCAAAGCGGCAAGGGGGAAGCCCGCCCCCACCACAGGCGTGGTGGGAAGAAGGCTTCTATTATTGAACCTGCTCATCTCTGCTCCCTGCCCACCCACCCCCAAGCAGGGTAATGCCTCTTGGAATTTCTTTTGGCACAAACATCTTGTTTTAGAACTATGTTTGGGCTGTGATTAAAAGAGGATTATTTACACCATACAGACATCCTATGTAAAAGGACAGGTCAACCCCGACATTTTACTAAACTTTTCTGTAAATACCACAACTCAGCAATCATGGCGCACTAAGCAAATGAGATCAAGGGGCAAGAGAGATTGAATTTTGATTGTTCAAAGCAAAAAGTTTTCATTTCAACTAGCAGCTGCCACTAAACTCTTTCTTCTCAAAGGGGATCCAGCACAGCGTCTGGTGATGAACGCAATGCTGAGTTGTGTGCCAAAAAATTCTCTTCTTACAGTCAAAGTTACAGGAGGAAATGGCCAGGAACCAACAATTATGGCTGATTAGGTCTTGCCAGACCATGTATGAACAAGCAGATCTCCGACACCTGAATGAGCCATGGCCTAATATATGAGTATTTCCACGGCTTTGGGGTTTCTGGTTGTTCTTGAAGATAAAGCAGGGCCTTTCTTTCAGGGGCCTGACAATGCAGAGCGAGGAGGAGATAACCAAGTAAATGGATAAAAATCAGCATTTAAAAAAATAGTGAGACAGGGGCTGGGGATATGGCCTAGTGGCAAGAGCACTTGCCTTGTATACTCGAAGCCCTGGGTTCGATTCCCCAGCACCACATATACAGAAAATGGCCAGAAGTGGCGCTGTGGCTCAAGTGGCAGAGTGCTAGCCTTGAGCAAAAAGAAGCCAGGGACAGTGCTCAGGCCCTGAGTCCAAGGCCCAGGACTGGCAAAAAATAATAATAATAATAATAAAAAAAAATAGTGAGACAGAACAGAGCACCAGTGGCTCATGTCTGCAATCCTAGCTACTACGGAGGCTGAGATCTGAGGATCCTGGTTTGAAGCCAGCTCAAGCAATCAAATTCATAAGACTCTTAGCTCCAATTAGCCAGCCAAAGTCAAAAGTGGAAGCATGGCTCAAGTGATAGAACACCAATCTTGAGGGGGAAAAAAAGCTAAGCGAAGGTGTGAGGCCTTGAGTTTATAAGGGAAATGACAAAGGTAAAGAGGTACACAGAGAAGTTAAGGTGGCGGCATTTTAGCAGACATCTGAAGCAACATGAGCGCCTTTTAGAGAAGGATGCAAAGGTCATGAGGAAGATGCTTGAAAGGCCAGTGATGTGTATTAAGACTATGATGGACAGGATCAGAACAGAGTCAGAGAGCTGCACAAGGGCTGGATTCTTTGGAGCTCCACAACTCCATCCTGGGGTTTGAACAGAAGTACCTCAAGCATGACTTAATAACTGTTCTTTTTTAATCATCCTGAATGCTGCAAGAATAAATTTACTCATCAACAGTAGAAGCAAAAGGACAGTTGGCACCTGTCAGAAAGAACGGAATTAGCAGGTTGTAGTATTGAATAAAATATGAAAGGGGGAAAATGGAGGGACGTGTCATTTGGCTAAGGAAAAAAAGTTGGCCACAGAAACCCACGTGGGATTATTTATGAGAAACAAAAGACTAATTGAGAGATTCTTAAGTATATAGAGACCAAATGGATTAAATAAATTATGGGTACGAGGGAAAATTCCTGGCAACAATAGTTTACAAGGTCACATGCTGCGTTCCTGTGTGTAATCTGGAGTTGGAACGCGGGCTGCAAATCACCAATGTGATTTGAACCATCAGACTTCTTCACCTTCGTGAATGTTTGGCTCCCACTTTGTGGTCCTCAGAGGCTGCTCCGGCTCCAGCCATCACACAGTGAAAAGGAAGAAAGAGTCTAGAAGTCTATAGAAAGACTGGACTCCTGTGGCTGATGACAGTGGTTCAAGAGAAGGATCCTGTCTCTGCTCCGTTCTTCTAGGAGCTACTGACAAGGTGGTGGCAGACAGATCCAGGGTCATTTCTAGAAGGGGTGGAGACATATAAAATCAGAATTCAATTAGGAGGGAATAGAGGATAATGGAGGCAGAGGACACTTGCAGAGTCCAGTGCAAGTGGATATATCCATCCATTCTACAGATGAGCAAATTCTATACAGAAACACCACTTGTCCAGAGCCACAGCTTACGAATCTTGATTTGGCTCCAAAACTTGTGCACCTGACTACATCCTGAGTGAGTTTCCTGGGAAAGGAGGCTGAGATACCCTGGTTCTTGTTCTAGCAGCACCATTGGCTCAGGGTGTGTTCTAGGACAATTTTCTTTCCTTTCTGAGTCTCTGTTTCCTCCCGTAAGGGTAATAATGCATGCAGGACCTCCCAAGTATGGCCAACACAAAATGTCAGTGAGGTGCGGGCAGTGAGTAGCTGGGTGGCTGCTACTGGTGGAGGCCACACGATGCCAGGTCTTTGAATCAGGCTCTGTAGGCCAAGTCCTTACTCTGCCCTTGAGTGGTGAGACCTTGTCCCAGACCCTTAACCAGTTGTGTAGAGATGGACAGTGGCTGCTCTATACATTTGTTAGGCAGGTCGAATGCATCCATGGGAGAAAACTATTTGACTTAAGAAGATGCCTGATGAACATTTAATTCCTTTTCTATTTTCTTTACATAGAAGGTAGCATTAGGTAAAGGGAGGGTTTGGGGAGAGAGACAGAAGGGAGGAAGGGAAGGGGGAGGGAAGCGGGCTGCTGAAATGATTAGAATTGCTTGTGCTTTGCCGCCCCCAGGTGGCGATTCATTCTAATCCAGCAGCTGTAATCTGCTGCTGAATCTTCTACAGAGAAGCAAGCTGTCATCCGAGTTTCTAATGGCTTTAGGGACAGTCCTGAAGACACTGGCTCTCAGGGCTCAAGGCAGGGAGCCTCAGGGGCCCAGTGCAAAGGACCTGGAGAGGGCCAGGAGTTATTTTTAGCAGGCAAGCATGGAAGGAGAGGAAGGAGTCGAGGTGGACAAGCCTCAAGCCGTCTTATTTTGACACATCCGGGAACGATTGAGCTAGTTCATTTCCCTCATCGCCCCTCATCAGAGCCCCGAGAAAATAGGGTTTCTCTTGAGAGTAGCCGCCAGGATAGGAGCACAGATTCAGGTTTCCAGATCCCAGGGCTCTTTCCAATAGTCCCTCTTCCTGAAAGACCCCCACCCCTTGCCAAATTCATAAAGCTGCAGACACACCAGGACCCACCTGTCAATCATGGTGGGGACCTCCAAGCCCGGACTTCCATGGGGATGGCATTGGCTGATGCAAAAAGCAGCCCACTCCTGGGGCCTCCAGGACATCCCCACACACAGGGCCCATAGGAACCTCTGCAGAGAGGTGTCCACCTATAGAAGACCAGATGTTCCACCCAGTGACACCTGTGAGGATTATACAGGGTGGCAGGCGGAGCTGGGGGGACTATGCAGGTCCTCCTGAGGACCAGAAGACTGAGGCTGTCCTAGTGGCCCTGCTCTCTCCACACATTGCCTCCTGCTAGCCTGCAAAACAGATGGGTTCCTCCTAGTGGGTCAGTGTAGGTGTCTTGCTAGACCAAGAGGCCTTCAGCAATTTCAGCAGATGTGAATACACACAAAGTCACTAAAAACCCTTGTCTTAAATAGGACAACCACCTCTTTTTAATGGAGATTGTATAACTAAGAGGAAAAAACCTTGTGGCTTTCTGACTTACATGTTCTATTGATTTGGTAAGAAATTTGTAAACTTCAATTTAAGCAAAGTATACTTCAATATGTTAATGTGGTAAACTGTTCCTTGAAAGGCAAGCAGAGTATTTTGATGTGGTCACTACTATTTTTTTTCTCTTAAAAGACATTTTTTACATTTGCTATTGTCAAAACTTGTTTCTAATATTTACTTCGTGTGTGTGTGTGTGTGTGTGTGTGTGTGTGTGTGTGTGTGTATGTGTTGGTCCTGAGGCTTGAATTCTGAGCCTGGTGTGGTCCCTGAGCTTTTTTAGCTCAAGGCTAGCACTTTACCACTTGAGCCACAGCCCCACCTCAGCTTTTTGGTAGTTAATTGGAGATAGGAGCCTGACACTTTCCTCCTGGGGCTAGCTTTGAGTCAAGATCTTCAAGTCTCAGCTGCTACGATTATAGGCCTGAACCACCAGTGCCCAGCCAAGTTCACACTTTTTTTTTTTTAAATAAACTAAGTTCTTAATTTTGAAGTATTATGTTACCATCACATCATGGGTAAGAAAATGAGATACTAAATTGCTTTTTGAAGCAAGCAATTTAACTTGTTCAGTAGTCTCTGATGTAGCATATATTTATCAAGTTTAAGTATTTGTAAGGCTTTTGTTTCACCAAAGAGATGTAATTCCTTATGATAAAAATATTGCAGAATCAGTAATAATATTACTAAAAACCACATTGAGATTTTTAAGTGGAATCACATCAAATCCAGTCTTTATATTTAGAAAAAGATATCTTTACATCAAATTTTTAACTTATAAAACTACTTTTCTCCATTTATTTTGATTTTTGTTCTTTTTCGTGTATATTGTGCAGGTACTGGGACTTGAATTTTGAGTCTTGAACTCTTTGTTTTTCCACTCCATGGTGGCGTTCTACCATTTGAACAATTTCTCCAGCCCTACTTTTTTTGCTCATAAGTGATGAGTCTCGGAGACTTTCCTGTTGAGCCTTGTTTCAATTTGCCATCTTCTAGAGTTCAGCTACGTAGAATTACAGATGTGAGTCACTGGCACCCAGCTCTTATTAAACTTATTTCTGATAATTTTCCTGTAATTCTACTGAATTCATCTGAATATTGGTTATCTGAGTTTCTTTGCAAACCTCAAAATTAACTTTTCTTGCTCCTGTGTTTTGACTAAATACCTATCATCTCAACATCTTTTTTTTGGCCAGTCCTGGGGCTTGGACTCAGGGCCTGAGCACTGTCCCTGGCTTCTTTTTGCTCAAGGCTAGCACTCTGCCACTTGAGCCACAGCGCCACTTCTGGCCATTTTCTGTATATGTGGTGCTGGGGAATTGAACCCAGGGCCTCATGTATAGGAGACAAGCACTCTTGCCACTAGGCCATACCCCCAGCCCTCTCATCTCAACATCTTACATGGCAAGAAGAGGCATCTTCTTCTGCCCATATTCTGAAACAGGAATCACTCTACATTTTACTATTCAAAAAGATGCTTTCTATAATTCTTGCTTTTAAATACCCCTTGTATATGTGAGACACACAGGCTGCTTGCCGTCTTGTGAAGACCGCCAGGGTGGGGAAACTAACCCACAGAAACTCAGAAAATAGTGCTTTAAGCTGCTCCCTTCTGGGATGATTTTGTTATACCAAATGATAATACAGAGGGGATGTATAATTGTCCAAAGTCCAGCCTAAGCAGTTTATAGCAGAGTATAGCAGAAAGAGCTTGGGTTTCAGAATCCAATAAGCAGTGAAACCCATATCTACTGGATGGTAAACTACTTTAGCATTACTTGGTTTTTGTTTTGTTTTTTACTTACCTGTGAAATGGAGTGGCTATCCACTTGTCAGAGGTGTTGTGATTCCATGTGGAATTCCATGTGAATTTTTTTGGTACAATTCGTTTGCTACTTTAATACATAGTTCCCTTCCTTCCCTTTTCTTCAAAGTCATCTAGCCCATCCTGTTTGTGTGAACACATCTGATTTCTAGGACATATCAGAATATACCATAGAACAGATATTATGATATTAGAACAGATGTTCTGATATGTCCAAGAAATAGCTTATCATAGTTATGTTCTACCACACCATATAGGGACTAGAGTTTACAATCTCAATACACATTTTATAAAGACCTAGAAGAGAGATTTAGTGTTTCCAACACAAAGGAATTATGTTTAAGGAGGAATGTCAACTACCCTGACTTGATCATTACTCATTGTATAGGTGTATTAAATTATCACATTATATTCCATAAGTAGGCAGAATTAGAAAACATAATTATGGATGAAAATAATAACATAAAATTGTGAATCTCAATGGCCACCCCAAACCTACTGAAGCAGCAGCTCCCTTTTACAAGATGTGCATGGCTCATAAAGCATGACAGTACCTTATCTCTGTGTTCCTAACAAGCTCTGAGTGAAGAGTAACTTCCAGGAGACACTGACTAGAAGGGAAATGTTGACATCCTGGCAAAGATTGTTTTGCAATGTTTGTTGCCTCCAGATAAGAACAAGTTCCTCTTGGCAGGAAGTTAAACTCCAAGGAGCTCTTGCTCTAGCACAAACAAGCCAAACCACTAATCTGAATAAATAAGCATCAATTTTATTGAATCATGAATAATTTAAGACTGGTACAATCATCAGCTTTATTCTCTATGACGTGGGGTATGATCTCCAGCAGATCATTGGCAAATCCAAAACCTCATGACCAATGAAATTAAATAGGAAGGAAGTGAAGGTAGGAAGAAGGGGAGAGGGAAGATGGAGACATACCGTACACAAAATACTCAATTCCTAGTTTTCTCTTTAAAAATGGCTAGAAAAAATTCATCAAAATGCAGCACTTTAATCGATTATTTACAATTTCTATGTTACAATGAAAAATGTACATCTTATAGAACATATTTCATAAACTGCTCCACTGGAAACGACTAGGTCAAAACAGCAAACTTTCCATTCAATATCCACAAAGTTGGATTATTTTTCCTTTTGAAGTAGATTTGCCTCAATCAAATTTGAATACACAGAATTTGAAGAAATAAAAAAAAAATGTCTTCAAGACACAACGGAGGTCTAGGCAAGTCTTGCTCCTTATTCTACCCCTACCCCACCCCTAACCCTAAAATTAAAAAGATATTTCCCTATCTCATTTATGGCCTGTATAATTGTTGTTAGTTTGAGGAAAGAAAAAAAAACTTTTGGTTTCCATCAATAACTCAGCATAAATGTTGCATAGAATTTCATACATTTCAACATTCGCCTAACTGTAGAAAAAGGCAAATGGAAGCATTTGAGACAGAGCTCTAAATGAGTACATAATCACTTTGTCAAAGATGACACTAAAGTAAAAATATGATCAAATAAGAAATGTGCATATTAGACAACCCTGCTCCCTGAAACCGTGGGAAGGACACTGATCTGTGACTGACACAGGACTATGCCACCTGACGTCACTGTTCACCTATGAGGAAGCACCAGGACCCAGGGGGAGGAAGTCTGGGAATTGGGAGGGGGGTGGGGTGTCATTGAAAAAAAAATTCAAACAACATTGGCAGTCACAAGGTGACTGGAAAAACTGCCGATGAGGAAGTCAATTTTACCTCCTCCCAAATTCACAATATGAGGCTGTAAGATCATTGCTTGGGAGACAGACTGAGAAGAGCCACCCTTTGGGGTTACCTGAAGGCTTTGGGTATGGTCCTTCCAGTCATAGGCTAAATATATGCCTTAACAGAACAAGACACATTCACACCCAGATGAGTCAGGAAGGCTGAGCAGGAGAGTGAGTCTACAGAGATGTGAGCAGGGGACCATGGTGAAAAGTTTTCTATTCACCAGTTAAAGGGACACATCCTGGGTCCCTTTCCAAGGAGAGAACTTGGTGCCATTCCAAGTGAAGTGGGCAGTTTCGGGTCAAGCTCTTATGCTAAGAAACAAAAATGCTGAGACAAATCTTCAGTAATGGAAATTCAAAAGATAGAGTAAAAACCCTGATCATTAATAGAATCCTTTACTGGGGCCTGATAAAGATTCTCTTCATAAAACAGAAATAAACAACTCAAAGTTGTAGTACACTCAGTAAGGAAAACACCAGAATGTTGAAGACACAGCAGATTGGGTTTCTGTTAGGGAATGGGTCATGTGGATTTGTAGGAACTTTCGCCTTTTCCTGCATGAGACAGATCACTGTCCAGTCAGGTAGTTAGCTGGAGAAATGACAAAAATCTTTAAAAAAAAAAAAAAACGGGTCTTTTTTTTTTTTCTTTTTCATTTTCTTTTTCCCATGGTCACGCATCCACACAGATGAGTCTTTTGGATGAGAAATCACAGCAACTTGAGTTCTTATGAACAGATGACTTTTTAGCCCTGTTTGCTTTGATGGGGAACACACACACACACACACACACACACACACACACACACACACACACACACACAACCCCAGGCAGGCACAACACTCATGTGAATGAACACGGTGAGTACAAAACCAGTAAGGCATCGCTTTGGGAAGGTCAGCACCGAAGAGGTCAGGCAAGGCTCATCAGGACGGAGGGCAGGGCTGGACTTCCAGGAGGGAATGGCCACCCTCCCTTTCTGAGCTGCGCCATGTTGGTTCTGAAGAAAGTGCAAGTCTTTTGCAAGGTGACCTCACCACCCCGCCTGAAGCTGGGGCTGGGGACCTGGAGGCCAAGTGCGTTCTCAGCCCTCAAAAGACGAGAAGGAAAGGCAAGGTCTGTGGCTCACCCACAGAGGAGGACCAGTCCTCATCCATTTGAAAGGACACAAATATCCCCAGCCCCAGTAAGAGGAGGGGAGGGTGTAGGACTGAGAAGATGGACAACTAAAAACCAAAATATAGCAGTACCAAACCAAAACTCAACTCCTAGGGCTCTCACTTTCACCAAAGGATTGATTCTGACCAAGGTGGGGGTTAGAGGATGGAAGAGAGGGAAGGTCTTCAAAACCAATGAGTCAGAAAGGAAGAAATTCAACTACATTTTCAAGGGTAACCAGTTCTCTCAAGAACTGTTTTCACTATACACAGTGTCTGCAGAAACAAAATTTGATTCATTTAGACATCATAAAGGAAACAGAAGCACCTTGCTCACTCACATGCTCACTTCTTCACACATTCTCATGGATAATCTCAGGCTGATGGGCCCGAGAGAGGAGACTAATTGGAACAGGTCAAATACCTCTCAGGAAAGGAGAGCACCGTTTATAAAACAGAAAAGCACGATGTATTTTCTCTGAAGGTTTCTCTGGGGCACAGCTCCGCATTGTGTTGAGTGTCCAAGGCCGATGCCCTCATTAGCACCAGTTCTTCTGTAGCCGCTGGGTAGAGGGCGTCAGGGTGTGACGGTGGAGTGCTGGTCTTGAGATTCAGGCAAGAGGGTCTGAGCTGAGGGAAAGCTGTGCTATCTTCATCGCCAACTTTGTTTCAGTCTCTTCTGCCTCTGGAAGCTCTTGGTAGGATGCTGTTTGGTTTCAGTGCTCCAAGTGGATTCTTTAAAAAAGATAAAGAAAAAGAAAACAAAACCCTTTCATTCCATTTCTCTTTTCATTTCATCAGTGATGATCCTTTCCCGAGAAGTATCTTCAGTGTCTTAGGGAGGTCACAGCAACAAGGCAAAACAAGGACGAAAGGAAAATGGAGGCTAGTGCAGTTCTCGCTGTGGAAGGAAGTGGTCCCCGGGTGGCTGGCCTGGGGTGCTGGCACCCAGGCAGTGGCTGAGGGGTGAGGGGGTCTTGAGGGGTCTTGGAATTGCTGCAGCTCGGAGGTTGCGGGCTGGGGGCTGGCTCAGGAAGTCATCTTCAGGATGATGTCAAGGATGCATGTGGAATGGGTTGAGGGGAGGAGGTGCGCAGGCTCGGCAGCCGGGCCTCTGTCACAGCGTGGACTCCAACGATGAGTCGAGGATGTCGTCGTGATGGCTGTTGCTGTTGGAGTCGCTGTCGTAGCTCTGGGGGCTGGAATAGTTGGCAGCCTCCTGCAGCCTCATCAGCATATTCATCTGGGGAGAGAGCAGAGGGAGCATGAATGGCACTCAATTTAGTCTGCTGCCCTCCTGGCCTCTTAGAGGCTCATGCCAGCTCCTTCAGGACCACTTTGAGATGGCAGCCCACAAGAGAGGTAGTACACAGAACATGGAGTCTGGGCCAGACTGCTAGGGTTCAAATCCTTGTTTCTCCACTTATTAGCTGCATGACTTTGGGTAAAGTAGTTAACCCACTTGCCTGTTCACTGGTCAGACATTAAGCGCTAATGGTACCCATCACATAACTTTGTAGCAGGGATTGAGTTACTATATTTAGAGCACCGAAGACAAAACAGAAAGTCCCGTACAAGTGTTACATGTTTTATTCCTTTTTTGGAGACGGGCATGCCATTACCCAGGTATAGCCCTTGACTTACATACAGAGGCCTTTGTAATGTCCTCACACCAACATCACTGAAGTGATACAGAATGTGTGTCCACGCCTTACCCCCTCACACAGGCAGGAAGCTCATCTGGACTCCTGGCTCTGGCCAGGGTCAGCCTGGAACCAAATGTGCTCTAGCTATTTCCAAAGACTTTGCAGGAGTCAGAGGGAACAAAGGCCAGAAGATGACTCAAGTCCTCTGAAGTACTTGGGCCACTGCTTCCTCCGGAGAAGAATGGGAGAACAGCAGCACCTAGCACTTAGCTGAAGGAATGAAATGATACAATGTGTGTTAAAGCCTTAGGAATGAGGCTCCCTGAGAAGAGTGAATTTCCCTGGCCTATGTTCTCTATCAGTCATTTGTTTGACTATGTAGAGAAAAAACAAATCACTTCTTCTATTTTACTTATAAGTAGTGTCTGTGTTGTATTTCTTGTAGCACATACGACACTTTTCCATTAGGAAGAGTCTTTCTGGGCTAAGTTCTGGTGAAGTTCAGCTACCTCTCAGGATACTATTTGGAGTCTCTGGGGAGCCAGGTCAGAAGCTGTCCATGTACACAGATATGACGAGGGAAGAGATGGAACTGAAGTACAATGGACAATCCTTGGCAACCAGGATTAGTTATTTACCCATCAAACATTCCTGGTGGTATAATACATGGTTCTGGAACACAACCAAGTAAATCCCATTCTCATGGAGGTCCAGGTCTTGTGAGGGAGCGGATTAGTAAAGAGCTATTAAAAAGATTCATAAAGGTAAACTATTATGATAGAAACCCACAGCCATGGGAAAAAGGAACAAGACTTGGAGAAATACCAAATAGGTTAGTTGGTAACGAGGGGACCAATACAGCTAACTCTTGGGAGCTGGGGGTTGGAAAAGGATTTGTGGCTCATCATTCAGAGAATTGCAGGCTTTATATAAGTCCCTTCTCAGTTCAATCAGTGATACAGATATTCATGAGTAAGGAAAGACAGTCCAGAGAAGGGCTCGCCAGTCTTTCCTCTAGATATACTAAGTTCTACTTTTATATAAGTTAAAAGTTCACGTGCTTACTCACATAAAAAACACCTCCATGACCTAAGCCTTTAGTGGTGTCTCCATTAGAAATGGCTCTTAAACTCTTTCCTTTCTTCTGAAAAACTGCTGTTGTAAACACTGTAAACTAGGTTGTACACAGTAACACCATCACTAAGTCCTATTTTAGATCCTCAACAGGAGCATAGCTCAACTGTATCACTCAGCAGGATGGCAGACAACCGGTACCAAGGATCATCTGTTATTACTTTTTATCTTGCACATCAACTGGCCATTAGGGAATGAACAGCAAGTCAGTTGTCTTTTAATCCTGCTCCACTTCTTATGAATATCTTCTTTCATTAGGTATAGAAATAATATTCTTTGTTGTGTTTTCCTTTAGCTGCCAAGGAAGCTTGAGGCTAAATTGCAGGCATAATAATGGTCATTCAACTGTGGGAGGTTTACGTAGATTCACTTCCTCCTTATTTTATAAGGATTTTGATTAGTTTGTTCTAGCTTGGCAGAATGACCATGTATGAGTCTTTTATTGGTAGAGAATTACAGAATTGTTTTGAGGTGTTATCATCCCTGCCTGGGTACCTCTCTTCTCTTTAGTAATAGCAGAGTGATTATAATGCTCAAGCCTATTTCAGGCGACACGGATTCAGGCTTCTTGCTTCCACGGGCACTCCTGCTCTTGACCTCTCCTTTTCTTGCTCCTCCTTATTAGCTTGCACTTTTACTTCTTCCTCTGCTCAGCTTTCCATGAGAGACATCAGAAAACCCACATAGCACATGATAATGGTGGCATCTCATATCAGAGAGCAAATCATACAGTACAGATGAAGGGTTCAGACACAATGAAGGTGGAGAAATGAAATCATACTCTTAAAAATAATTCAAGGTTAAAGGCTTCAGTTCAAAAGCAAATCCACAGAAGAAAATATTGGCAGAATTGTCCCTAAACTTGGGGTGGGGCCTGCCTTCCAAAGGCCAAGTTTACTTAATTTCCTATTTTCAAAGTGCCCTGCGTCCCGTTCTGCTGAATACACAGGAATGCTCAATGAATGCTGAGCTGAGAACTCACCAGCGGGTCTCCTTCAGCATCGCTAGGGGGCACCTGCTTGCTTGAGGACCCCTCTCGAGGCACAGAGTAGCCATCAAAGCCCACATCCTCAGGCCGCAGCTGCAACAGGGGAGGCCACTCGTGCTGCTGTGGGCTGGCTGCCCATGGATAGGTGTCCATCACCCACTTGGCAGGATCCTCCCAGGGGGCACGCCTTCCATAGAGCTGAAAACAGACAAGTAACAGTCTAGAAGCAGGCAGTTTGGGGAAACTTCCTCAACATCAGTAGTATGCCTTGCTTAGAAGCCCACCCTAAGCGAGTCATTCAAGATGTAGGCTAATGCACACAGTAAGAACGGAAGGATCCAGGACCTAGGGGCCAAGGACACAGGCTCTGGACCAGCTGAGCTGAGCTTACTCTCAGCTCTGCCACCAACTCACTGTGTAAACCTAGCCTCTGAGCCTTGCTAGTAAGTTGGAAAATTGTTCCAAGGACAAAAATAACAATCTGATTTATAGCATTTGCCAATTTCCATGGTATAAATACTCTCACTATGGCTGATTTCAAACTAACATGAGGTCACTAAACACAGAGTTGGAAAGAGGTGCTCAGTATCAGTTTGCACAAGCCAGGCCTAGAACTCTACTGTGTGCGTCCAACCAGACTTAGCCACCTAAATTAGGTGCTGGGCATCAACATGGCCAGCAGGGATCACCAATGAGCTCAAGATCAATGAAGCCTCATTTCTTAAAGTGGGTCTGACTCACAGCCTCTCTATAGCAATGTGGGTCCCTTAAAAAAAAAAAAAAAAAAAAAAAAAACAGCTACCTTCTGGTAGAGAAGGTTATATTGCAAGTGTTTCTCTCCATCATCTATTTCTTAAAAATAGACATAATAACTAATTTGGACTTAAAATAGTAAACTAAATTATCACTTAATTTTATAAGACCAATATATATGCGTGGAGAGAGAGGGGAGATGGAAATGCTAAGAACAGGACAGAGCCGGGCTGAGACAATGCAATGACATCTTTCTGAGTCTGAGGCTGCCTTGGTTGGAAGGAGCTGGAGGTACCTAATCTACTTCCTCACTTACCAGATGGAGGAATCAAGGCCAAAGGAGCAGAGCTAGTTGTGAAAGATTATAAAGTAGATATGAATTTGAACCTAGGATTAGCTTCCTTCTCTGGGCCTTTTTGTCTCATCTCACCCTTTCTTATATTAAACTCCACTGTGAACTACTGTGTATCAGCCGGGGACAGGTGACTCAACCAGACCTCAAGCGGGAGAGCAGCACATCGGCCTGTGCTCAGCTCACCATTCCTTCCGGTGGGTCCCCTGTCCCCTATCACTCAAACCATCCCAGACCTATGTGTCTGATTTCTGACCAGGATGCCATCCATCCTGCCTCAACCTCTTTCCTAGTGGCTGCCTCCTCCTCTCAGGGGCTTCCTATGAGCTCATCATTGTCTAGTGTTTTGGCCCCATCTGTCTGTTTACTGTATCTTTCTTAACCTGGGGCAATGGTGAGTCTCAGGCTTGGGAACTCAGCTTGGCAACCTAAGCAAAACTCATGATCTTCTCAGGAAAAAGAGCATAAGAAGGTGTAGATGCACTTGTGTTTGTCAGGGCAGAAAAGAACCCAGGATAGTTACAGCCCAGGAAGGTCCATGTCAACTACAAAGAGTCCTATGATTTTCAGAAACATCTCTAAGAACTTTCCAGTAGACTTGTGTTGTCCTCTCCAAGCTAGAATTCACATGTGAAAAGCTACACAACTGCCACCCCCCCTTTCTGACAGCTACTGCTCTGTCTCTACCCTCGACCACCACCACTATGTGGCTTAAATACGTTCAGGGCACCAGAAAAACCAAGCTGCAAACAGTCTTCTAGCCCAAATGTTACAGATGGGATTTACAGATGGGATGCCAAGGTCTAGAGATGGGACACTGCAGGCAATCAGAGCAGTTTGGTAATTGGTAAATGGTCCCACACTTTCCCACCCATTGCTCCTGCTCTTTCCAGCACCAGGCCTGCCCTGGTCACTGGTCCTTTTTAGAAGCTGCCTTATAGACTTCAGAAACTTCAACAAGTGTTTCCAGCAAGAACTCCAAAGGAGAACAGAACTGCAGACTGAGTCATAAGACAAATGCACATTCGATTGCGGGAACATCATCTGTAAGAACAGAAAATATTTTTACAAGCCTCCCTACTTGCCACCAGACATGTCTGAGTCCAGGTGATGAATGGTTGAATAAGTACTGTGGCAAGCAAAGAAAATATCATAAAGTTCCTTGGCTCTTATGCAGAGCCCTTAGGCCAGCAGCAGAGACAACTGTGTAGACAGACAGATGGAACATTCACTTTCCCCAAGGCAGGAGAGGAGCCTGACATCCCCACTGGGTCAGGAAGAATGGGAAGAGAATGACAAGGAGCCAAGGCTTTGGAAACAAAAAATGAGGCCACTGTGAGATACTGGAAGCACACAAGTATCAGAGTACTCATACAGAGACACAGACGAATGCGCAGTCAAGACAGACAGACACAGACACAGACACAGACACAGACACAGACACAGACACACACACACACACACACACACACAACACATACACTCTATTACCAACAAAACCTGAATTTGCAAAACTATGTGGCATCCACTAGGGGGCGATGCCACATTTCCTTCAGGCATGGAGATAGGATCTCTGTGAGAGGGTTTGGCTTGGAAGCTGAAGGGCCATCTTACATTTTGGTTTATGTTGTTGTTAGGGTGTTTTTGTTTCTTTGCCAGTCCTGGGGTTTGGACTCAGGGCCTGAGCACTGTCCCTGGCTTCTTTTTGCTCAAGGCTAGCACTCTACCACTTGAGCCACAGTGCCACTTCTGGCCTTTTCTGTTTATGTGGTACTGAGGAGTCGAAGCCAGGGCTTCATGCATGCTAGGCAAGCAAGCACTCTACCACTAAGCCAGATTCCCAGCCCTGGGATTTTTCTTTTTTCTTTTTTTTTTGGGGGGAGGGTGGGTAGGTAATGGGGTTTGAACTCAAGGCCTGACAGCTATCCCTGAACTTTTGTGCTCAAGGTTAGTGTTCTACCAGTTTGAGCAGCAGCTCCACTTCCCGTGTTCTAGTGATTGATTGGAGATAAGGGTCTTAAAGGCTTTCCTGCTTGGGCTGGCTTCAAACCAGAATTCCCAGATCTAAGCCTCCTAAGTAGTTAGGACAACAAGGGTAAGCACCCCATGCCTAGCTCTTCCCCCCCACCCCACCCCACCCCCGCCCCCTGCTGGGGATGGGATCCAAGGCCTTGTGCATATTGGCAAGTGCTCTTCCATGGAGTTACATCCCCAGCCTTTGGATATTTGAGCTAAGGTTGCAGTATGTAGAGTCCATTTTTGCCTTGAACTCCAACTCATGACCCTCTTGTCTCTGCTTCCTGAGTGCTGGGATTACTGAAACACAGCACTATGCTTGAGGCCTTAGACAAGTCACTTTTCTCGGAGCCTCAATTTTTTTTTTATTTGTTTTGTTTTTGTTGCCAGTCCTGGGGCATGGACTCAGGGCCTAAGCACTGTCCCTGGCTTTAGTTTGCTCAAGGCTAGCACTCTACCACTTGAGCCACAGCACCACTTCTGGCTTTTATCTATATGTGGTGCTGAGGAATTGAACCCAGGGCTTCACGTACACAAGGCAAGCACTCTACCACTAGGCCATATTCCCAGCCCCTCAATTTTTTTCTTTCTTGAAAAACAGATTTTAAAAACTTCTGCTCGGGGCTGGGGATATGGCCTAGTGGCAAGAGTGCTTGCCTTGTATACATGAAGCCCTGGGTTCAATTCCCCAGCACCACATATACAGAAAACGGCCAGAAGTGGTGCTGTGGCTCAAGTGGTAGAGTGCTAGCCTTGAGTAAAAAGGAGCCAGGGACAGTGCTCAGGCCCTGAGTCCAAGCCCCAGGACTAGCCAAAATAAATAAATAAACAAACAAAAACAAATAAATAAATTCATCTATATTTAAAAAAATCCTTGCATGGAATGTTCCCCCAAACCCTATAATAACCCTGTTGAATGGAGGGTCGGGGCTCACGACCTGCTGTGTAGGTGACCATCGTGAGCCCAGGCTCTAGCTTGCAATAAAGACTCTCATGTGATTACAGTGGCAAAACAACAACAACAACAAAAAAAAAAACCAACTTCTTAAATCCTAAAATTAATAGAGAGCTTGAACCAAACTAGCAGTTCAAAATATTTTGCAAACTGTGAAGTGCTACACACATCTACTTTCATTCCTTGTATAATTTATGGCTGTGGCTTCACTTAATCTTTGCAACAACTCTTAATGTCAGATTATTATAATTCCCTCGTATTCATGAAAGCTACTTGGCTGAGCTAGAGACTGGCTCAATTAGTTGACTGGAACTAGGCCCTGGTGGCTCACATGGGTAATAACAAAGCTGAGACAGGAGGATCATGGTTCAAAGCCAATCCAGGCAGAAAAGTCTGCATTACTCTCTTTCCCATTAGTCAGAAAAACACTGGATTGTAGGTATGGCTCAAGTGGAGATCCTGAATTCAAGCTCTGGTCCATATGCACGCATACACACACTCCCCCCCCCCCTCCGCCCCCCAATTAGACTGGGGTCATGTAGATAATATTTGCCTAAGTCAAGCAGCATTTGCATCTAACTGTTCCTACAGTGTACTAGACTGATGAACCCACAGCCACACAAGCTCCCCGACCCCCTCCCCCTTGTCAGTCAGACTCTGGAATGAAAGATAACAATAACTCATCTAGTCACTAGAAAAGTCCTCCGTAACTGAGGAAAGCAACGGGTGTGTGCATCTCACCTGGAGTCCTTCTCTGACAGCTTCCAGAAGATAGGGGATAATGGAGTAGTTCCACAAGTCGGTGAACCACACTCTAGAGCCATCCACATCAATGGGGCATGAGAGGAAAAGCCGGGGCCCTGGGGATCACAGTGAAAATACGTCAGAACTGAAAGCAAGTGGGAAACAGAAGGGCCAGAAGAAACCCTGGTCTGAATATCCCTCTCCACAGGGGCCCTGAATTTTCTGAGCAACGGTAAGGCTGATGGCAGAAATACCAGCTGCTGGCTGTTGGGCGTAGATGGGACCTTCTGATTCCCTCATCTTGCCTCTCAAGGAAACCACACAGAAGAGAGGGTATTCTCTGAGACAGTATTGAGCTTGGTTTTGTTGTTGTTATTATTTTGTTTTGTTTTTGCCAGTCCTGGGCCTTGGACTCAGGGCCTGAGCACTGTCCCTGGCTTCTTTTTGCTCAAAGCTCACTCTGCCACTTGAGCCACAGCGCCACTTCTGGCCATTTTCTGTATATGTGGTGCTGGGGAATCGAACCCAGGGCTTCATGTATACAAGGCAAGCACTCTTGACACTAGGCCATATTCCCAGCCCGAGCTTGTTTTTTTTTTTTTTAATAGCATAATATGTGTCCAAGGGAGAAAAATCATCACACAAATGTGAGAAAATTCACATTTGATTATTTTGCAGTCTTAAAAAACTGAGTAACAACACAGAATGCCCAGGAGACATTGCAATAGGAAATAAAAAAGGAACATACTATGTGTATGCCATGACTGTGGCTACAAGAAGCATGGAAATAAGCTTAGACTGAAATTTGTGTTGTTGGGATGGTGTCATGGGGTAGTGATCTTTTTTTCTTCAGCAATTCTCTATAACTTTATGTTGAAAGCCAATCCCCAAGGGTATTTTCAGCCTGCAGCTCTTCGGTGAGGGCTCCTCACTGAGTTGGCAACTTCTCCATTGGCCTGAGAAGGAACCATCTCCTATGATGACTGTGGTCAGAGATCCACCTAGGTTGGCAATTGTCCCTCTGCCCCTTTCTTTACTCAAAAGGACAATGCATCACCCTATGAAGTGCAGCTAGGGTCTAGCCAAGAGCTCTGCAGGCATCGCTGCCCACCAACCAGCCTTGCCCCCCTCTGCAGGCCTCCCACTTACCGATGGTCACATCCGAGGAGCTGTGAGCCTCCAGGAAGCGGTTGAGGTGATGCCAGACCTTGGGAATCCAGTCAATGATTTTTACCAGCTCCACATTCCGCACCCGCCCACTGATCTCCGTTTCCATGAGCTTCCTCCTCAGGAACCGGCCAAGGAAACCCTTCACGGGCTCTGTGTGGTTGGCACAAAGCACCCACCTGGAGGAAGGTGGGGAATGCTTTTCAGCAATGGTGACGGTTAAACAAAATGATGGCTAACTGCCAGATCCAAAGCATGTTAGAAATAGGAGGTGAAAATGGTAATAGTAGAAAGGCATTCACTATTCACCACGCTGCTCTAAATGCTATGCATTCATGTTAACTCACAATTCCTCATGCAATCCTGTGACACAGATATTACCATTCCCATTTTGCAGGTAGAAATGCCAAGGCAAAAACAAGTTTTATAACTTGTCTAACAGCTGATTAATAATAGAAGAGCTAAGATTTGAGCTCCAAAGGCTGAGCTCAGACGGTCTGAGCTGTCTCAGCTGAGACAGATTGCTCCTTAGGCTTCATGTCAGGCTCTGTGCTAAGATATGGAACTCTAACAAATGACCATGGCGCACTCCCTGGCCCCTAAGAGCTCACAGCCTCATGGAGACAGTGGACAGCAAAAGGAGAAATGGGACGTGACAAAGCATTGGCATCAGAGGAGGGTTCTCAGAGGAGGGGCTGCCAGAGTAGAGACGGCCCAGCAACAAAGGAAGGTGGGAAACATGTTTGGTGAAAGTGCCTGAGTTTAGACTTGACCTTTCAACTTAAGATTTCATCCTGTGGGCAATGGGTGAACTCTGAGCAAGGCGGCTCTGAGGTCAGATGAGCCAGGATGCTCACCTGGCTATCACAGGAAAGAGAATGGCTAGGCGAGAGAGATTTACCTGCAGGCAGGTAAGTCAGTTAGAAAATGATGGCAGTAATGTATATGGAGATGATACAGCAGAGACGGGAAGAGGAGAACAAGAGTGAGGGGCAGTTAGGAGAAAACATAGACAGCCCAGAAGAAAAGGGAATCAGGCTTTTGGAGGCCTGGTGGACTTGATGTTTCTTTGATCATTACAGCTCAGGCTATTTTTAATAGAGGCCTATCTGGTAGACAGTGAAAGTAAAGCCAGGGTCTCAGTTCAGGAGTTGATTTCTCTCCCTCATCTAAAGGCCCAAGTAGGGCTCAGAGCAGGGCTAAGGGTTCTGACAGATGCTATGACAAGCAACAACACAACCTCATCTACAGTTCAACTGTCTGGGAGGGAAGATGAGCTGTAAATGTTAACCGCAGCTAGATCTTGACAACCTAACATCCAGTTACATCCAGACATTCTTAAGTAGGACACTTGGGATAGAGAGACACACCATAATAATGTGCCAGAGTGGTAAAGTACCCATGGCCTCTCCAGAGCTGCCTTCCTGACACTATCCCAGAGGGACCCAGAGTCTCAGAGACTGGGATTCACTCAGAGATTCACGGAGACCAGGATTTCAGCTCTGTCAATGACTGGCTGTGTAAACACATACAGGATTCTCTGACCCTCTGTTCTTCCATGTATAAACTGAGAATAATACACCTAACTACTTTAGGGTGAAGAAAGGATTAAGCAAGTTAAGCTGGAAAAAATGTGCTTAACCTAGGGTCCAACATGTAACAGATATTCGCTACAGACTTTTTCTTTCTCCCCGCCCCCCCCCCCCCCCCGCAGAAGACTTTTTACCATGGCTTGCTTTCCTTCTTTGCAATTCCCTCATTCACCTAGACAAGGGAAGTTAGCACCTTACCTGAAGTTATGATGAAGCTGTAGGTTGGGAGTAGAAGAGGTAGCCTGGTTCATTGTGCCAATGATATAAGGGCTGGGGGGAAAAGCACAGGAAGAGGAAGAAGTCTGTATCCGTGATCCAGGCAGATAACCAACTAGTTGTGTCCCCTCCCCAGCCAATATGTCTATCATGCCATCCTGGGACACCTGCATGCCCAGCATGCCACCACACCTTCCCCCAGCAGCCAGTGCCATCCCCCTAGAACCCACCCTTACCATTTATGGTACTTGCAGTTGAGTAGCCCATTGAAGATCTCCCCGAGGGAGCTGACATGATGTAGGTTGTCAAGGATGATGACGAGGGGCATGTCCACAGCGTTGTTCTCGCTATTGCACTGATCGGCGAGGTTGGACAGGTACTGGCGCAATTCCTGGAGTATACAGGGAAGGCCAGGGAAGAGCAAGCTGTGAGCACACTCCCAGGGAGATGTACCCGCTCAGGCCTTCGTGTACTCCATCAGGGACCTACACAGTGCTGCTCTGTGAACACACCTGCCTGCTGCCACAGGACATCAGCTTAGTGCTCCGGGGATGAGAGGTGGACATAAAACAAGCCTGCATCCTTCCTCCTGGTAGTGACTAGGTAACTGTTGGATAGGCAGTTTTAAGTTTCCATTCCATTATTTCTCTAGGAAAATATCACCTTTATCCACTTTTTATTTTTAATGGTGATTTATTAGCACATATCAATTGTACAAGGGGGTTTCAGTGCTTTTTCCATAAGACAGTGTGCCCTGATCACACTTACCCCTTCCATCTTTCTCCCTCATCCACCCTCTCCATTTCTTAAAACAGTTTCAACAGGTTTCATTATTCTCTTGATATTTATTATGCAAACCTCCAGTAGGCCCCTGTGTCTCCACAGCACCTGCCTGGGAGCTATGAAAATGTTATAGAGGGATTACAGAAGACCTTGACACGTCAAGGTAGCAGAGGCTCCACTTCAAACACAGGCTGATGAGAAACTACAGAGTGCAAGGGGTGAAGAGTCTATGTGCACTGGGGGTCTTGGGAAGTCTTGTGGAAGGGACAGGCTTTCACAATGGGTGGGGCATTGGCACAGCTGGGACTAGGACACAGCCCAGTGAGCACGAGGAAGGAATGCATGTCAGGAAGGAAATAGGGAAAGCAATGGTGCAAGTGAAGGAAAAGGATTTGTGGGCACATAGGACTGACTGATAACTTCTTCCCAGCTGTAGCTGGTATTACTCAGAGCGCTCACACACATGGACTTCTGCAACCCAGTAACCCTGTGAGGGAGGCACTAGCATTAGCTCCACATTACAGATGGAAACACCGATGCAGATCAAGGTCAGATGACTGGCCTGACACCATACTGAGTACAGGCAATGGGATAGATTGAGACTTGGGTGCCCTTCTCAGTATGTCTTTATCACCCCAGCATATCCTAGACCCCAGCCTTGCTCCTCAGAAGGTGACAGTTTCTCTACCTCCTGTAGGTACACATCCACTCCAGAATTCTCTTTCAAGTCAAAACAGGATTTGGTAGTCATAGGAAAACCCAACTTTTCACTACTTCCTTCCACTCTATTTGCCATGGACAGGCCTCTTGGCTCCTCGTGGCTCAGAGTATTCTCTTCTTCTTGTACTGAATGGTGTTAAGCTGGTGACCTGGGTTCTGTATGAGGTTGTCTTATCCAGCAGTATTGAAATCCAACCCAGGTGTCCCTCCTCAGCTAGGCATACTGCAGCTTTCCATTCCTCACTCATATGAAGGCTCTCCACAGATAGCCTCTGAGCTCTTTTCTTGTCCCACTCTAATATCAAAATTACATGGGGGAACTTGTGAAGGGTGCAGACTATTGACTCCCACACAAACTATCGTGAGATCACTCAGGAATGCGGCTTGGGACTCTGCATCTCCAAACACACTGAGAACTTGTATAAGATAGGAGAGCCATTTTTCACATTACCTTTGATTCTCTGGTCATTCTCACAGGGCCAGTTGGGATGAGTGATTATGAACTCTCACAATAAATGAACAGGTCTGAGAAAACACAACTGTTCCTAACAGGGACTAGGTCAGACCCCATGCAAACATCCTGCCACACAGTGAAGCTACTTGATGGCCACAGAGCTCCAGAGTCAGAGACTTCAGCTTGAGCTCCAGTTATACCACTTAGTGCCACTTATAAGCATGTGAAAATCAATCTCAACTTTTTTTTTGCTTCTGCAAAATGGGGATGGAGACAATTACTCTCTTGAAGTATTGTGAGGACCAGTTTGCTGCTCATGAAACAAACAGCTCTATGTGTGAGCTGTTGTTTTGTTGTTAGTGTTGCTATTGTTACTGCCCCACAAAACACATTATTTTGGAAAACCACTAACATAATAACATAAAAAATACTGGTAAGTTGGTATGGACATATGTGGATGGTCTCAAAGAACAACTGTTATCACAACTGAATTAAATTGACTTGTCCACAGATGATGGAACTTCTAGCTAGAAGGATCTGACTCCAGGCCTTCCTTTCTGCCAGCCCCATTCTGCCCTTTTTCCCCTCACTCTCTGTGAAACAAAGACTATATAGGAGATGCTTTTTCCCATTAGGATAGTGGTGGATCACTGGGCCCAATATGCAGCAAACTCACCTTGCTAGATTTATGGTCCACATTAAAGGTGGCGATGACCCCGTCAGTCAACTCCCGTCCCTCTCGAAGCACTACATATTCTGATAGCCGGTTAGCCAGGTAGGTTTTCCCGGTGCCACTGGGGCCAGACAGAATGATACGTCGGTGCTCTATCAGCAGGGAGACATAACGCTGCAGTATGGGCTTGGGGATCAGGGACTCGAATACCAGTGAGTCTAGGCTGTTTTCTGCAAGCCCTGCATTTGAGAAAGACAAAAGAGCATGTGAAATCCTGAAGAAAGGACAGCTTCCTGTGTTTGCAGAATTGGGAACCTCATGACCTGATGTTATCACTTTCCTTGGCAGCTAACTCATCTGAGTCTTGCCCACCAACGTAAATTGACTTTCAGTAAAGTATCAACTGCTCCTGGAAGTCACTTTCTTGTTCATCAGCACTTCATGCTTCTGGTCTCTGTCTTGCCTGGCTTTACCAGCTTTATACTCACCTTTAATATCTGTGCTTTAATATTAAGGCCCTTAGTCCTGAACTAGTCTCAGCAGAATGCAGGGGATCTGGGATCTGTTTATCTATCTGGATTTATATACCTGTGGGTTGTGCCTAAGCTATAGCCGAGTCTTGTCTGTCTGTGTCTGCCACAATCCTGGGGTTGCCTCTTCCTTCTTGTTCTCTCTTGACTATCAGATACCATGCTACCCACACTTAGATGTAATATTAAAGTATGAAAACAACAATGCTTGTATCTTTCAATAAAGAATAACACTAAGTGGAATCATTTGATTTTAGAACGTGATTTTAGAAGGTAAATACTGACTGGTAGACCCAGGCTGAAATGTATATTGAGACCTTTGTTCTTCAACAATATCAAGTGGAAATTATCTTTTTACTTTCTTGACTAGGAAAATTTCATTGATCAAAGTTGCTGGCCTTAAAAGAGATGGTCTCTGGTTGTTGGTCAGTTTTCTATTTTTGCAATACTTGAACCCAGGGTCTCACACATGCTAGGCAGGCACTTGAATATGTGAGCCATTCCTCCCAGCTCATATACATATGTGTATGCGTTTTATACATATATATGTGTATGTGTATATGTGTATATATATATATATATATATATACACACACACACACACACACATATATATATCACATCTGTTTTTGGTTTTTGGGGTTTTTTTTGGCCAGTCCTGGGGCTTGGACTCAGGGCCTGAGCACTCTCCCTGGCTTCTTCTTGCTCAAGGCTAGTACTCTGCCACTTGAGCCACAGCGCCACTTCTGGCCATTTTCTGTATATGTGGTGCTGGGGAATCGAACCCAGGGCCTCATGTATATGAGGCAAGCACTCTTGCCACTAGGCCATATCCCCAGCCCGGCACATCTGGTTTTAAAGAGCTATTTTCTTGGTATTGGTATCATTCCCAAGAGAAGATTTATCCAAGGCTAGCCATTCATACCCTAAAGAAACTCCTTAAAAGTTAAGGAAATTAGTATATTAAGTAATAATAAGTAATAAATAGTAATAAAGTAATCTGAAGGACATTTTAAAAATTAAACAGTATCTTCCTTTTACATTAATTCCTCACTGCCAACAGGTGTCTACTAATGCATTCATATGTTTATTTCTAATCTTCCTCCAACTAGGAATAACCCCTAAAGCAGTGACTGCCCTAGAATGACCACAATGAAGGTCCTCAAATACTTGGGGACAAGCCTGTCAGCTTTCTACTACTGAGCCCTACACCCTACACCAGATCAAATCCAAATACAAACTGGAATGTAGAGTCCCTAGTCTAAATTGCCTTTTTTTTTTGGGGGGGGGGGGGAAGGATGGGGACTTGAACTTGGAGCCTGAGTGCTATCCCTGAGCTTTTCTGTTCAAGGTTAGCCTTCTATTACATGAGCCATGTAGCTCCACTTTCAACTTTTTTTTTTTTAAGTAGTTTATAGAGGAAAAGAGTCTCACAGACTTTCTTGACTGGGCTGGCATCAAACCATGATCCTGAGATCTCAGCTTCCTGAGTAGCTAGTATTACAGGCATGAGCCACCAGGCTCAAGTCTAAATTTAATAATAGTGTCAGCAATAGTAATGAGATAAATGTCATTAAAACAACTTTACATATAAGTGGCTGTTTTGGCCTTTTTCCATTGTACTCTCAGCAAAAGATTATACTGCAGATGCCTCACTTCAGAATATGGTGTCACATCCCTGTTCCTTGGTACCACTGAAGTGAATCACCAAGCTTATGGATCTCTTTCAGCTCAAATCTTTGAGTAGGTCTTAGTATTTTTAAAGCATACATTTCAAGGACTCCAGAAAAATAGAAGAGTCAAGCATCACTGCAAACTAAACCTAAGTCTATCCTTCCAGACACTAAAACTTGATGTTCTGATAGCAACCGCAGCCCAGGCTCTGTAGAATATGGCATGTTCCTCCAGAGTTATCTTGTCATTGTTTCTATGGTGGTTTGGTCTGGTCTTAGCAGTAAGTCACTATTTGATAGATCACTCCTGGAATTTGAACCCAGGATGTAAATGGCTGTCCTTAAAAGGGGTCTTGACAGGAGGACAATGACTGGTTCAGTAATCCATGGCTTCTCTTCCTGGTTTTGTAGCAGAATTCTGTCTCTCTCCAGGTGGTTCAGGGAGAATTACCTGGCTTTTCATCTACCCAGTGGGATGGGAAGTGCCAAAGCTTTGCCTCACTCATCATGACTGCCCAGTGATAGACATTTGACTCATGGTGGGTTTGAGTCAGCCTTAGAAAATTTCAGTCACACTTCCAGAAAGAACTCAAGGCTTTCAGTGGCCATGTCAACAACAGTGTTTAGGAAGCTCAAAAAAAAAGAAAAAAAGAAAAGAAAAGAAAAAAAATCCAAAGCAGTGATGAGCCAGACTGATATAGGATTGGTCCTGATGACACTGTATCTGGCTCTGCCTACATCATTCTCCTAGATTCTCCAAGTATCTGAGCCAATACATTTCACAACTGTAGCATATCACCCACCAGGAAGTAAGATGGGGTAAGGTCTAAGGAGCAATATGTCTCCTGTCACCAATAGACTGAGATCCTGATTTGCTGGTGGGGACTTCTGAATGCTTTAAGAAAACTACCAGGAATTAAAGCTTGCATCAAACACTCGAAAATCACAAGTAAAAATTGCAGTTGATTGGTGCCTTTCAATAATGAAATGTGACTGTGCCGAGGATGGACATGATGTAGCACTCACCAACTTCTATTTTCTGTTCATAAAATATGGAGATAAATGGAGTTTGCTGTCAAATAAATTTGGAACTAAATTTTGGATTCAACTATTTTTTTTTTTAATGGTAGGCATTAGGGATTCAAGGACAAAGTCATTAAAGTACCAGGGAAGTCCTGACCTTGGGTCTCAAACCCAAATGGGATAATAATGCAGGTTCCCAGACTTACCTGGCTGGGAAGCTTCCCTTACACCCACAGAGAATCTTAGGGCCCAGAGTTCGATGGAATATAGTGTGGCCTGGGGCTTAACATTGCTGGGTGAGGAGGTTTTGGCATCTGAAGCTGCATCATGCCTGGGCAAGAGCTTCACAGTTGCATCAGGATACTCACTGGGACTCGTGTAGCCCACAGCATATCCAACTTTCCCCATCTGTACAATGGGACCTTGTCCAAGGCTGGCTGGCAGGAAACATTTGTTGCTAATGATAAATCACCATTTCAATGGAGTTATTAAGAGGTTATTAAGATTCCATCATCTCAGAGTCATAAGACTAATAGGACCTTTTGATATGTAATTCCAGCAATAAACTAAAACGATTTGTTTCAGATGGTGATTGAGAAGGCTGACGCCTACTTAACTGGCTTAGGAAACTGTAGAAGGGGGGGGGGGAACCACCCACATATATTTGCACCAACTAAATTGTGGCCACAAAACTCAAAGTGAGATTCTCAAAAGCCCCATCTCTGCAGGGTTTTTTTTTTTTACCTCGGACTGTCACAGAGATAGTGGTGTTCTCCCCCACCAGGTAGCCACATGGAAGGAGCTCAGGGGTCTCAGAAGCATTGCTGCGCTTGAGTTCCCCAATGCTGTAGCCAAGAACACTGTCAGAATTCAGCCCCAGCTGACTCACAGGGTCCACATGAATGATGTATTCCTGGAGAAAACAAAGTAAAGACCCCCATCAAAGAAGTGGCTAAAAATCCGCCTGTGACTTATGCCTTCACTGCATGATTTATGGTCACATCTCTTCTTTCTCAGATGATGTCTGGGTTGAAATCATGCTATGGAGCTGACTATGTGTATAAAGCCTTACTATCCCAAGCCTCTTAAAATACGGATTTATTTGGTTAAGAGGTGGAAGAGGGGGAAAAAAATAAACAAACTCCTAGCAAGATTGTGAACATTTAGTCTAGGTGAACCAAGCACGGAAAAGATAGCTGAAGTCTTGGTATCTTATGAATGGTGCCGGGAATTCTGACAGGAAATCCTTCACCAGCTACTACTGTCTACTTAGAGCAAAGACCATAGTGGTAACAAAGAAAGCAAAACCTAGGGCTTCCAGAGGAAAAGAAACAAACAACAACAAAAACCCAGCAACTGTATTGCTTTAAAAAGGTCAGTGTGCTTAATTTGGTAAATGTCTCCTTGCTGGTGAGCAAAAGGCTTTGGGTCAGTGATGATATAATAGGTCCTTTGACTGTGAAGTAGCCTTAGGATAGCTAAAGTGAGGCCCAATTATAGGCCTTGAGTGGTTTCATCTTTTTCACTTACTATGACCCTGGAAACTCACATCATATTTCTAATTTTTTATTTCTATTTTTTTTTCCTTTCCTTTTGTTTTGTTTTGAGACAGGGTATCAGGATGTAGCCCAGGCTAGTTAGAATTTGTTATATAGTTTAGGCTAGCCTTGAACTCATGATTCTTTTGCCCCAGCTTCTTGAGTGCTGGTGTAACAGGTATGGACCACCACTAGCTGGCTAGCCACTGTTTAAAACAGATAAAAAGAGTGTATCTAATCACCAATCTGGACCTTCTGTTCCTTTGGGGGTCAGGGGACACACCTCTATAACATAAGGATGCAAAGAAGAGAACAAACCAGGGAATGGCCATATTCAGGACACAAACCTCCCTTGCCCTCCCTGAACCCGGCTTACTTCTTGAGACACTTACTTTGAAGAGCCGTCTAACCACCCCATCCAGCACATCCCACTTCGTCTTGCCACTAACTCCAATACAGCCAATGAGAAACAGGTGTGGTCTGGAATCCTAAGGGTAAGAAAATGTAAGCAGGTGAGAAAAACAGTTAGATACTTTCTGTCCCAGTTGAGGAGAGGATTTATTTTGCCTTAGAACTCCACCAGTGGTTTGAAAAGGGAAGAAAGTTCTATTGGTTATAATAACAGGCAGCACTTGACTGAAATGCAATATCCTTAAAACATTCTCTGCGCTACTGCTGAAACTGCAATGGGTTAAGGAAGTCAAGAATCTCCTCTCTGAAATCTGGTACTGTCTGCTAAGTGCATACTTTGTACAGAGCATGGAGTCCATATTCCTAGAATTTTCTCTTACCTTCCAAATGCCATCTCTCCCTTTTCAACCCTTTCCTAACAACTCAACTCTTCCAAGAAGCCTTTAGTGGTTAAACTACCTGGCTCAGAGCTTAAGCTACTCCACAGGTTTTGAGTACAACTTACACAGTGACGTATTCTGTACTTGTATATATATAGTTACTTTCAGCTTAAAAAAAAAATTCAAGTTTGTCTCCTTGTTAGACCTCAGAACATTTTCAGGACAAGAATGTTTCCATTTTACTCTTTTAAAAATATTTTTTATGGGGCTGGGGATATAGCCTAGTGGCAAGAGTGGTTGCCTCGTATACATGAAGTCCTGGGTTCGATTCCCCAGCACCACATATACAGAAAATGGCCAGAAGTGGCGCTGTAACTCAAGTGGCAGCAGTGCTAGCCTTGAGCAAAAAGAAGCCAGGGACAGTGCTCAGGCCCTGAGTCCAAGGCCCAGGACTGGCAAAAAATAAAAATAAAATAAATAAAATATTTTTTATGTCTCTTATTTTTTTTCAAATTTTTATTATCAAACTGATGTACAGAGAGGTTACAGTTTCATACATTAGGCATTGGATACATTTCTTGTACTGTTTGTTACCTTGTCCCTCATACCCCCCTCCCTCCTCCCCCTTTCCCTCCCCCCCCCATGTCTCTTCTTATTAAAAGATAAAACATGCTGAATCCAGAAAAGTAGTAAAACTCTGGGAAGATTGCCAGAAAACAAATGTCTTTTCTCTACTTCTTTTACATCTATAACCACAGGGGCTAACTGATCATATTGATTAAAAAGAAAAGCTGATAGAACATTCCATTCTGTTGGGTTTTTAAATATTTCACATGCTTGTAAGGACACAGTTAGGAGAGGGGTGGGATTTGGAGGGAAGGGTAGAAGCATGTGGCAGTTAAGCAAAATCAACAGGAAAAACAGTACAGGAGTCTTGCAGGGTGGTGAACTGACCTCACCCCTTGCCTTGTGGCCTCAAATAAGTATGCTTGGCTCCTGGGTTTCTTAGCGGCAAAATGTAGATTTTAACCTCTGGTCAGCTAGCTTCTCCTGCATACTGATGTAAACTGGATATAATCAGTGAAAGTGATTTTCAAACTTTGGAAAACCATCAGTTTGATCTGTTCATATGATGGTTACTAGCTAGTATAATTCACATTCACAAGTATAGCCTGTATTTACTAGAATAATGCTGTTAAGAATGAATTTCTCCCTTGATGAACTGTCACTTTGCTGACTGTGTCCTGAGAAGGAATTCCACTCCTGGAAGCTATAAAAGCATGGACTTTCTTGCCCTTTCAGTGAGATAAGCGAGCCGGCCACAAAGTGGACTCTGGCAGAGAAAAGTCTATTTGCAGATGCCCTGTGGTGATAGGCACTGCGGGTTCTCTAGTTGTCTCAAACTAAAACATTGGCTAGAAACGCTAAGAAGAAAACAAAAAGTTCAAGGAGACTTGAAATGGTGACTCATGAGGCCTTATCCCACTTGAGCCAAGGTCATTCACAGTATCACTGGGATTTAATCATTGAGTAAAATGTAACTTTCACTGGTAACCCCCAGTTCCACCCCCATAGTCTCTGGCTGTAGCATAGACTCTGGAAGAGAATGAAAACTGTAATCAGAAAACTGATCCCCGGCACGGTGACACAAGACACTTCCAGCTCCACTCTCAGCCGCCTGTGGGCTCCTACAACTTGGCCGCCTGTTTTCCCAATGTCTCCTTTGTCTGCAGCCGAAAACCATGCTTGAGGCCAGTTAAGTTTGTTGGTGATCTTCTGTCAGGAGGTACTGGATAGAGGTGCTTAGCTGCCTGGGAAGTGCTTTGGGAATACATTCAATTCAGAAAGGCCATTTCTGAAGATGTTAGTGCTAATCACAGAAAAGTACAGCATGGGACTGGTTTTAATATGTTTTGTTAGGCTTTTAAACAGGAGAGAAAGGGAAGTGTCATTTGCTCACTGTTGGGGGATCAAGGTCACAGTAGTCTCCACTTATCCAAGGTCCACTTTCTCTGTTTCCAGTTATCCAGTCAATCCAGTATCTTGTTATCAGTTCTATTTTACTAGCAGTTGTTGGTAATCTTTTTAAGTACATAATTTGTATATTTAACTTTACCATAGATGTATATGTATAGAAAAACACATATGACACTTGTTATTGTGGTGGTTTCAAGCATCCCCTGGGGAATCATAGAATGTGACCCCATGAATAAGAGGGGACTACTGTATTAAGAAAGGTGTTAGCAGTTAGGTGAACCGAGTTTACAGTTATATCACTAACCTAGGTAGTTCTATCTGGGGAAGGGACAGGCAGGGAAAGGGATCCAACTAACCTCCTTCCACTTCATTTCCTCCTGAAAGCTGACAACTATCTTAACATGCCTGCCTCCTTCCTTCCGAGCCGCGCATTCACCAGTGTCATCCAGCAACATGTCTGCGAATGGAAAACATCAACAGCCTTAGGCACATGGGGACAGCAAAGCTGGCTTCCTGACACCCCAGCTGCCTGTGGTGACAGCAGCAGGACAAAGCAGGGTGTCGGGCTGCAGGGGAAGTGGGTGGGGGAAGGGGAAAGAGAAAGGGCAGAATGGAGAATGCAACCACAAAAACCAATGGTGGACCAACCAAAGAGCCAGCAGGCTGACAATGTATCTTGCCAAATGGAAGTGCAGGGAGAGACTCAACCAAAACAAGAGCAAGAGCAGCATCATGAATGAAAAAAATAAAAGCGCCAGCTTCGGGTAGGCTTAGAAAGGAAACCTAGGTCATGTGTGCAGATGATGTGCCAGCCTAGGCTCCATCCTGAAGGCAGGAAGGCCACTGGCCAAGCCATTGTCCATCCAGAACCTGCTACTGTGAAGTGTATGCAGCATTCATCTTGCAGGTCAGCCTCTAAATATGGATCAAACAGAACTCAGCGTGGTGGGAGAGGGTATCCAAGCTCACGGCTTAGAGAATTTGGGGCACTGGAGCGAAGCATGAGAGCACTCTAATGGCTGGGCTCATGTTGGTAGCAGATGCACACCCAGACACACACACCCTAAGTGCACACACTCCTGTTGCCTCTCCATTTGATCGGTTGACCTGCTTATCCTGGGGCTCTTGCTTGGAGAACAGAGTGCCAGCAGCAGGTTTGGGCCTGCCTCCAACCCCGCAGCCACTCACCCAGGCTAGTTGACTCAGTGAGGTTCAGGCTATGCTGGGAGAGGCCCATGGACTGCCGTGGGGAGGCAGAGATGGACACCTGGGAGGGAGCCCGGCTGCAGCCGCTGCCTTGAGACTCTGACTTCAGCCGGTCATTTTCAGCTTTCAGCTTCTCTATTTCACTCTGCAAAGAATAAGGCAGAAGCTCATGTAGTAAATGGATGTCATGGGAACGAGACTGTTCTGAAGAAAGGATCTGGGAGTCCTCTACAAGAACCAACTGGCCATTCAAGCCTAACAAGTAACACTCAGGGAGACTCGGCAAGGTGTCCTGCTTTGACTTATATCCAAGATATGTCTGGCATCACAGGTTTTCCGAGAAGCAGACTTTAAAAGAGGTGCTCAGAGGCTGGGCATGCTTGGAAGAAATCTTAACACTAAACCTCTCTGCCAATGGGAGATGACCTTGAAAAGCAGAGGGCTGATGATGAGAGATTATAAGAAAGCATTAAACTGTGCACAGTGGCTCGTATCTACAATCCTAGTTACTGGAGATTGAGAGGACTATGGGTCAAGGCCAGCCCAGGAAAAAATTTTAGGAAGATTCCTATCTCAACACCATCAACAAAAAAGCTTAATATGGTGGTGTGTGCCTATGATAGTAGTTACATGGGAAGTAAAAATAGAAGGCTGGCTTGGGCATAAACATGAGACACTATTTGGAAAATAACTAAAGCAAACAAAGGGCTGAGTGTGTCAATCAAGTAGTAGAGCATCTGCCTGACAAGCTTGAGACTCTGAGTTCAACTCCCTAGTATCACCAAAACAAACAAAATATCCCAAAACTCAAAGGCAATAAACAGCTTTCTCAGGGTCGGCTGCTGAATGAAGTATTCAGTGAAGAAAAATCTTACAATCAAAGAGGCTTGCAAAATTCTGGATTTGACAGGTTTTGTTACTGCAAGATTTCTAAGAGTCTTTAATGAGCTGCTGTGTTTTTTGAATCAGTTTCCTAATTCCTCTCAGAGCTTTCTTATAGAGTGAGTATTTTAAAGAGCCTGCTTTGGGAAAAGTTGGTCTCCTGTGAGGTCCAATTTAGCACCTATTTATGAAGAACCTAAAGTGATGCTAAGTCCAGAGAAAGGGGTAAAAAACAACAAATAACAAAACAGCTCAGAAAACTCAAATGTTTTCACACTGTAGCAGGTTGGGGGACACCTATAAGAACACATGTGAGTAACATCCATAAAACATTGAGTCTTCTAGCTGCAGGACTTGGAAAGGCTTTGCAGAGGAAGTGCTAGGCTGAGACTTGGTAGAAGGGTCAGGTGAGATGGGAAGAAAGTTATTTCCAGGGGAGGGAACACCATGAAACAGAAACTCAGAGGGCTCACACAAAGAACCATCAATGGTCCATTTGGCCTGCTAGGAGAGAAAAAAAATTGGAGCTGGGTGCCCATGGCTCATGCCTGTAATCCTAGATACTCAGAAGGCTGACATCTGAGGATCATGGTTCAAAGCTAGCCTGAGCAAGAAAGTCCATGAGACTCATTTCTCCAATTAAGCACCAGAAAATTGGAAGTAGCACTGTGGCTCAAGTGGTAGAATGCTTGCCTTCAGCTGAAGAGCTCAGGGACAGCACCCAGGCCCAGAGTTCAAGACCCAAGACCGACAAAAACAAACAACAACATACACACACACACACACACACACAGACACACACAGACACACAGACACACACACAGACACACACACACACACACACACACACACACAATTGGTGCTGGACCAGAAATGAAAAGGGCCTTAGAGGAAAAAGGCTTGAAGGGCAGGCTAAGGGCACTGCCCTGAAAAACAGAAGCAGGAGTTGGGTAGTGGGGAGGCATGATTACGCTTATGCTTTCCCAGAGGCTGCTCCAAGCAATCTTGAGAGAGAGAGAGAGACAAAGAAAGAGAGAGAGAGAGAGAGAGAGAGAGAGAGAGAGAGAGAGAGAGAGAGAGAGAGAAATGGAGGGTAGCCAGCACAGAGATGTCCACACGGCTAGAGAACAGCTCTCTATAGCTCCATCCACCTCCTGACCTCTCACCTGCATCCTGTTCATGGCCTCCCGGAGCTGGTCAAGCTGGTGTGCAGAACTGAGAGCTTCCAGGCGAATGTCTGTCAGCTTCATCTCTTTGTCTCTTAGCTCATTTCGCAGCTGCATGACTGTCTCAGCTTCACTATCTATGCAGTCCGAAATTCTAGAGAAAGGGGATGTTATGGGCAAAAGCAGTTCTGAATTCATCTCCTTTTAGACTCTTACCATCCAATCATCAGGCATGTTCAACAGTAACTATGCATAACCAGTTACTTAAGGCTTCTGACCTCAAAGTTATTGTTTTTCCCCCCTGGTGGGTGGGGGGTTGTCAGTCATGGGGCTTGAATTCAGGGCCTAGGCACTGTCCCTGAGCTCTTTTGTTCAAGGCTAGCACTCTAACACTTTGAGCCACCATGCCACTTCCAGTTGTCTGGCGATTAATTGGAGATAAGAATCTCATGGACTTTCCTGCTTAGTATGGCTTCGAGCCATGATCCTCAGATCTCAGCCTTATGAGTAGCTAGGATTACAGGTGTGAGCTACTGGCTAAGTTACTGACTTTTATGACTTGCCTGAACTATTTATTCACAGAGCTCTGACAATCAGAATGGTTCTAGCAGATCTTTCCACAAAAAGCTCAATAGTAGAGGGATAAGCAGCAGAAGGGTTGCTTGGCCAATCGAGGGCTCTATAATGGTGCCATGGTCTAAGTATCTTTCTCTCTGCTTCTAAACTTACATTGAAACTTAAGCCTCACAGCTACATGTAATGCTATTTGGAAAAGCCTTGAAAAGTTAACTAGTATTAAATGAGGTCATGGCAGTGAGGCCCAGTGATTGAATTCATGACTTTATTAGAAAAGGAATTGAGACTTGAGTTAGCAGGTTTGTCCTACCCTACTATGTGGTACCCTCTACCATCTATCACACTATGACACAGTAAGGAGTCTCTCACCAGGATGCTGAGCAGATGCTGACACCATGTGCCAGCTAAATAAGCTTCTGTTTATGTATGTCTATGTGTGTATGTGTATATAATATATATGTGCATATATATGTACATACCCAATTTGTAGTATTTAGTTATAGCAACAGAAAATATCTAAGACAAAAGGGAAGCAAAGTAATCAACAAGCTCTCAAGAAACACAATGGTGGGGCCTTATAAGAAGGGATGGCCTAACAAAGAGGCTGTTGTAATAAGTTCCTTTGTAGCAGCTGTAAGTTTCAGTCCCTATCTTGACAGTCCAAGATAGAACTTTCCTTTTCCCTTGGTTCCTTCTTCTACTAGACTTAATGCTATGTATCTGAAAATTTACTATACTTAACAGAATAACTTTGCTTGGCTGCTAGCTCCTCTAGGATGAGGATTAATCCTCATATCATTTCTAGTGTCTGATCACATCAATCTAGCCACTCACATCAGGCACTCAGCACTGTTTACTGGACACATGAGCATTTGAAATCTGTCAATCAGTATGTACACTACTAATTCCATAAAGAGGTACTATACTTGTGTCTATTTTTAAAATGAGGAGGCTGAGAGGCATAGAGATAAAAATGCCCAAGAACCTACTATTGAATGCATTGACAGAGTTGGGATAAAACTTGTTCAGTGTGCTCCTGAATTGTACGTAGGAAGCACTCTATCTGTAGTTTATGTGCTGTACTCCTGTACTGTACCCACCCAACTACATGGAGTGTTTGCTGAAGCAGCCTGATGTATGGTTTTTCAATGTCTAGATAGTTATTCTAACATATTCCTTCTGTCTTGTCCAGAGGCGGGCTGGTTGCATGCCTAATTTTAAACACATCAAGTGTGGGAAATGTTGTCTTCCCCCAGCTGCCATTCCTTTCACCCACAGGATGGGGAATTCTCTAAGCCCCACTCCTTCGCCTTTGGTTTCTTCTTTGAACTCCCTCTCACATCTAGATTTGCACATTCTTATAAACCTTTCAAGGTTGGAAGTAAGCATTTAATCTCAGCCCACCCTTTGGAAAACTAGAGCAAAAACAAACATCTCCTGTGTCCACGGAGGTTGTGGAATGTAAGAAAAGGGCTGATGAGCCAAGAGCTTGCCCTGCCCCATCCCTATGGGAAAAGTGGTTGGGAAAAGGCATTCTTGCTCATGGTCCTGTAGAGTCTGAGTGCATCACTTCTACTTTCTTCTTGCCTGACATGACTGCCCAGTAGCCTGTAGAAGAGTTTCTGTTCCTTCCTCCATGCAGTTCCTTCTCTCTGTCTCCCTATGTTTTCCCCTGCCTTATAGACTGTTCTACATTCTCTTCCTTAAGTTCAAATCTCAGCATGCTGAAGCTGAGTCCTGCTCCTCTTCATCTCCGTTCAACTCCTCAAAGAATTCTCATTTCCCAGCTTTCAGTGCCACCTATAACCTCATGCCTCCCAAATCTCCATATCCTAGAACTCCAGGCTAGCCGGGAATTTCACTTAATGTGGCCAAGGCAAAGCTCCCACTCCCTGTCCTACCTGTCCCACGTATTCAAGATGCAAGTCTAGGAATATCCAAGGGTTATTCCTCTTTTTCCTTCATATGCTACATCAGATCCATCACCACGAACTGCCAACTACTTTCTTCCAGACCTAAATCCATTAAGGAGTCACCACTACTATCAGCCATTCTTTCTTTGTACCAAATATCCAAGGGCCTGCTGAACTAACAGGGGAACCCCATTTCATGGAGTTTACACTATGGATCTGGGGTAGAGTGAAGGACAGAGAAAAAAAAACTGAGAAAACCTACACGTCAGCTGGTAGTAGGTATAGTGGTAAAACATAAAGTAGAGGAAAGGGGATGACAGACAGTGGTGTGGCAACTTTATGTGAGGTGTACAGAACTTGATAATAAGGTCACAGTGAGCAGAGACCTCTTAGCCAGAGGGAGAGCTTTTTCAGGCAGAGGGCATAGCAAGGGCAAAAGCCCTGAGGCAGGGTATGCAATGGGAGGAGGTTCATAGCACTGCCAGTAGTGAGAGGAGGCTCACATTGTAAGAGGCAATGTAAACTGGGGAAAGGCTATCCACCTCTGTGATCTCTCTCCACTCTTTTTTTTTGCCAGTCCTGGGGCTTGGACTCAGGGCCTGAGCACTGTCCCTGGCCTTTTCTTGCTCAAGGCTAGCACTCTGCCACTTGAGCCACAGCGCCCCCTCTGGCCGTTTTCCATATATGTGGTAATGGGGAATCGAACCGAGAGCTTCATGTGTAGGAGGCAAGCACTCTTGCCACTAGGCCATACTCCCAGCCCCCCCCTCTATTCTTGCCTGATATATCTCCTCAGAACACTAAGATAATCTCATCGCATCTCATCGTTCTTCCTAATGCGCCCTCACATCTATTATACATGAAGTCAGAAATGACTTCCTTGATTTCAAAGTTCTCCCTATGTCTTTCGCTGTAGCCCCTTTTTCTATCACTCTGCCCCCTGACCATCCTGTGATAGCCATCCCTCCCTTCTCAGACTCAGCCAGCTTGTTTCCACATTGGGTTCCTTGTGCTGTTTATTTCTCAAAACAGATGCCCTGCTCGTAGGAAGGCTGACTTGGGTTCACCAAAGCCCATTTCGTTTTTCACATCTTCCCGTATAGGTAGTATGGCCCTAGGTCCTGATCACTGCACTACAGGAAGAGCACACATGTGTCCCTTCCAGGCCTGGTCTGTATGACTGGCTAGATGCACACTGAGTAGAGGACTAGGTCATGGCAGGCTGCTGACTAGGAATATCTGTACTGGGTTTGGAAGGAGCTAGAAATAAACAGTGTTAAATAAAGCCACTGAGCTTTTTAGGGGTTTACAGCAGCTAGTGTTTCTAACCAGAACTAAACAGTGGTTCCTTCTGTTACAAAGATCTCAGCTAAAATGTCACCTCCTCAGAAGGGCCTTTCCTGATCATCTCATCTAAAGTTGCTTCATCCTAGTACCATTTTCACCCATAACATTAACCCTTAAAATGCCTGGCTTCTCTAGATTATCAGGATTCTCTAACTTACAATAGATAGGGACCTTATTAGTTTTGGGCACTGCCATAATAGAGCCAGGATTGGCACCAAGCACACAGTGGAGGCTTGGGGTGAAATGAACTGCATCATGACATGTCCCCAGGAGTCCCTAGTCTCCGTAGGATGAGAACCTGGCTAACATCTTAGTCTCTGCAGAGCACTTTGAATGATATTCTGCTCATTCAGCCTGTTGTACAAAAGTTCAAATCAAGAGTAAACTATGGGTTCTTTTTTTTCTTCTGGTCAGGAAATGATTGAACCAGGATGCTTTGGGATGGATGATGGTCTGTGTGAGATGTCCTGTCTTTACTTCCTGGGCATGCTATAGATCAAGTAGGACCCATGCTTTCAAGTATTTGTTTTATCTTACTTCAATCTAGTTTCACCCACAAAAGATGTAGCTACCTTTTCACCAGGGTGACGCCAATAGAAGGGGAGATGATCAAATATGTATAACGAGGCCATGTTTCACTAATAAATGGGATCACTTAAAATGGCTAGGCAATGGTGGCTCATGCCTGTAATCTCAGTTACTCAAGAAGCTGAGATCTGGAAGACTGTTGTTCAAGACCAGCTGGGCAAAAACATTTACCAAACTCCGTCTCTAAAATAGCCAGAAAACCTGAGGAAGGATAGCTGGCAGGAGAGGTTGGAACCGAGTTTCTACTCTAGACAGCCCAGCCCCAGACATGCACCTGATCTCACACCACCGGTGTGAGTTCAGAGACTCAGAACAAACTACTTGCTCACCCTTCCTTTCTCCTTTCAGTGTTTTAGTAAGAGCCTGTCCACTCTCCCTACCTCCTCTTCATTTGGTAATTCTTTTTTTTTTTTTTTTGTGCATAGGCAGCTTAAGTTCACAGGAAGAAATGCGTTTCTGATATGTTTAGAGTGCACATTTAAAAACAGAACAAAATAAAAATTTGAAGCATGTGATTTAAAAAAAATAGTCAGCAAAAAGTCAGACTAGATTGTGGCTTCAAAGTAAAGCACCAGCTAACAAGTCTAAGGCCCCGAATTCAAACCTCAGTACTGTCCCACACACAAAAAACAAGGCGTAAACTTTGCTTCATTTCTTCACTTCTACTTTCTGCATTCCATGCAATTGGTGTGCCAAAAAGATCTGGCCTTTGAGTAGGGCAATCTTCCTGCCTATGCTCCTTGAGGCACCTGGGCAGGAGTTGAGGCTCTTGTTCAGGATGCTATCCTTAGCAGGTTGACTGGGCCTAAGTAGACTTAAGGTCAGCTCCACAGACCAGCCTTCTGAGATACAGCAGCAAGATAGAGGCCCTTAAGGCATGACATCTAATTTGCCTCTCTCAGGAATCCAGTGAAGTTAATATAATTACTGAGATTTATATAATGAATTTCCTCTGTTTTTTAACCCTGATCCCAGCCACAGCTCTTTTCTTCTCTCAAGTTCTGTCTCATCACCCTGATAACTTGCCTTTAGACTGCTTGTGGCCCGATCATCCTCGATAATTCTAGGCATGGTGAACATGGTCTAAGACAGAACTTAGTTCTGCTTAGCTGTAAGACAGTAGCTGAGCAACTTTCTAAGCTGACACCCACCCACTTCATTTCTGCTCTTGCTCCAAGCCTGGGCCCTGTTTTCTTAGATGGGAGAGAACTGTCTTCCTATGCTGGGATAGCTGCCTGAAGAATAAGTGCACAGTAGGGAGTCATGGAAAAGAGGGCTGGGCAAGAACAGATGGCTCTTTTCTACTGTGAAACTACAGCCAGGAGAACAGCACTAGACAACCTGAACCAAACCAGTCATGTCCCTAAAAGAGAAGCATACACTGCTACTGCATACTGAAGTTCCCAGAGGAGGGAGCTCATGATGAATCACTTCACAAAATAGTCATTTAGTAACAAGAAATGTCACTGAATCTATCCATTTTTAACTCCAATTTTCTGAGTTCTGATCCCAGAGAAATAGTAAACACCAACTCTTCATCAAAGAAGAAAATTTTATTTTAAATCCCATCATCCAATTGAATCAGAATTTCAGCAAAAACTGCCAAGCCTCTTAACACCATCTGCCCTTGTAGCATAAAGGTTCTTGCTTGTTTTTATCCATCTACTTTATGCAATGCTTAGACAACAGCTCTTATCCCAATTTGACATACAAAGAAATGACATAGGAGAAGTTAAACAACTTGCGACTAATTGACACCACCCTAACTAAATACCAAGTCTCCATTTTTTCAACCTTTCCAGTTCTAAAAACACTGGGAGAACACTCAACATCCTGTTAAATCAATACGCCAAATGAATAGCAAGGACTGTGATCCAAGGCCATCCGAGGCAAGACATTAGACACCTCAGCTCAGTAAACAAGTGGGCATTGGTTGTGCATGCCTGTGATCTCAGCTATAAGGACTGTGCTCCCAGTAACCTAGGCAAAACAACATGAGACATTATTATCTGAAAAATAACTAAAGCAAAAAAGGACTGGAGGTGTGAATCAAGTTACAGAGTGCCTGCCTAACAAGTCCAAGGGCCTAAGTCCAGTCTACCCAAAGATAAATAAACACACACACACACACACACACAAATCAATAAGGAAAACATAAAGGACCAGGAGAGCAAGTGTCTCATAATAAGACTCTTAAGTCATTTCTAACATCATCTGACAGGGTAACTTCAAGAGACAAACTCACAGTGAATTGGAGTGAGAATTCCTCAATAGAGGGGTGGAGCCCATGGACCCATTGTGTGGCAACTTTGGAGAGGAAGGCAAAGAAGAATCTGTCATCTCTTCGATGTCTGAATGAGAGGATGCAGACTTGGGGGACTTCTTCTTTCCAAAAGCTTGCTTGAAGGAGCTGCGCAACTGAATACACAAGATTGTCAGCCTTTTCAGGGGATACAGCCAATGCTCAGGCCTTGGCTACCCAGAGACATGCATATAAAAGAGCAATTAACTCTCCCATGTTTCCCCAGCCAATGAAAAAGGCTCCCCGAACAGCTCTCTCAAATCAGTGCATTAAGGGAAGAGGAGTTATCTGGTGTTGATAGCTCAGGACTGGACCTGTGGGGAACATTCCATGCCTACTCTTGGTTCAGGACTGGATGCCAACAGCAAGACAAAGCCTGGCTCAGCAGGTGGATGTGGGGAAGATGAGGATACACAGCAACAAAGCAGGATGCTGAGACATGACAGATGCGGATGAGGTTAGTCATATCAATGGATGGGTTAGCTGGGTATCTGATATTAAAGTTGGTTCTTGCTTACCTCATTGACCTGCCAGAGAAAATGCAAGCAAAACAGGGAAGGGGGAGGAAAAAAGACAATTTTTAACAGAGAAAGCCAGTGACAGGGAAAGCTTTGGACTTTTTGACACAACATGACTAATAATAAACACCAAACACAGAAGAGGATTCCAGTAGGAACATGAACCTTTAACAGCATGGGGACATCCTCCTCCATCATGGAAGGACGGGAAGAGTAAGTTGTCCCCAATCAGGGTTCTTCTGACTTCTAGTCTGGTTAAAGTAGCTGTGCCCACCTTCCCATGCTTCTTGCCCTTTCCCTGCTTCTAATTAGTCATCCCTTAATGGTATAAGTGGAGGATGTAGGGGAGAATGTCTTCTTTTCTGAGCAGTATCATCTCCCATCTCTCACTGAGCTATACAGCTCTTTGCTTGTACTGACTTAGGACTTCTTGTCCTCATATAAAGAAGACAATCTGATAAACAGAGGATTCGCCATCTCCTTCATTACTCAAAAAAATAGGAGGGGAAATTGTTTTAAAAATTCATTAACCATGTTGTAAAAAATAAAGAGGTATAACACAATTTCCCCATGCCCTGAAGAACATAAAGAATGAAACACAATTCTCTGAGGGCCATGAGCTGAAAACAGATAGTTTAAAAAGTCATTTCCTTTTATTAAAGTCTTTTTTTTTCCCCTTCCAAAAATATATTCTAGGGGTTTTCTCAGCCACTGAGAATTTCAGAAAATGGGCCATTGAGCAAATTGATGGGATTTTTCTCCCATTCATGTGCTTCATCTCTAACAAACTTCATGTCAGCCTGTGGGCAAATCCAGATCCCATTGCTCTCTCTTTTTCTACTTCTGATCATATTTCCAGAGAGTAGCCATAGAAACAAGAGAAACTAGAACAGAAGCCAACAAACTCAATATTTGCCTCTACCGCTGCTAAAAAGCCAATCGGAAGAGGAGATTATGAAGATTAGACAGAATTAAGCTTTGGGATGAGCTTAAAATGTCAATTATCCATTCTCCCTGATTTCACTGAGAAGTTAGAATTAGGTATCATAAAGTAGGACAAACATGTTTTAAATCTTAGCTTGAAGAAAATAAACACTATTTTTTCATACTCAGACAATAGTTTTCAATTCAGACTACACTTATCAATTGCATATTAGAGATGGTAACGTGAGTTAATCCTACCTGTTTAGTCATAGCACATGAGTTGTATAAAAGCTATTAGTAACTTAAAGAAAAAAAAAAGAATCAGAATGATAAGAGGGTCATACTGATCTGGCCTTCCAGCTTGTCTCTAATGCTAGTCATCAGAAACAATATTAGAAAATCCCTAACAACTCTATCAGTAGACCTTGCCACCCATCCAAGATAACACAAAATGAGAGAGAGGAGGAGGGGTGGAATGAGTGAAGACCTTGAGGCCACTATGTTAACAAGATGTTCTCTGCATGGGCAATTCAGGGTCTTTGAGCACCAGCCAACTCCAGATCAAGCTGGGGTATTCCTGTATTAGATGAGCAGCAACCAATGTCACCCAGTGCTCCAAGACTTTGAGAGAAAGATTGAAAAAAGCACGCAAGGTGGAATTTCCCCAGAAGAACAGGAAAATCACTGAGGTATGGAATAATCCAAGTAGTTCATTGAGATTATGGCTACATGGAGATCATGCCATTAAATGCATTACTTTGAAGTTTAGAACCACTAATTCCTCATGTTGATATTATAAAAGTTATTTATAGGACATGGTTAGAAAACTTTCAAAGACAATGTTGCTCTCATATTCTAGGAAAAAGATTATGATTAAGGATGGTATAACTGTTGATACATACTCCAAAAGACACTTTGGAGGTATCTAAGAAGAAACCATTTAAGAGTAAGGGCTGCGAAGGGCTGGGAGTGCAACTCAGTGGTAGATTGTTTACCTAGCACTGGAAGTCCCTAGTTCAATCCTAGTACTGTCAAATAAATAGTAAATACAAGAGTAATAGCTCAATCTGTGGCCAACATAAAATGAGAAAGATATGACATATATATGAAATGGAAGATGAGTATGTCACATAAAGTCTTATGAAAGAGAAACTCAACATGGTGGTAGTGATTGCATAACTTCTACTGTTTTGCTGAGCATACTGGTTTTAGTAAAAAAAAAATCCATAAGCCACTTCCTTGGGTCTACTCCCAAAGATCATAGTACTTAGGTTAAGAGGCAGCCTGAACTTTATCTGGGGAACTCTTGCTTCTGCAACAGACTCAGTCCCTGGGAGAGTGTGGATGGACACTCACCCAGTTCTTTCTCTTCTTTTTCTTTGAATCATTCTCTATGTTACTGCCCACGCTTGAGTGGCTGGTAGCACTGTTGATGCTGGAGACACTATCGGAGGAATGCTGCCTGCGAATGCGGAGATCTGCAGACTGTGCTTGGCCATTTCCTGGAAAGTAAGGCAGGACATGTCAGACTTGGGCTCACTTTCATGTCCCCACAGACAGATCTTGAGCTGAGATCCATATTACCATGAACACCTAGATTTTTTTCCATTGAAACATAGCCCCTATTTGTCACTGTTGGTTTTAGATCCTCCAGTAGGTAATTGTTCTTTGGTCAGTTAAATGGGATCTTAGTCTTCTCACTTTACAAAACAGAAACCAAAAGAAGGCTGAGAGAGAATTTGTCCAACACCAGCTCTCTTAGACTACAAAAAGGCAGAAAAATATTTCTCAATTGCAACATGGTCACTTTTCTCATTTTCTCCACCTACTACTTTAATTTTTTTTTTTTAATTTGGGCACTATTAGGATTTTAATTCAGTGCCTCATGCTTGTTAGGAAGGAGTTCTATCCATTTGAGCCACACTTCCAACTCTTGTTTGTTTCAGTTTTGGGTTTTTTTTTTTTTTTGTGGCTAGGTCTCATAGTTTTGCTCACCACTGAAGATCCTTCTCCATGCCTCCCTCATAACTGAGCTCACCTGTGAGTATCATCATGCCTGGATTATTGATTTAGTCCTGCTAACTTTTTGCCTAAGCTAGCCTTGAACCATGATCTTCCCAACCTCTGATACTTAAGTAGTTGGGATTATAAGTAGGAGTCACTATGCACAGTGTTACTTAAAAAAAAAAAAAATTAAGAGTGTTGGAAATGGAACGACCAGGGTGTCATGAGGAGACACAGTCTACCACCTAGCTGTACCACTGGGCCTGCCCCCTTTGCTTTCTCTGCTTTCCTGCACTTGCTTCCTTTTGAGTGCCATCTGACTTCTGGGTCCTGCAAAGTGTTCTTCCCTTTGCCTGCAATTCTCTTTCCCTTCTACTGTCTGGCCAGCTCTTTCTTTTTCTTTGCTTTTCTTCTTTTTCTTCCTGAGTTTAACTCTCAGGACCTTGTGTTTGCTAGGTAGGAGCTACACTGCTTGATCCACACACTCCTAATCAACTTTTTCTAATCTTTACTTTTTAAACTGTATCATTGCTTTTTTTTTCCAATGAAAAAACAACACAGTCTTTTGAAATGATGTTTACTGCCCATTTTCTTTATTAAAAAATTTTCCCTTTCGTCATGGGGCTTGAATTCAGGGCCTGGGTGCTATCCCTGAGCTCTTTCGCTCAAAGATAGTGCTTTACCACTTTGAGCCACAGCTCCACTTCTGGTTTTCTGGTGGTTAACTGGAGATAAGAGTTTCAAGGACTCTGCCCTGGCTGGCTCTTCTGCCCTGGCTGGCTTGGAACCACTGTCCTCAAATCTCCTGAGTAGCTAGGATTACAGACAGCCTTACTGCCCATTTTCTCCTTAGGATGATACCCACGTCCCAAATAGAAGCTCTGGCTTTAGAAACAGATCTTCTGGTTCCAGTCCCAACTTCTTTGTTTGGTAATTCTCTGAATTCAGGAAGCAATTGTCATCTCTAAACTCAGACTATAATCTGTACAGTGTGCAAAGAATCTGGCCCACAAATAAAAGTAAATTAAATAAGGCAAACATTAAGCTTAGACTACAAGCCAAGAGTTCTAAAAATGCTATCAATACTATTTCCAGTATTATTTTTGCTATTAATACTGTTACTGCAGGAAATAACTCACCTGCACATCTACTTTTTTTTTTAAATCTTATCCCAATTTATAATTCAGGACAATTCTCCGGCACAAGTAGGAAATGAAACCATTTCACGTCCTCTCATACTAACATGTGAATAAATACAGAATTGAGCAAACTTAAGGGCTATAAAATACTTTTACATTCAGTCAAGAAAATGTTATTTCCTTCTAAAGTTTGAGATTCATCAGAAAAAGGGTGAACTACATTAGCCAGCCATCACTGTAGAGAATGGAGATAACTTCTGGGACCCCCTGATGGGCACAGAAGTAGAATTCAAGCTACCCACCCTCCAGCTGGGACCTTGCATCATATGTCACCAAGGGAGGCTGCTAAGAGAGGCAGGTCATTTGTCTAAAGGGTATTTTTTTACTTTACCTTTGCAGTTGAGCTCTGGAGTGTTAATTACTCCATTAATAGCAGCCTGGGCAGCTGCGTTCTGTTTCTTTAGCAGCTCAATTGTTTTTCTTAACTCATTCAGTTCTGAATCCTGAGGATAAGAAAGATACATTGGCTATTCTAAAATCAGCACAAGGGAAGTACAATTTGGCTTCAACAAAAGAGGGTAAGGAATAAAGATGGCTAAGAGATCTGTGGTCTCTTATAGGAAAGGGATCCATTTCCATGGACATAGGAGAACACATAGGAGAACACATGAACGAGTGAAATGGGACCACGAGCTGTGTTGCTGATGTCAGTACAACATCAGAGCTAAGCCAGGATGCCAACCAACAGATGTACTCTTGACATTTAAGTTTTATTTGTCAAAGAACTAAGTTAAAATCCATGCAATTATGTGAAATGACAATGAATAATATTTCTAGGTTTGTTGTTAACTCCAAGCAGGGAAGGAACCTTACCTTCTGCTCAGCTGTCATGGTCAAACTCTGAAGTCTGATGGTCATGTTTCCAAGACTCTGCTCAAAGGCTGCCACAAGGTGAGCCTAGAAGAGAAGATGCAGCTGAAGTTATATTACTTTGCAAAGAAACAGTGCCTAAGCAGCAATGGCCTTCAAATATTTTCTGGGTGTTTCTTTGATTTGGCTTCTGTCCATGTCTTTAGCCTCTTCTTGTTTCTCATTCCCTACTCCAGTACTTTTAGGGATCATTTAGCCTTTCACTCTCCAAGATCTTATGTTGCCCCCACCCCATCTCAGGCCACTGTGCATCATTCCTCTTTGCCTGGAATGTCTTTCTCCCATCTACTCCTTTACTGGTATTTATACATCTGTCTCAAGAGCTCTCATCTCACGCCTTTGTGAAACTCCCAGGCTCAACTAGTTTCCCTCATAGTCGTTCCTATGAGCTCACTGTCCTTCTGAATATGCTTATGAGATTATAGTTTAAGTGAGGCTAGTTTATGCCTGTCTTCTCTATGACTCTGAAGGCTTCCCTTTCATTCACCAAGTCCACAGCAGAAGCTCACAGGAAGAAAGTCTGTGGAGGGCTGGGAATGTAGTTTAATGGTAGAGTACTTGCCTTGCATGCATGAAGCCCTGGGTTTGATTCCTCAGCACCACATAAGCAGAAAAGGGTGGAAGTGGTGCTGTGGTTCAAGTGGTAGAGCACTACCCTTGAGCAAAAGAAGTTTTTCATCTTTATCTGCAACTCTCTGTTCAAGATCAAGTGGCAACTTTGGGCCCTAACACTAAGCCTCCTGCCTAACACATAAAATAGAGGTGAGATATTGGTTGGTTGAATGAAAATCCTGATGTTATTAAAACCAAGAACAAAGAATGGATGTTTTTCTAGTAGTCATGTTAAGGAATGTCTAGCCATCCATTAGCTAGGCAGGATAATAACTTCCAAATTACATTTGCATAATTGAATAGTAGCAGGTATCTTTAACCCATTCCCTACTACTGCCTCTAGTGACAGACATTTAAGTAGCAAGATGGACCATCAGACTATGTATACTTGATGAGAGCTAACCATTTTCTTGCTCTTCTATGCCTGCACCATTGTGCCTCAAAGGTGCCTCTTGATCATTCATTGATCATACATCAGATGAACAATAAAGGATTGAAAGAAAAATGTTTAGATGAATTGGGCACTGTGGCATAGGAGAAGGGGGTAAAAATTAGGGTTAAAGATCTTCATGGTTTTTGTTCCTTTTGATTAGCTATACTTAGCAAGTCATTTCAGTTTTCTTATATATATAAGAATCTGCTTGTCCTAAGACTATCTTGAGCACTAAATGCAAGAAGACATGTAGGGGGTATGGTATGGGTAATGGGAAGCACAGCATGAAGAGAAAGTGAAGGAGGGTGAATATGGTCAATATGCACATCTGTGTTTGAAAATGAACAATGAATCTTGGTTTGGAATGAGGAGGGAACAGGAAGGGAGAGAGAGAATGACAGAGGAGGTGAGTCTGAACAAGGTAGTCTGTATGCATATACAGACATGTCAGAATAAAACTCTCTTGTACAACTAATTGCTGCTAGTAAAAAATGTGGGGCAGGGTGAACCAAGATAGGTAGAAGTTGCCTATAAACTGAAGAATTGAAAAGCACAAGACTGAGTAAACATAGGGAGAATGAAAAAGATCAGCAGAGAAGACATGGGAGGAATCTGGGAAATGAGATTTGATTGTGCTATAAAATCCCAGAAGTAAAGATGATTGATGCCCACAGTGAAGGATAAAAACGAGATTAAAGCAGTAGGAGGAGCTAAGAGGAAGATAGGTGATATTTCCATCTAAGGAGGGATCTGAGGAGTAACTGATAGGCTTTGCTAACTGGACTTTATAGCAGGAATGGTTGTGGCTAGAGAGAAGGCTAAAATCAAATGTGGCAGGGAACAGGCCTACTTGTAATATGTTACCTGGAATAGTTTCTTCCTCCCCCCACCCCCAGTTTAAAATGGAAAATAATGCCACTGTATTTTAAAATAAGGAGATATGCTTTGGTTTGCCCCAGAAAACACAATGAAACCAAAGCCCAGTCAATTCAAGATAATCACACTGCAGATGGAACAAATGGGTCAAGACATGAATGTCTAAAAGAACATCCACCTTGGTTGCAGAGAAATGACAATTTTAAATGGAAATAACCAATTTTCCACTAATTTCCATTCTGCATTTGATTGCCACCATGATTCCAGTTGTGAGCATTTGTATTTTCTATTCAACTAGAACAAAACAACAACAACAAAAAACTTTGACCCCAGTAAGACTGATTCTCACTTAAAACAGTGTTTTTGCAAGCTCAAAGAAACCACATCAGCTCTGAAAAGCCAAAGGATTTCATTCTGATGGCAAGTGAAAGGGCTGCCTTTGTGTCCTGAGCATAACTTGCTGCTGCAAGGCAGCCTGGTTCTGAGCCACCCAATGGCCTTCTCAAGAACTACTCTCACATTCCCAGAGAAAACAAACACAAGAGGTATAAAAACACCCAGAGAGGGTGGCTTTGAGTAGTTTGTCCTAGAAAAACAAACACAGCTTGGTCTGTGAGAAAGATGGCAGACAATAAAACACGTAAGCACTGGTGTGTGGTAAGACTAAATATTTACTTTAAAACAATACTAGAATCAACGGTTTTTTATGAGGAGCAATACACACTTTTGGAATAATATAAGGGGTCTCACTCTGACTCTTTGAGAACATAAGGACAGAGTTCCAAATAGTCCAGGCTAAGGCAGCACGAGGTCATTGGCAGAATTAACCCAAGTTCAGAGATGAACTGATGACTACTTGTTGATTAGTAAAGAGTAGCAATTGACAGCTGCCATTCTTAACTAGGAAAGCAGTTAAGAATCACTTGGTGGGGCTGGGGAGATAGCCTAGTGGCAAGAGTGCCTGCCTTGGATACACGAGGCCCTAGGTTCGATTCCCCAGCACCACATATACAGAAAACGGCCAGAAGGGGCGCTGTGGCTCAAGTGGCAGAGTGCTAGCCTTGAGCGGGAAGAAGCCAGGGACAGTGCTCAGGCCCGGAGTCCAAGGCCCAGGACTGGCCAAAAAATAAAAAGAAAAAAAAAAAAAAAAAAAAAAGAATCACTTGGTATGTAACTGTAACCCTATGTATATCACCTTTACAATAAAAAAAGAAAGAAAGAAAATCACTTGGGTGGAGAATGCCATTCAACTTCACCTGTTTGGATTATACCTAGGAGAGTTGGCTCACTGGGTCTTCAGTTGCTTTTGAATTAGAATGTACACATGTGGTTATACAGATGAAGAATCTACCCATAGAATAATTCTGCAATTTTTTGAATAGGATCTAAGCCTCAGACTTCAGTTTTCACATCAATGTCTGATGTCCTTTTGATAGTAATACTGATGGTGGAAGAGGTGAAGAAAATAAAGGATTATAAAACCCACAGTGACCTAGGATGTTAAGATTTAGAGAGAGAGAGGGCTGGGGATATAGCCTAGTGGCAAGAGTGCCTGCCTCAGATACACGAGGCCCTAGGTTCGATTCCCCAGCACCACATATACAGAAAACGGCCAGAAGCGGCGCTGTGGCTCAAGTGGCAGAGTGCTAGCCTTGAGCGGGAAGAAGCCAGGGACAGTGCTCAGGCCCTGAGTCCAAGGCCCAGGACTGGCCAAAAAAAAAAAAAAAAAAGATTTAGAGAGAGAAAAAAAATTCAAAAAGCTTGGAAATGTAAAGGACTTAAGGGACTGAAAAATCACCAAAGCAGTTACAATTATGAGCTAGTAATTAAGGCTATGCACAATCTACATACTTCCCATGTAGACTTTAAAGAGAGAGTCAACTCAGGCTCAAACTGGGTATTACCAGGGCAAAAACTCCAGGTAAATGATTACTTTGGAGTATTGACTCAGTGCCCTGGTCAAAGAGGGACAGACAACCTTTTGAAGTGGCTTTCCATTTTAACAGTGTGCTGTGGGGTCATGCAAGGAACTATCTGATAGGCTTCAACACACTGATCTGTGATCTAGGCTGAGCTGTGATCTCCTGGGCAGGAAGCCTAGTCTCAGAGACACCTTCTTCCAATATCTCAGGCTCTACATTCAAGGAGTCAGCCTCACTGGGTCATCATCACTCTGTAGTGGAGCTGATGGGTTGGAAGATTCCTGCCTCTCCTCAGATTCTCTGATCCTCTATACCAGAATAGAAAGCTATGCCACCTCACTGTTGGCTTAAAACTCACTGATTGTAGCCTTCTCATGTCAGCAGGAAGCCTAAAGTCCCAATGTAACTGCACAGACAGTCTGACCTACCTGGTTCATTGCCTTTCTTCTTCCCAGTTTCCTTCTCCTGTCCCCCTCTTCATCTCTCCCACATCCAAGCCACAGAACCTAATTACACCAAGCTACTTACGGTTTCAAATGTACCAAGATCTTTCTTCATGGCTTTGCACTAAATTATGCTCTTTGGTTAGAATGCTTCCTCCCCCATGCACTCTCCAACATGACATCCATGACATATCAGCGCCTCTGGGAAGTCCTTCCTGATTCCTTTACCCCAAACATACACCAAGACTAACATGTTGCCATGTTGTACAGAAATTGTTTGTTTTGTCTCTCTGCTGTTCCGGAGCCTAAATGCTTAAAATGACAACGGCTGTGCTTGCTTTGCTGTTGAACTCACAGTGCCCGGGGCATTGTTGGCACTCCAAACAGTTGTTGAATTGAATGCTAGTTGGCAGTGTGTCCTGAACATGTAATCACACACATTATAATTACGGAGCAGCTGGGCTATTTATTGTGAAGCCCTGAATTTCTTTTCTCTTCTTTATTTCCTTTTTTTGCTCGTTTCCTTTAAGATTGGAATTTTCAGAAAAGTGAAAGGCAATTAACATTTTCATTAATGGGCACTTAATATGCTGCAAGCACTGATCACAGGACACTTAATAGGGTAGGGCAATCATCCCATAGAACACATGAACAAAGTCAGGCTCATGTAATAAAAGATTACACAGCTAGGGTCAGAGCTGACATTCACATCTTCAATGCTAAAGCTTCTGTCCTTTTCATTACATGGCAGTACTTCTACAATGTTCAGAGATGGGGCCTTGAGGCAATGCTTAGAATGCAGTCCCAGCTGTTCTTACTCTGTGACTCTGGGTCTCTACTTACATTTGCTGTCAGCTGGGTAGTCAAGGCTGAAACCTTCTCCTGGGAGGCATCCAGTTCCCGCCTCAGTTTGCGAATCTAAAAGTGACAAGCATAATTATTTGCTTGGGAGTCCATCTCCAAACTGAGCTAAATGAATTAATTGATAGTAGTGAAAAAAAAAAAAAAGATCCAACCAGAAAACTGTTCCTTACCTCTGACTGGCATTTTTCTTCTGGCTGTAAATTAAGCATAAGGGACATTAGACCAGTTAAGGAACATGGAACAGTGCAGTCCCGTCAATGGCAAACATCACATTTGGAAACTTATAAACGCCTGAAAGATCAATTAGTTTATTTTCTGGTATATTTCTCTGGGTAAACTGGTTCTATCAAACTGACCCACCAGAATGGAAAATATAAACCTTCTCTTATTTTAACAAATTAAGAATTAGAATGATGTTCCCACTGCTTTTTTGTTGCGAGGAGCTACCCTGCCTTCCTCTGAAGATAAGGTAAGGCACTCAGAAGAAGGTATATGATGGAGAAGGCCTGAGCCAGTCAGCAAATGCAAATGTAGGACAACCAGATAAATGTAAGTAGGCTTTTGGTTCTCAGAGCCTTCATATAAGAACCCAGTGCTTTCTGGGAGCCAGTGCTCATGCTTATAATCCTAACTACTCAGCAGGCTGAGATCTGAGCCACCCTCTGGCAGATTATCTCCAATTAACCACCAAACTGCAAGTAGAGCTGTGGCTCAAGTGGTACAACACTAGCTGTGAGCAAAAAAGCACAGGAACAGTGCCCAGGTCCTGAATGCAAGCCCCAGGAGCAACACACACACACACACACACACACACACACACACACACACACACACACACACACACACATATTGCTAGATAAGGGTTCTACCACTGAGCTCATGAGGGCATACTTATGTTTAAAAAATTATTTGTTGCTTATCTGAAGTTCAAATTTAATTGGTGCTCTATATTTTATCTGGCAACCTAGGTATCTACGACTGCTTCTAGGCTGGTTCTGCCCCCATTTTGTCTTCACCTGTTACCTATTGCACTGTATCAGGAAGAGACTACACAGGCTGTAAAAGTCAATATGGCTTCATCTTCCTCCTGGGCCACTTTAGGCATTTCCTGGATGCCTACCTGCATCAAAGACTGCTCTAAGCCTTTACTACTCATAACAATTCCTTATAACAATCCTTAGTAGATATGAATACTGTTTTGTTTGAGAAATCTGTAGACAGAATGCTAAAGTAATTTGTCCATGTTCATAGTTGGTTAAGTAAGAGACCTGTGATGATCAAAGGCAGTTTGGTCCTAGAACTTATAATCTTAATTGGCATATTCTCTTGTTCTTTTGCTCTAACTACATTTGCATGAAAGCTTTCCAGAACAAAAGCCACTGACCCTCAAGTCTGATCCAAAAGAGAAAGTGATGAATGAGAATGTCACAGCTATTAACATTTGACTGGCCGGTAGAAGCCTGTGAGCAGACAGAACCATCCCCCTGGGACTACTTTTAAACATCTCTCTTGACAGGCTTTTTCCATTTTTGCTCTCATCTGTCCCCACGCCCCCACCTGTCTGACTTCTCAACAGCACCTTGAAAAAGTTGTGTGCGTTGTATCTTGTCCCCATTTACTTTCTGTACATGTGCAAATCCTATATGGAGCTGTGGGCTGCCATCCATCCAGCAAGTGTCCTGAATGGCCTCTCTGATTTTCCTTTTCTATCCTAAGGGTAGCCATAACTTGTCTATGGCAATTACTTGGCATTGTGGTGCCTTTTCTTTCACTCACAGTTAAAATTGCACATAAATTTCGGGCAGAATGAACATTCTTGAATATCCAAGAATCATAAGTTTCAAGGTAAGAACTTGGCTGTCTTCTAGAGGCCATAAGATTTTTCAATATCAAAAAGGGTTTTTTTGTGTGAGCTTATGGCAATTAAAGAGACTCTGGTGATGTCTTAGACAGCAAACAAGAATGTTTCACTGTAACATTTACACAGGTGCTGGAGCAGTGTTTCTATATCTCATCACTAAGAAGCTAAGAATAGATAAGAGACCACACGTCACTCCTAGGTGGTAGCACAGTCTAGCCACACTCAGTTTTACTTGCTAGACAATTTAGCATGAAAATATTTAAATGTTAGGTTATGTTTTGAAGCTGTAAAAGCAACCTTTATTCTAATAGGAAGTACATGTAAGAACGATAAACAAACATCCTTTGATTCTATGGTTCATGGAAGGTCAACTTTCATGCTCAAATTCCTGACAGGGAAGGCAAAACTGAAGCACTCTGAATAACAAGGCAATTTGTCCAAAGTTGAGGTGAGACTAAACTAAAATTAGCCCTTTATTTTCTTGCTATTAAAATAAATTTGGAATTAAAAATTGATAATTTATTGAATTAGTATCACTTCAGAAAGATCAATTTCAAATTTCATGAAAACACTGTCTTCAGGAAACACACCCAGAACAGCCATTACCAGAAGACGGATTTTGTGGTAAGAGCTTATAGCAGTTGGCCCAAATCATGGGTGCCCTGGGATTTACCTGCGATGGTTCCCTAGATCTGAATATACCACAGGGGTGGGGAAGTTCATGCTCTTTTCCTTACATATATGACTCCTCTAAGAAGGGCTCTCCCTCTTAGTGGTGATAATAGCTCCAGGGATGGAGCATTTGCTATGGCTGCTAGGTACCAGCCCTGGGAAGTTGAAGGCCTATATCCCAGGTGCCTTCTGGTGTCTCTGGCTTCCTCTTTCAATAGCAGCATCGTTTTGCCTCAAACCTACACTCTCAGGCCTTGGTCTAGAGCCCTGAACATAAGTGGTGCCAATAAATACTGTTGAAGAAGTAGACTTCAGTTTGACAATTTCATTTTTGGCATCCATATCCCAGAGTTTTGTTGGTTTGTTTTGGTAAGAAAACTTGGTGGAGCTTTATTGAGTAATCAAGCAAGCAGCCAAGCAGACAAACAGAAAATCAGAAAGGAGGAGGCACATTTTAACAGAGTATGGGTGCTCTCAAAAGGAGAGAGACACCCAGAGTTTTATCCTAGAAAAAAGTTTATCTACCAACTCATGTCTAGAAGACCATCTCCATGCTTTCTTAGCAGATAATGGCCTAAATAAGCCTTCCCTGAGATTACTACAGATAAAAACCTTAAGATGAAAGATAAGATCCAGTGATAAATATTTCAGAAGATAAGCTAGAGAGAGGAATTTTGGAGCTGGAGAGGTAAAATTAGTAAGAATTAAAAAAAAAAAAAAGAGTTTGTAGGTCCTTCAAGTCAGACCTTTGGAACAATTACTGGAGTCTGTATGCTCACTCTAGGCCTCAGAAAAAAACAAATGGGCCCTGGTGTCTTTAACTTGATTTTGGCACGATCTCTTATGTTGAAGGGCTATACAGTTAATTCTTATACATAGCCCAGAAACTTGGCATTATCAAATCCTGAATTACAAAAACATGTGCTTCTATTTAATTAAAGGTTAAAAAAAATTAATGAAGATTTTTAAATTGTTATTCCATTAGGCATTTTCAGATTAATGTTTTTAAAACAATGTATAGATATAAAAAGTACTACTGAACAAATCAAGAAGTACTGAAAATCCAAATGTATTTAATTATATTTGACTCGTTCCATAGGCACCTCACTGATGACATCTAGTATTTAGGAATGTTTACTCTGAGCTATGTGTGCACATTTATTGTTTTACATGGATTTTCGTATTTCCTTCAAACTTACTTTATGAATGGCTATTATGTATGAAGCACTGACTTAGGTGCTAAAAATGAAAATTAAAGTCTTTTTCTCTAGTAATTTATATTGTAAATACAGTCCTCAACTACAACTCTGTAAAGTAGGGACTGCTATTCTTTCTATACAGATAAACTGAGGCAGACAGGGGTTAAAAAGCTCACTTTTAGCAGTGGCTCCTGCCTATACTACTAGCTATTCAGGAGATTGAGATCTGAGGATCACAGTTCAAAGCAAGCCAGGGCAGGAAAGTCCTACTCATCTCCAATTAACCACCAGAAAATGAGAAGTAGGACTGTGGCTCAGAGTGGTAGAGCACTAGCCTTGAACAAAACAGCTGAGAGACAGTGCCCAGGCCTGGAGTTCAGGCTCCACAATTGACAAAAAGGAAAGAGAAAAGGAAAAGCTCACTTTTCATTTTCAGCAGGTACCCAAAGTTTTTTCACTTTGTTATCACCCAAAAGCACAATTTGATTTGAACAAGGCAGTTAGTTCCTGATTTATTACATGGTGTATTGTAATAAATAGCTATTTGTGAATTTTGAATCATGTTCCTAATTAGTTGATCCTCTTATAATGGAAATGTTCTCTCCTAGAGAAATGCTTATATTTTATTCTTGACACATTTGATAAAGGTACCCAAGTTCTCATGATCATAGTCACATAGCATTGATTTATACTCACTGTAGAATAAATGGATGATGTGCTGGAAACCAGGGACAATGAGGATCCATGAACTGTTGAAAGAAAAAGAGAAGGTGATTGCACAGCTGTCTAAAATGGAACCATTAAAACAGGGGAGGAGAGGAGGAAACAGCACTTCAAGACATCACTGGGCGCAGAATGGCTCACTCTCACCTTGGCCCAAGGTTGGTGACTTCTGACCAAGACAGTACCAATAAGGAAGAATTTGCTAAGGAATTCACTTTACTATTAGTACATTTTTCTTATGACCTAAATACATTTTTCTTAACCACTAAAATAAGATATGGCTGCAGATTAGCTGTGTTCAGGTGCACAGAAATGTTAAGAAGCATATTTATCATAACTTGTTGTGACTCATAATTTCATTACCCAAAAGCAACCTGCTACCATTCCAGAATATTTCACCCCACTCTTTCCCCCGTCTAGGATTGAGAGTGTGTTGCATACATTTATTTTTCATACCCTACTGTCATTTGTCACTTGCATATGTAAAAAGATGAGCTGATTATTTTGAACCTAAAAGACTGCTGGCCATAATATACTCAAGTTAGATGACCACAAGCAGAGTTATTAGTTTAAAAAGATATGCACTTAAGTGTAAGTTCTTCCATTTCTATCATGTATACAAAGTGACAAGAGCTATCCTCTTTCCCTGTTCTGGAACAGAGCTTTTGACTTACAATCATACTTTTATATGCCTTTAGTACCCTTCCTGTCTCTAGCCAGTAAAGCCATTTTTACTATTTGTTCTAATTTTAAAGCATGGTCTTTTCCAGAACTGAGTATTCTTGCTACATTCTCTATGTGGAAACCAGGCTCTTATTGTCTTAGCAACCTCTTGACAACTTGTTTGCAAGGTAGAACCTTAAAACCTTCACAAGCCTTCCAATGGGGCACAGCTCTCCTGCCCCTAGGAGAAACATCTATATTCCCATGCATCTCACCTGTGTGGGATAAACTGTGGCCTGAAGCAGAAAGCTGGGGAGTGATTTTCCACATGCACTAACCACCCAAGTAGTAAACCTCAAGTTGGCTTAGCTGTTGGCAGAAGCAAACTGCCAACAATGTATCTGATGAACAGCTCTGCCTAGCACTCAGGTACCTGTCTGTTTTTTTTATTCCAGTAACCCCTTCCTGACCTCCCATTCTCTCTTTGTGTGTTCCTATCACATCATGCATTCTTGTAATTTTCCCCCCACCATTCCCTAGATGGTACTTTTCCTCTCCAGAGTTTTTGCCAATGCAGTTTTCTTTGCTTAAGGCTTCCTAGTACTGTCTATCTGAATCAGGAGCAGTTCAAGTGGCACCTTCCCCATGAGGCCTTCGTCTTTTCCCTGACTATCACCAGCAAAGGTTTCTCCTGGCCTTTACCCACACAGCCTTTGGTTTGTTATTCCTATCCATTCTTGTTAGCAATGTTGAGTTTAGATCTTCACCTGAATCCCTGAAACCTGACTCATGTTTCAGGAGAAAAAAAAAAAAAGCAGTTTAAGATGTTAATGGCCATACTGGGCTGGGAGTATGGCCTAGTGGCAAGAGTGCTTGCCTTGTATACATGAGGCCCTGGGTTCGATTCCTCAGCACCACATATACAGAAAATGGCCAGAGGTGGCGCTGTGGCTCAAGTGGCAGAGTGCTAGCCTTGAGCAAAAAAGAAGCCAGGGACAGTGCTCAGGCCCTGAGTTCACAGCCTAGGACTGGCCAAAAAATAAATAAATAAATAATAATAATCCAATGGCCATAGTGGTTTCCAGTGTTAATATGTTCACATATTCACAGAGCTTCTGAAAACCCCTAGCTAGTAGCCAAATGTTCCAAAGGGTAACTTCCTTCAGGTACAAGACCCAGAACCATATAGCAAAGGGAAGGTATCAGAGTTGGGTGAGGAGATTTGGGTAACATAGGGCCACCCTTCAATCACTCTTGCAGCAACAGGACTGCCCAAAGCTATGGTCTGGACTTTGACTGCCCGAAATAGTGTTTTCTTCTTGATTCCCACGTCTTGCACACATAAACTTACTGAAGGCTTTAAAAACAATTCATTGTAATTTAGGGGCCAAGGGCAGAATAACACATCTGGTAGGGTTGAGTGAAGGCTACTATTTTTCTCTGTAATTAACTCCTCGCACTTGGTAAACAGCAACAACAATGCTGTGGTCCAAACAAATAGACTCTGAATTCCAGAGTCATTCCAAACCTGAAGGTAGCTTGTCCCGGCCATTGTACTCAGCCCTCCTTGATCATGTGGGATGGATCCTTTTGGACAATAAAATGCTCTTAAGAGTTATAAAACCCAAAAGGCTAAAACATGTCATGTGCTTTTCCTCTCTGTACCTCCAAATTTTATGGCTACATGGAACCATGGAGAATATTTATTTAGGCCATCTCTGTCATTGTGGAAAATGAAACTCAGAAAGGTTAAATGACTTAAGGTTACATGGCAATTGAAGAATAGGATCTATGGACTACAAGTTTGTGGACTACTCTGCCCTTAAGTGATCTATTTTACTGGGTTCCAGGTTTGTTTATTTGTTTTTAAAGCCTTTTGTTATAATCTACACAAAGGCACAAATAAGGACTAATGTTTGAGAAGATGTTTAGATAGAGATAGAACCATTAGACGGCATGGAACACCTCGGCATATTCTAGTTAATAAAGCAACCAAGTACCTCTGATTCTGTCCCTCTCCCCCTCCCTCTTTCTTTATACAGCTTTATACAAATCACAGCATTTTTATTTAGACTATTATTTGTATTGAGCCTCATTATCTTAAGAAAAATTTTCAGGTAATAATCTCAAGATATGCGGGAGTTTCTAACCTTAATCAATGAACATAGATAATAAGGTCCAGAGCAGTAAGGTACAATAAACAAGCATATAACTCTCAGGAGCAGAAGGAGGATGTGAATTAAGGCATCTACTCTATTTCTCATTCCACAGTCAGGTACTATGGAAGGAGTCAGGGAGAAAAAGAGCCAAGATCCAGCCTGGCCTCCCAACCAGCAAAGGAAGCATAACAAAGCAAAGAATATCAAGAACCAGAGTTTGCCTCAGGTCAACAAAGTAAAAGAAACCCAGTGAGCTAGATGACAAAGAATTCAGCAGAAAGACAGAGAGCTATGAATCAAGAGGCTTAGTATCTCATTCTGGGTACAAGTAACTTCTGTTCCGATTTTGTCAATACAAAAAAAAAAAAAAAAAAAAAAAGATGACAATGGCCCTTGGGGAGAAGGCTATAAGGTGACAACTGCAACAATAGCTACCATTGATTAAGCACTTAACAATAAGCCACTTTCTAAATTGTCTACCAAATGCTTTCCAGGATTTACCTTACCTAATCTACACTTCAGTCCCCTGAGGCAAGTACAATTATTTTCCACATTTTAAGTGAATTGGAAAGAGGCAGATTAGGGTCAAGTTCATTACCTAAAATCACAATGCCAAATTGCAGAGGTGCTGGAATTTGGATCACAACTATAACTCAGAAGCTAGAGACACCAATGTAAGTGTGGATCCTATGCAAACTGACAGAACAGGTCTTTCTGAATTGTAGATGGCACTATCTCTTCATTATGGTTGGTATAGTCGGAGGTTTTTTAATCCAAAGAAAGACATCCATTTTTAAAAGGCCTCAAGCTTCCTTACAATGTACATAATAAAGTTGATTTTAAGATTATATCATATTGCCTGATATAAATTAATATACTTGAAATGACTTTGGAAAAATTTTATCTGGGCCTTGCTTGTATCTAGCTACACATTTATGACTCCCACCAAAATAAAAAGTGCTAATTAAATGTCACAATCTCACAGAAATACATATGCTAATTCTTCCTAAATTTCTATCTTAGTTAACAACTTAGGATACACTTGATGGTTACAAGGAAGTTATACTTGGTCCAAGTATGCGATGTAATTTTTTTTGGAGGGAGGGGGCTTGAACTCTGGGCCTTGGCACTATCCCTATCTACAGCCTTTCAAGGCCTGCATTCTACCAATTGAGCCATAGTGCCATTTCTGGTTTTCTGGTGGTTAATTGGAGATAAGAGTCTCATGGACTTTCCTGCCCTGGCTGGCTTTGAACCCTGATCCTCAGATCCCAGCCCCTTGAGTAGCTAGGATTACAGGCGTGAGTCACCAGGGCCCAACTGTAATTTTTTCCTCGTTTCCTAACCACTCTTTATCTATTCAATGGGGGAAAATGTCAACATCTGAAGTAATTAAAAACTCCAATTAATACAAGCTCAGTATTGTTTTTGTAATGAAATGGCCTTGGAATAAGTCAAATCAACCTGATAACAAATTTCCCAAAAGATGAAAATGTTAGGGCTGGGAATGTGGCCTAGTGGCAAGAGTGCTTGCCTCGTATATGCGAAGCCCTAGGTTCGATTCTTCAGCACCACATATATAGAAAAAAAAGGCCAGACGTGGCGTTGTGGCTCAAGTTGGCAGGGTGCTAGCCTTGAGCAAAAAGAAGCCAGGGACAGTGCTTAGACCCCGAGTTCAGCCCCAAGACTGGCCCAAAAAAAAAAAAAATGTTATATGCTTATAGCACATCAACAGTATCCCCACCTCTTCCCCCAAAGTCCAAATTTCATCTCTGTGTTTCAGTTCCATGTCATCATGAATCATTATGCTTAGAAAAGTCTAGACACTGCTTGTGGACAAACACTTTTTAATCAATGTCATTTTGACAGCCCACATTTTCTACAGTTGAGCTGCCTGACAACTTGATTCCAGGTGGAATAAATAAAAGCTATCTAATGATGATACTGCAATGGTCCTGGGCCTTTATGAGCCATGTGTGCTTGTTTGGACAAGTTTTAGTACTGAACATGATTCACTCAGGTACATGCATGACAGAGAAAATGAAGACAGAAGACATATAGCACAAGACATACTCCAAATGCAAGAGAAACACTATGCAGCCAGGCTTAGCCAGCATAAGGACCAGAAAAAAATTCAAGCCAAATTGCCTACACCCCTTAGCATCAGGCTATTCCTCTATTATACTGCTCTGAGTGGTTATAGTATTAATTCCCAGTTCTTACATCTAAGAGAATGTCCTCAGCCACTCAGGCTCCTCTGCTTCTTAATCCTCGGTGCTAGTGTTTCCCATATATGGATTTACAGACTTAAGTCTGCTGGCTGCATGTCACTGGATGCAAATGATACATAAATCAGGGGTCGCCAAGTACTGAGTCGCCAAGAAGATTAACTAGAGAGCAACTGCTTTGTAACTAAAGTCTTTCTATCTTCTGTTAAAAAAAGAACACTAGGCAAAAGTGAATATCTTCTCTGCCTTTGACATAGGATTTCCTAAACAATCACACCTCTATTTGTTCTCTCCTACTAAAAAGATGCTGGGTGTATTTCCACACTCATGTAGGACAAATTTGGCAACAGAAAAAAGTAGCTACAACTCAGCCCCTACATTCTGTTTTGTTAGTAGTGTAAGGGCACAAACACAAGTATAGCCCTCAGCCTGGACTCCAGAGTCCTCATCCTCTGCCACTTGGAGCTGCTGAGAAGTCAGTGCTAAAGCTATACAGGATACAACATGTAATGACATTATTGTGTGAACATTTATACTTATTGTCTCAGCTAATTCTTATAATTCTGTGAGATGAATGCTATTATTATTCTCATTTTTTTCTAGTGAGAAAACAGAAACACAGAAAGGTGAAGCAACTTGCTGGAGATCAGATATCTAAAGAAAAATGGAGCTAGAATTTGCTATTCTAACTGTATATTATTCATATTCATATTAGTGTGTGTGTGTGTGTGTGTGTGTGTGTGTGTGTGTGTGTGTGTGTGCTGATCCTTGGCACTCTCCCCGGGATTTTTTTGTTCAAACCTAGCACCCTATCAGTTGAACCACAACTCCACTTCTGGCTTTTTGGTGGTTAATTGGAGATAAGAGTCTCATAGACTTCCCTTCCAAAGCTAGCTTCCAATCATGATCCTCAGATCTCAGCCTACTGATTAGCCAGGTATGAGTCATTGATACGTGACTTCCATATTCTTTTGCTTGTTTTCTTCTGGTACTAAGGATGAAAACCAGGGTCTTATTTTGCATATGGCAGGCAAGCACCCTTCTACAGAACCACATCTCCTACACAATTCCATTTTATTAACCACTGATCACTGATTACCACCCTCCAGTGTCCCATAAGCCTAATCTTTGGGGATGTAAGTGATGTCACTCCACAGTATTTTGACTACTTGCTCCCATCTAACTCATAGCTCAGGTAAAGAAGCAAAGGGAAAGAGAAATGAAATGAGTTATGAGGATGGCTGACAAAGCTGTCTACAAAACTTCCACAATTCTGATGACAACGAACAAAACATAAAAAGCCAACCCAACATTTACTGTTGGCAACCAAAGAAAGAAAAGGGCAAAACTGAATACAATAAAAATTTTTTACAACAAGTGTTTGAGAAGAGACAAGAAATACTGGAGCAGAACAGAGCGGCTCAGCTGCCTGGCTGTAGGTTGTACCAGCACAGGGAGATGAACTCTCTGCCAAGAGAGTGAGCCAACGGTTGGTCCTCAAGATGAAGTACATGCCATGAGCTGTGGCCCAAGTCCAGGACAGAGAAGCCTCAATCAGACAGCAATCAGCACTAAGGGTCATCATTCTATTTTTTTAGTAACTTTTCCGTTAAATCCCGAAAGGTTAATTAAAGGTCAGATCTTACTGTTCAGAATTCGCCACTCCCAGTTCCAGAGAAGGGAGATTGGAAGCAATTAAAAGGAGGAGTTTTAGGCCTACAAAGTGAACTCAGTACAGAGGACCATCATGCTGTGTGCCACCAACAAGTGACCTAGGAGATAGCAAGTCTCCTTTCTTACCTTCTTCAAATCCATCCCTGAAGGAGCCTGACCGGCTCATGGTTCTGCTTTTCTCATCCAGGGACATAGAGCTATTCCGGAAGCGGCTGTCGGTGTAGGGGTCATACTGCCCATCAGCATTGGACAGACTGTGGGTCCTCAGCATGGTTGGGTTGGACAGGCTCATCTGGGTAACAGTGGTGGGACTCGCTGGAATGAAAGGAGTAGAAATGAAGTGTTGGAAAATTCATGGCTCTGTTTAAATCCCAAATGGGGACAAAGAAGAGATTGCTTATCACCAGCCATGCACATTCCTGCCAACTCCTCTCCCTTGTCTATTTTCTAAAAGGTAGTTGCATCAGCATTTGAGTATATACATAGAGCTAAAGATATGGGAGGGAAGGTGGGTCAGTTTCAAAACAAGGCTCTGGGCCTCAGCGTTCCAACTTGGCACGTTCAGACAAGCCAGTGTCACCTTCCAGGCATGAGCTAATTACTCCCCGGGATCATCTGGAACAATTCTCTCTAAAGCCAAAAGCCCAAAATAGTGCAATGAGGCTTTTGATCAGATGGGAAGCATTTGTGCATGACAAGAACCTCTTGCTGCAAAGAGTTATGGCTGAGAAAGAACAATATGAACCTAGGTCTTACTGCCTTTGATGGGGAATATTTAATAATAGTTGTCTGAACAGCTTCAACACAAAGAGGAAGACTTACCTTCCCTAACACTAGCTCTCTGATTGAAATTCTGTGTTAGCAATGCACAATATTTTCTGAGGCAAAGCTCCTTGAATACAAGCTACAGCTACCCTTAAAGATTGGCTTTATTTTACAGTATTTAGAAAAAGATGCTGCTCTAAAGTCTGAAGTGAGTCTAGAAGGTTCCCCCTTCCTCAATCATTCTTCCAAACTTAGCTCCTATCCTATCACTTTCACATAACTTTGGCCAATAATGTCAGCAAGCACCAAGCTGCCCTTTTTCTAATTATAATAGTTATTACATTCAATTATTTCCTGGTTTTCTACAAAGTTGTAGACAACATGCTTTCTTTTGCCCTGTCTCATAGTTTGCATGACTGTGTCTGTCTCAAAACAAAAGAAAACAAAAACCCACTGACATGCCAGCAGAAACTATGTTACAAATTCTTTTCCTTTCTCACTATACCAGTCAAAGCATTATGTCAGCAGCAGGCATTTCCAAGAATACTTATTCAATCAAAACTTCACTTTTACTTCCAGCTTCATTAAGCAACGATGGTGGCCAAGCTGTAAACACACTTCTTCAGGGGTCTCAGAAATAGAATGCATTCTCAAGAAAGGGATGGTGTGCTGTTTGCTATAACCTTACTTATACCAACCACAGGGGGAAAAAAGAAAGATTAGAGAACCCAAACCTTTGCCATTTTCTCTGTCTTTTACTGTTGATCACCTACATTCAAACTACATTTTCAAGGACTGAGCAGATCCTGAGCATACTGTGACCAGATGGTTATGATCATACATCAAGAATCTCGAACTGGTTAACACAGCTTAGGGCAGAGGCTACTTACCAAGCTGGGAAAAGTTGAATCTTGTCCCAGAGGGGGAAGTTACACTGGACCCAGAGGAAAAGGGGGAATTGGCAGCTGTGTCCTGTAGGCCTCCAGCAGAGTGGGACCGTAACCATTCTTTTGCGTCTTCCTGTGTGCGAAGCTGGGAGGTGGGAGTATACCTGGAGACAGAAACCAAGCTGGGATGAACTATAAACAGCACTCAGGAAAATGAACTCTCTGGAGCTGATGATAAGTATATAAGAAGAAGAAAAAATATCTAAAGATGATTTGTATTTAAATCAGCTTGATACACACCCTTGAAACTTACAAGGTTTCTCAAAACTTTTTTCCTCCTACTTGGCTGCGTTTGGGGAAAATTACAATTCCTTTTAGTTTGGAAGGAATACCTAAAGGGAAGAAGATTGGTAAATGCTCAGAAGAGCCGTCACTGGGCGTAACTGTAACATGTTGATTCACGACAGTGCCATGTCAAAGCCCTCACTTTGACAGGAGTAAAGCAACAAAAAGAGCTGCTGTTAGAGCTTCGAGGAAGTTTTAATTAGGTAACTCCTGGCATCTGTACTCTACAGCCCAAGTAAGTGGCCATGAATCACAGCATGTTAGAGAGCAGGCTGCGGAGGCTGAGCTCACAGTAGATGCTGTCTGCCATGTAGCACAAACAAGTCTTTGCAAAGAGAGTTGGGTCTTCAAAAGTCAGGTGGGCCCTACCCTCATGCACTCTGAAATGTACTTGGTAATGATTTATTGAATATCTATAATGAGCCAGGCATTTTTACAGGCATTATTTAACTGAAGCCTCAGACGTATTCAGCAACACAGATGCAATTATTCCCTTCTTATATTCTAGACTTAAGTGCTACAAGGTGACTGGTAGTTGTGTAATCAGAGGAATGGTTTTAGAACTACAGGCTTAAAAAAAAAAAGACATTGTTCTGTGATGTTAGTATGTGTGTGTTGTGTTGTGTGTGTGCTGGCAGCCAGCTAGACAGAGAATGTCAGTGAGAAAAGGAACAGAGAAATGTTTTCATTCTCACTATCATTGACAGACATGCTCCTCTCTAGGGCATGCTATCAGTCACCATTGACTAGGTGACTAAGTGTATCAACAGCCTGGAAATACCTATCACAGACCCCATTTCTGGATTTTTTTTTGAGGGAATAGTAATGGGGTTCATGCTTGCTAGGTTATCATTCTACTTCTTGAATTATATCTCCAATCTTGTGTTTTTTTTTCCCTGTGTTTTATTTCTTTTTCACTGCGTTACATTTGAGTTAGGGTCTCATGAACTATTCTGCCTGGGCTGGTCTTCAACTCGTATCTTTGCACTCTCAGTCTTCTGTGTAGCTAGCATTATAAATGTAAGCCACCAATATCCAGCTCCCATCCTGGAGAGAGAGAGAGAGAGAGAGAGAGAGAGAGTGTGTGTGTGTGTGTGTGTGTGTGTGTGTGTGCGCGCGCGCTGGGCCTGGCCTAGCCTGGGTGCTTGAGTGCTGCCCCTTAGTATATTTTGCTCAAGGCTAGAGCTTTACCACTTGAGTCCCAGCTCCACTTTTAGCTTTTTGGTGGTTAATTGGAGGTAACATTTTCATGGACTTTCCTGTCCAGACAGGCTTTGAACTGTGATCCTCAGTTCTCAGCCTCCTGATTACAGGAATGAGCCACAGACATCCAACTCTTTCTGGATTTAAAAAATCATTTTTTTAAAGCCAGAGCCGCACTATTTTTGAGAGGATGGATCTTTAATGGAAATATACACATTCAGAATATTAATAATTAGGTCAGCTTTCTCTTGGGATCACAGTGTATCAATGTAAAACGTGTATGCAGTGGCTATCATTTAAGTAACTATTATGATTATGGACAAGTACCTTCATAATCACAATGGAAACTCTAGGTAGGACAGGCAGCTGGAAGACCACAGTACTGGACTTCTTACAGAATGTCCAGCGGGAGATTTAATACTTTCCTTCTTAGATTCTCAGAATTGACTTTACACTGAGCTCTTATTGAAAGAAAACATTGATACCTACCTCATATTACTGTTCAAAATTTTATCAAGTCTTTAAGAGTTGGAGGTTATTAACTATAGACATACATGACAACAGTGAAACATTTCATTCCAAGTTCCATTTTATGCAAAAGCACTTATGTGCAGAGCAGGGTGAAGCAGATGCTACAAAGAACAGGGTGTTTAGAAAGCAGAAATGACAGTAAGACCATGACAGAGCTTTAGCAAATTTGGTTTCTCTGCTTGACAAAGTGATGTAGATGATGTGAGTAACGGTGACTTATAGCATCCTGTTTTTACCAAGTTGAGCACCAAAACCAAGCCCAAGTCACAACTTACTATGGATGATGAACACTCCTTGCTAGTGTACTTTTCTATTTTTTAATCCCTAAATAATCACACCAGTATCTTGATGAGCATCAGATGATTCAACTGTTGATTAGAATATTTAGAAAAGTACAAGGTATCTGTCGTCAGCAATCGGGCATGAAAGCATGTAAACATTAGGTTATTAGTTTATTTAGTTTCAGTACTGGAACTTGAACTCAGGGCCTAGGTGCTACCCCTCAGCCTTTTTTCTCATGGATGGCACTCTACTACCAGAGCCGCAACTCCACTTACATCTTTTTGGTGGTTAGTGGGAGATGAGTTTCACAGACTTCCCTGCCTGAGCTGGGTTTGAATGGTAACCCTCAGATCTCAGCCTCCCAAGTAGCTAGTATGACAGGAATAAACCACTAGTGCCCATTTTTTCTTTGTTTAGAGTTTGGGGGGGATTTTTTGCAAATTTTTATGGGCCAAAAATGTTTGTTTGTTTATAAGGAGCTGTGGGTTGAACCCATGACCCCCTGCATGCTAAGCAAATGTTCTTCTATTAAGCTATACTCTCAGCCCTGAAAAAGTTAGATATCATGAAATTTAGTGGAAATTATCCTCTCTTCCTTTGCCCTTGTCCCAGCTAACAAATTAGCATGCTATAAGTCATGTCCTTTCTGTTGAAAACAGCCCCATGAATACAATGATTATGAAGTGCTTGGTGATTAAACCCACTGGTCCCCACCAGAAGCAGTGACTGCTTTTTTAGGCTTGCCCAGGAGTGTTTGTCATGAGATGGATTTATCACATTACACCAGAAACAGCATAGCTCCTGCTCAAGCAAATAAGCCACAAATGAAAGATGAGAATAAGAGAGGCCAAGAGAACTGTCATCCAAAAGTCCTGTTGCAATGGCCAAAGCAGAGACCCCAGCCCAGCCCCACGAGCTATGAGAGCCCCACACAGCCAAGCTCAAGGCCACAACAGATGGCATGGGTACAAGGAGAGGACAGATACCTGAGTCCTTTCTTAGGCAAAGTGTTCCTATCAAGGTGCGGGTCACTGTAGGAAAGTTAAAACAAAAACAAGAACTTCAGAGAAGCACAAGGGAGGCAGGGAATGAAGGAGAGAAGGCTAGGGAGGCAGGAGGGGCCTGAGAAAGAAACCCACATCACCAGAGAATGCTCTTTATCAGCTATGCATGCAACACATGGAGGAAGGCAAAGAGAACCCAGTCCTTGGCCTGAGCTAGCATCAGTGCATACTTTACCAACCAACTTGTCAGATAGTCCGAGTCACTCAATTCCACTTATTCCTCTTTTTGCACATATTCAAAGGCAACATGGGTTGCTCTGTTAGAAGCAGAGCCCAGCAGCCCAACTCTGCAACGCCACCACCATGACCAGAGCTGCTTCTAAAAAGGGATGCCCTGCTTCCCTGTACCCCTAAGTCACCCTCTCCCACACCACTGGCAATGGCTTTAAGAGGATGAAGGGCTTGCAGAGTTATAAGAGCCCAATAGTCTGCATATTTGAAATTCATGTGTAATGAAGTAAATTCCAGGTCCCTCTCAAGTTCTCGTTTCTGCCCAGCTAAGATGTAGCTAAGAGCTGAGCCCTGGGCTGGAGTCTGGGCATGTTACAACTTGCTGGCCAATATAGCCAAGGCATTTGGATTTCCATGCCCAAGGGTTAAAGGCTTGGTTTGTAAGTCTGACAAAAACAAAAGTTTTTGCTGTTGATAGGGTGAAGAAGCTTTCCATTAATTATTTTTTTTCCTAGCATGAAACAACATCTGCTTGTTATATTTGGCCAAACCACTGCTCCCCCACAAATTGAAGGTCAATATCTATCTCTGAGGCCCACCCACAGCTGGGGGCAAACACAAGCTTCTGCATTTGTAATGTCTCCACAAACTCTTTTTCATTATCCTTACAGGATACGGGCACAGGCAACACGAGACTTTGCAAGACATAATGAGCCAAACTGCAGCAAAACTTTGAAAGGGAGAAAAGCCAGCTGCAAGGGGAATGTTGAGGGATAGGAGATGGGGGGCAGAGGTGAGGGCCAAGCTATACAGTGGGTGGTAGACCATTTCTGGGCTGGGGTGGAATGAGGAAAGGGCAGGAAGCTGGGGAGCAGGAACATGCCACAGGAGGCCATGGGAGATGCAAGTGAGGGCTTCTGCCGCCCCCTGGATCAGGTGGCAAGGTTTGAGATGGCCTTTCCAAGCTGGAAATGAAGGGCCACCCAACTTCAACTCCCCCTGGCTTTAGGGGACAACAGAGTAAACCCTCACCAGCATGTATGGCTGTCACACGGTACACCAGAGCCACAAACACAAGCAGAAGCCTCAGGCCAACAGCCTTGCACAAAACATCTGACTGGACAACAGACAGGCAGAGGAACCTAGAGGCCTGGTGGGCCCCAACCTACAAGGTCAATTACCTGTCCTGTTTCCTGGGCAGAGTACTTCTGCAGAACTTAGGGCTAGCAGCAGGGGAAGAGAGAGGGCTAGAAGTCCAGGCAGGTAGAAAACAAGAGAAGTAACATTAGACTGAAGAAAGGAGAGGTGTTGTTACACATAATGATCAGAACATTTCCCAGTGCTGTTCCTGGCATTCTTCCCCATGTGCAGAAACATCACACATCACTACTGCAGGGCTCTGAGGACTTTCAATTTCATGATTTCCTCTCACTGTGGCCAGCAGCAATTCAGTAGAAGAGTGTTTGCTATGATGTCAAATGGATCCAAATGCCTAGTGAGCTTTCAATCATACCTTATGGGGTTACCTACTCTTCCCAATTACTAGAGGAAGGGAAAGAAGTAGCTGATGAATAAGCATAATAAAATGGAAGGATTTCAAAAGCTGAATGCCATTCTAAATGGTAACACACGTTTGACCCCCAAGAGACTTGTAGCAGCCTCAAGCATGAAGAATAACCATAGAGAAAAGAGATAACAAGAAGTACAGCCAAGCTAAATTCCATCCCAAACTGGCTTACTTATCAAAGAGCAGTAATTAGAAAGAATGGAATCTCATAGGCAAAGGCAAAGTGACATATGGGACTCCTAATCTAATCTTTATACTCTAAGGAGACTGTCTTCCTGAAAATTAAAAGCAGCCTGGGGTACAGTACCAACCTTTCCGACAGTGTGGTCTTCACACTGTTGGTTCGGACAAAGGGCGTCAGGGAGTCATCCTTAGAGGAGGCGATCAGGCCAGTGGAGGAATTGTGGCTCAGGCCTCCTCCACTGCCGAGGGAGATGTCAATAGATTCACAGCTGGTGTGCAGGCTGCTAACAGACTGGAAGCCCAGGCCATCCTTGCTCACTGCTGATGAACTGCTGGCAGTGGTGCCCCAGGTAAGGCTGTTGGAAGGGCCCGAATGGGCAGAGCTGGGGCTGGAGGCTAGAGGAGACTGGTTGAGGTCCACATTCTTACTGTATAGAGGACTGCTGCTGCCACTGCTCAGGACACCACTGCCCGAAGGAGACTCTAAGTTACCTTGCTGGGTCATGGTGGCATGAGGATTGGAGATGACCACCAAATTTTTCATGTTTTCAGCTGTGGCGATGGGCACTTGCTTGGTAGGCTTCCCACCAAAGAGTCTGTGAAGAGACAAAGGGTTGTGTGGGATGAACACACAGTTCTAAGAGGCTACTGAGCTACTGAAGAAGGGTGTTGCAATAGGAGGCAGTAAAACCCCCAGAAGAGGAGAGCCCAAGTCTTGGCTGCTGAAATAGCTAAGGGACTCCACTGAGAAAGGCTGGCCATAATAAAGTGGGCCTGTGCACAGGTACATCAAAGGTGCTTTCTTCAAAGTTTAGGATACAGCTGAGACTTTGGTTCTATTTTAGCCCAGGAGAATGAGAGCAGTTTTCTACAGACTTGCTCATACTGCGCCAAGATCTTGCTTCCTTTTTTTATAAACATACCAACTAAAAAATTTCCCTAGCCCAGGAAACATCTAGATGGAACAATTTCTAAGTCATCTTCAATCCACAACACCTGGCACAAAGCAGTCACTCAGATCAGGTGAACAGAGCTCTAGGGGACATGGTTTCTTTGATTTCTAAGCACAACACAAGGAATCAAAACCATGATTCTAGCCAGGCACTGGTGGCTCATGCCTGTAATCCTAGCTACTCAGGAGGCTGAGATCTGAGGATCACTTTGAAGCCAGCCCGGGCAGGAAAGGCCATGAGACTCTTATCTCCAATGAACTACTCCAATAAAGCTGGCAGTCGCTTTGTGGCTCCAGTTTTAGAGCACTAGCCTTGAGCACAAAGAGGCTCAGGGACAGTATCCAGGCCCTGAGTTCAAGCCTCAGGACTGATTCTGGTTAGGGCCTGGGGAAGGTCAACATGTATCTTTCCGGGCCAGAGAGCTTGGTTTTTGTTTTGTTTTTCCCAATGACATACACAAAATGTTTGCTAGGTTCACACTAGCCCAAGCATACTGTGTACAAACCATGTCTCTAAAATAGACACAGAGAAATGCCATTTCCTATCATCTTTCTTCTATTCATGACCAAAAGTCTGCCATAAGTACAGAGAATGGTAAAAAAGTACTTCCTACGTCCTCTTACATTGGCAGGGAGCTCTCTAGTGAAAAGTCAGAGGGTAGACCACATTCGAGTAATATAAGGGCTTTATGTTGCTCATCAAAACTAGTGACTAGAAAAAGTGTATCTGAAAAATGACAAAACTACATCATGATAGGCAGCTTGCCTTTCACCTGAAGTGGTATCAATCTACCCTTGCTGTCTTCTAACAATCCTACAAATCTTCATTATTATAAAGACAAACAAGCAAACTGTAACCTCTCTGTACATCACTTTGACAATAAGAAAAAAATAAAATAAAATACCACACACACACACATACACACACACACAAACAAGCAAAGGTATAGTCAATCAACCAATCCCCACTACATTATCTGGTGGCAGAGAAGAAATACTCCTCCCCTGGTGCCAACTAGAAAATGAAATATCCTATTGTAGAATCTTTGCTTTAAAATATATACATATTTCTAGTGACAGGAGCCTCACTACTAAAGAGTAACTTGTTTCATTGCCAAACTATTTTAATTGGTAATTTTCATCATTGTGAAAGTTAAAATGTGTACTGTGAAATATATGTAGTAACTTAAACCCAATTAAGAAAATGAAAAGACAACTGCTAGCCAAAATTTGACCCATCTTTTTCAGACTTTTATGCAATTGCCCCTCATGCTGCTGGGGTATAACCACAGTCTCTCTCTCTGAGTTCTTCAAATCACTTAAAGAGTTATCTATCTCACTTCACTGAAGGTTTCTCTTCTCCATACTAATGCATACAAGAGAATAATGAACACTTTGGTGATTTAAGGAGAGTGAGATTTTCAGGGAATGGGCTGAAAGTTCTTCTATGAAGAGTATAAGAAACTGCATGCATTTTCATGCATCCTATTACACTAGCCTGAGGGTCTAGTAAATGCCTTTGTAGTCAGCAAAGGAAATCTATAACACTAAAGAGAGAATATTACATATAATACTTGAGGCAAGAAGTAGAGAAAAATTTCATTTACAAGGCAATCTGTTAAAACAACAAAGACTGGCTCAATAGGACTTTCCCTCTGAAAAATAATCGTTACTGAAATTCTAATAATCAAGTCTAGACAAAGAGCACAGAACAACAGCTGGCTTTGTCACACCTTTCATGTGGAATGTTTCTTCTGAAGTCTTTTCAAACATTCCTGTTCATCCTCAAATATGTACATGCACATATAATTTACTCTCCCTGCTGAATTTTCTATGCTAGGAATTTATTCTTTTCCATGAAAAGAAATATCCTAAGAAGTGCTGTAATCTATACATCTATGATTCAGGATGGGCCAGGGGATAGCAAAATAATTTGAACAAGTAAGGTTTTTAATAACCGTTAAAAAAAAATAAGGTGAATCCTTCACATTAAGGATTCTATCAAGAAAGTGTTAACAGGGGCTGGGGATATGGCCTAGTGGCAAGAGTGCCTGCCTCGGATACACGAGGCCCTAGGTTCGATTCCCCAGCACCACATATACGGAAAACGGCCAGAAGCGGCGCTGTGGCTCAAGTGGCAGAGTGCTAGCTTTGAGCGGGAAGAAGCCAGGGACAGTGCTCAGGCCCTGAGTCCAAGGCCCAGGACTGGCGCAAAAAAAAAAAAAAAAAAAAAAAAAAGAAAGTGTTAACAGGCAAGCTGTAAAAGAAACTGTTAAAAAATGAACAGTGACTATTTCCACATTAAATAATGTGGGGAAACAATGCCTTTTTCAGATAACAAGAAAATATTTTCTTCTTTTTAGGACGCATTCTCCTTTAAGAGCTTAACTTTTTAAAAAAAAAATGCCAGAAACTAAATGATTATGATAAACTAAAACTAAAGTGTGATTCTACCTCATGAATGAATTGTTATTTCATAGGTATTAAAAAAAGAAAGAAAAAGAAAAGGAATTATCCGCTTCCTTTGAGCTGTTTATCCATTTAAGAGCTCCCTGAGACTTCATCTTGGATGATAGCTAACTTTCACCTGAATGAGCTCACTATGGCTAGACATGACTACGATTAATTTTTATGATAATGAATTTTATGAGAATCTTGAAGAAAAGTACCATTGTTCTCATTCTACAGATAAGGAATTGGAGTCAGAATTAAGAAAGGTGATGTGGTAGCTATTAAAATGGACTCAGAAGTTTGAACAGAGATTTGTGTGTTACCATCCAACCAACTACAATCTTGCTAGCAGAGGCAGACCTAAAATTTTTACTCAAGGTCTTAATAGAGGAGACTCAGAGGCTGTTATAACTATGGAACATGAATTTCTTAATCCAAAGTATCACTCTATCTACTCCAACTCTGCTGAGTTCCATGTATTTGCCCCACTTACCGGCGGAGCGTGGGAGAGGCCACATCTGGGTACTTTGTCCCTGGTTGGAGAGTAGTTTGAGTTGAGCTGGACAGAGGCTGGGAAGCCGGGTTCACTTTCACTGAATTACAAGAAGCAACACTCTCGTTGTCTGATGAGATCCCCTTTTCCTTATCTGTCTGGTTGACCAGACCTGGCAGAGAACTGCCTAGGGCTGTTCTGGAAGGCTCCCTCAGCTTGGGCACTGGCAGGCCTGCTGACTTGCTGCTGATGTTGGAGTCTATGCTGCTGGTGCTAGACCTGTTCCCAGCCCCATTCCGGCTGTTGGACTTACTTGGCCTTGGCAAACTACGGTACTGTAGGTTTGTCCGGGAGCTGAGAGATAAATACCCATCATCCTGGTTCTGAGCGCCATCCATGCTGGTCTTTCGGCCTGTAGACCGGCCAACCAGAGCAGAGGACTTTGGGATTTTTCCTAGGGTGGCTGACCTGCTGGTGACGGTGGCCCCACTGGCTGTGATCATGGCCAACCCAGCTGCTGAGCCACTCTGTTTCTTGAACCCAAAGCTACTGGTGTTTGTGGTAGATGTTCTGGAGCTGTTGGGAAGAGGCTTTTTGGATTCATCACCGCTACTGCGGCCTGCATCTGATGGGGAGCGCTTCACCTGGGAAGATTTCGGGGAAAGCCTTCCCTTCTCAGACACCTTGGCATCATCAGTTTTTCCTAAGAGAGAAATGAGGAAGGTTAGCTTTGAAATGCTTCCCTCCTCTGAAAAAGGCTCATTTTTTCTTGGGAAGAGGGAAGAAGCAGTACCCTGGGGTGTGGGGGGATGGGAAGGAGGAGGAGAAGAGAGCTTTTAATAAAGATAATTTTGTCTCCCATTGTCTCTGTGAGCCTTTTAGTAAGTGTCAGTGATACTGTATTCATTTGCAAAACAATCTAAACATTGACCCAAGATAAAGCAAAGGCAGATATGCTAGGAGGGATAGGGGACAAAGAGACACTGCCTTTCACTGACCTGTCTATGACATTTCTGGGTGAGCTCCTACCCTTGTTTACTTACATTTCCTAAATCCTTCACAACACACACATATTCATGAGCATCCAGCCTCAGTGGGTTAACTGTCACCTGGCAAGGAGTAAGACTCATTTAGTATGAATCAATCCAACCAGTACGCTACTTGTAGGCCTCCCATGTACACTCATTAAAGAAAGTCTATTCCTAGCAAAGAATAAGCTCAAAGAGGTAACTGGTTAACTCAAGTCCTTGCTTGGGTTACTATAGCATCAGCTTTTAAACAGTTAACTTGCAGATGGTCTCTTACTCACCAGTTCCCGAGGTCTTCAGTGTGCCTGCTGGGGTAGCTGGCTTTGTCCTTGGCATTGTGATGCCCACCTGGGCTGTCATGCCTCGCCTCCAGGAGCCTGTCTGGGAGATGACGGGATTCTTCTTGCCTGATGTGCTTTTGTCAGACTCATCTGACACGTCAGAAGGATTCCGCCTCCACTTGGAACCTGGCTCCATCTTTATGCCGCTGTCTGACCCTCCGTCTGATTTCTTGACGTCATCACCAGACCACAGGGAATTCCTCTCCACCTGGGAGTGCTTCTCAGCGTCGGTCTGTGGGCAGAGACTCCTGGAATTAGTATTCCCCAGTCCCATTTTAGGGAATCCTTCACCCCAAAAGCAAAAAAAAAAAATTTAAAAAATGTCAATATGCTGGACTAGTTAAAGAAAGAAAGAAAAACATTGGTAAGTACTTTTTAAAAAGTTTGGTCTTTCATATTCTGATTATCTTGTTAGAAAGGCATGTTTATTCATTCATTTAAATAAAGAGTAGAAATAGGTCATTCTGAGTGAGGAAAGAAAATAAAGGGAGCAGGAGCAGGGGAAAAGGAAAGGAGCCTTAGCAAGAAAAGCCGAGCCTGCAGAGAAGAAAATGCTATGGGAATTCGGCCACCAACTCTGCCATTTGGAGACAGCTCTGGTGTTAAACCAGCTCTGGTGCTAAGCCTCTAGCCACCATCCCGTTTCTCTCCCATTTTCCTTTGTTCTGCTGACTTCCTATCACTCCACTGGCAGTGCTAAAGTCCAAAGCATCGAGTGAGGGTAGCTGCTTGTTCCACTTAAGTCAAGGGGGGGCTCAGCTGAAAGGAAACAAATCCTCAAACAGCAGCCGTTCCTGCTCCTACCCCAGCTTCATTTATATGCCACTGCTTTGCTCCCCTTGTGTGGTTTTATTCAGACAGAGATATAATTAGCCAGCTTTCTTTGGAGGAGCCCTGACCTCCTGGCCATGAAACTCAGAAGGGGACAAGGGGGTGATATTAATGATCAGCTGCACTAAAAACCACAAAGTGAGCCAGAATGTTTGGGGCTCCCTGGGGTGTGAGGCCAACCAGAGGATACCAGGGAGAGAAGCAGTACTGTGAAGAGAAGGCAGCAAATCTTCTGGTGGCTACAATGCAAAATGAGTCCCATGTTAGTTCTAGCTACCAAGAGTGGGCACCATCACCAAGGTGGAAAGCTAAAGTGAACCCTTGGCAAGAACATGGCTTATAGCACATCACACAGGAGTCGTTCAAAGTCTTCCTCCACAGAATACAAGAAATGAACAGAACAAAAGCTATATATAACAAGCAGCCCAAATGTAATTGTCTTTCTCTCTCCTTTCCAGCCCTTTCTACCCTTATGAATTTAACCTATCCAAGCAGCCACCTTATGGATGCCACCATTTGCTTGGTCCTTCCTCATACACACACCATATCCCAGCCCAGTACAAAGCACTAGAGATAGACATGGAGGAGAAAGGAATAAAACAACTGAATGAATGAATAATATCTGTCCACTAAGCTACAACACACTTTAATAAAATGATCTTGTCAGATCTCAGTCACTATTTGGTCAAGGAGAGTAAGGGGTTAAGCAGTATTGTCTTCATCTTAATTTTACAGATGAACAGAAACTAAAGTACCCTCTCTCTGTTGCAACTGCCTCAGTCCAGGCTTTTCGTCTTTAGATACTGTGGGTACATTCAACCAGAATAGATTCAATGCTTGCTGCTTGCCAGGCATCATGGAGGGACTGAGAATCAGTAAAGACTGAATTTTTTTCCTACTTACAAAGTTTATGATCAGTTATAAGAGTCAGAGATTGAACACCTATGGACAAATGGATGTATAATTGTGAATTCTGCAAAGGAAAGGATTGGAAGTCTGGGAAAGAAATACAGAGCCTGACCGAATGAGGGTAGGAAGCGGTCATAAGAACCTTTAGAAGGGGGAAGGGGGAAATGAGGGAGGAGGTAACCAAACAGTACAAGAAATGTATCCAATGCCTAACGTATGAAACTGTAACCTCTCTGTACATCACTTTGAAAATAATTTTTTTTAAAGATTAAAAAAAAAAGAACCTTTAGAAAATCCCTAAAGAATAAAGGAACCAGGTGCTAGTGGCTCATGCCTATAATACTAGCTACTCCAGAGGCTGAGCTCTGAACATCATGGTTCAAAGCCAGCTCAGACAGGAAAGTCTATGAGACTCTTATTTCCAATTAACTACCAAAAAGCCAGAAGTGGAGCTGTGCCTCAAGTGGTAGAGTACTAGCTTATCAGGGCTAGCACTCAGCCCCTGAGTTCAAGTCCCAGGACCAGCACCAAAAAATAAAAACAAAAACAAAATCCCACAGAGAGACAGACAGACAGAGAGAGACACACAAAGAGAGATAGGGACAGAGAAAGAGAGAGAGAGAGAGAGAGAAAGAGAGAGAGAGAGAGAGAGAGAGAGAGAGAGAGAGAGAGAGAGAGAGAGAGAGAGAGAGAGAATGAAGGAACTTTGAGGAGTTTAGGGAATGAAAGAAGGTTGAGGAATTTTGGGAGAGCATACTAGGCAGCATGCATGTGCAAAGGTCCAAAAACAGGCAAGAGTTTGGCTTTGGAAGCATTCATTCAATAAATATTTGCTTGGTCTGGGAATATGGCCTAGTGGCAAGAGTGCCTTCCTCCTATACATGAAGCCCTGGGTTCAATTCCTCAGCACCACATATATAGAAAATGACCAGAAGTGGCACTGTGACTCAAGCGTCAGAGTTCTAGCCTTGAGTAAAAGGAGCTTAGAGACAGTGCCCAGGCCCAGTGTTCAAGACCCAGGACCAGCAACAAAAACAAGCCAGGGACAGTGCTCAGGCCCTGAGTCCAAGGCCCAGGACTGGCAAAAAATTAATTAATTAAAAAATATTTACTGAGTACCACTATGTGATGGCAAACTTACTGACACTGGGAATACAATGAACAAATTTAAAACAGCTGGTGCTGGTGGCTTATACCTGTAATCCTAGCTACTCAGGAAGCTGACATCTGTGGATCATAGTTCAAAGCCAGTCTGGGCAAGAAAGTCCATGAGACTCTTATCCCTAGTCAATCACAGAAAAAGTGAAGTGGTGTGGTAACTCAAGTGGTAGAGTGCTAGCCTTGAGTAAAAGGAGCTTAGGGACAGAGCCCAGGCCTAGAGTTCAACACCCAGGACTAGCAACAAAAACAAACACAAACAAACAAAAAAAACCCTTAATCTCATGTATAATAAGTCTATTTGATCATATCTTAATATGCTCTAAGATATACTGAAAAATTAGCACATTCCATTCCATACCCTGGATTACTGTATATTCTCTTAATGTTAAGTCTATTTTTCCCAATCAAATTGCTAAGAATAATAATAAATAGTAATAACAACAACAAAAATCATCAAGACGTTACTCTGGACCAGACACTGAGCTAAAGCGCTTTGTATGTATCATTAATTCTCATTAAAAACGAGGAAGTAATAGTTAACACTCTCTGTTTTACATGAGAAAAATGGAGGCAATGAGTAGAAAAGCAATTGCCCAAGATCACACAGGAAAAGAGATGCAGAGTTTCCAGGATGTCTAATTGCCAAGTCTACATATTTTAACCTCAACATCACATTGCTTTCCTTGATATAAACCCAAGGATATGAGAATTTCTACACACCCCATAGCACATAATAAAAATATGTTCAATACTAGGTCTCTCTTCTATATCAGCAGGCTAGCTCGCTGTGCCCCACAATCTGCCCTAGAACAGCTGCAGCCCAGACCCTGGGTACAATGCTCTAGAGCTACATTTTATGAGTGGTCTTCCTCCCCCGCCACCCTATGCACACCCTGAATTTGTTCCAGGAAAGTAGCTTTTTACAGTTCTAGGACATTCTGTTAACTTTCTGTTCAAATCTCCTTAACAAATCCTTCCTGAGTTATATGTCAAACCTGGTACATGTCTTTGGAGTCAAAGTGAGTGAGGTCTAGCTTCTCTCTTCCTAGAACTTACACCCACAGGAAGACCAGCAGGATGACTATGCTGCGATGTACAGAGTGCTAGCTTTTTCCTCTTTCGAAAGTGTTCTTTATTGTCTTGATTTGGACCTCTCCTTAGCCATCCAACAGTAAGATGGGAAGGTGGGGAAAATGAGCCAAAATAACCTCACAGGAGAGGGCAGTGTTCAGAAACAAGAGGGAGGCTGGGTGCCAGGTCATGCCTGTAATCCTAGCTATTCAGGAGGCTGAGACCTGAGGATCACAGTTCAAAACTGTAGGAAAGTTCATGAGACTCTTACCTCTAATTAATCAAAGAAAAAGCTGTAACTGTGCTGTAACTGAAGTGGTAAGAGTGCTAGCCTTGAGCAAAAGAAGCTCAAGGACAGTGTCCAGACTCAAAGTTCAAACCCCAGAACTGGCAACACGCGCACAGAGAGACAGAGGGAGACAGAGAGAGAGAGGGAGAGACAGACAGACAGACAGAGAAATCCAAGAGGGTAGACACTTAGGATGTGGCTTAAGAAGTGGGGAGCCTGAGTAGCACTGTGGCTCAAGTGGTAGAGTGCTACTCTTGATCTGGAGAACTCAGAGACAGCACCCAATCCCAGAGTTCAAGCCCCACTACCAAAAAAGAAAAGAAGTGGGGAGCCTGGCATGATATAGGACAAGGTATTGGCTGTGGACTCTGACAGACTAGAGCTCCACTACCGAGTGCTGCCATTTGTTTGTTGTGTATGATGCTGGAAGAAGTCCCTTCCCATCTCAAAGATTGTTACTCTGGCTATAAAATGTAGTTGATCATAAACAAGTCTCAGAGTGTTGATGATGAACTCAGTGAGCTAAACATGGAGAGACTGCAGACAGTGGCTCTTCTCATTATCAAACTCTCCCCACTAAAACTTCCCAGTGCTCTGCTATCCACCTATATTTAGTCTTTATCCCATTTGTGTCTTGCATCAGAATGAACAAGACACTGTCTCCTTGCTCTGGGCCACAAGCCTCCAGGCATCAGGGCCGCTTTCTCCTTATGCCAAATCCCTACCTAGAGAGTTAAATGACTTAAGTTTGAGAACTAGTAATAATCAATGGCATCAGCAGCATCGCCTGCCACCCATATCACTACATATATATGCAGAGGGATATGCTTTGTTCCTATACATAGGTTCTTAGTTGATCTTGTGCTCTGAGGTTATGTTATTGCCCTTATTTCACAGAACTCAAATGAAACTACAGGTTAGAAGAAGAAAAGTAACTTACTGAAATCAGCAACCATAACTCCCAGCAGGTGAGCAGAAGGGACAGCCCTCATGCCCGCAGCTAACTCTATCCCCACATTCGGAAGACTCTAGTGTCCTTCAGGGTCACACAGAATAAGAATCTTTACCACATAAGTCAGAATTTTAACTCTCTGAGTAGCAAAATTAAACTGGCATGGAACTATCTTATGCCTTTCATGTATTTTATTTAAAATGTCACAAGGCCAGTTGTGGTGGCTCACATCTGCAATTCTAGCTAGCTACCCAGGAGGCTGAGATTTGCAGTATGGCAAGAAAATGTCTATAAGACTCCATCTGAAAACAAACAAAAACAACAACAACCAGCAAAAAGAAATTGGGTGTGAGGCATGCCTTATGTGGTAGAGCACCAGGTGAGCAAGTGTAAGGCCCTGAGTTAAAACACCAGCACTGAAAAAAATATTGCAGGCATTGAAAACGAGAAGAAACCTTGCTTCTCAGCACATGTTGCTTCTCAGCAACCTTCCACAAAAATGGGAGAAAACCTTGAATGGTCAAGGACAAGGATGCATAGATGAAAATATGAGAGGTATCCTTCTGCCAACACATCCCCAGCATACACTGAAAAATACTGTGAAATAGAACATGAATTGCTCACAAACAAGTACATGAAGAACATGGCAAGACAGGCGTCTGTGGCTCACAACTGTAATTCTAGCTAACTGTGATCTAAAGATCACAGTTCCAAGCCAGTCCCAATTAAAAAAAAAAAATCCATGAGATGCTTATCTTCAACTAACCCAAAACCACAAGTTGAAGTGTGGCTCAGGTGTCAGTCTTGAGTGAAAAAAGCTAAGGAACAGCATCCAAGCCCCAAGTTCAAGTACCAGTATACCAACACACACACACACACACACACACACACACACACAGAGATAGAGAGAAAGAGAGAGAGAGAAAGAAAGAGAGAAAGAAACAAAGACAGAGAGAGAGAGAGGGAGGGAGAGAGAGAGAGAGAGAGAGAGAGAGAGAGAGAGAGAGAGAGAGAGAGAGAGAGAGAACATGCTGAGCTTTTAATCCCTGGCATGAGACAAAGAAAGGGGCAGGAAATCCAAAGGGGGAGAGGGAGAAAGGGAAGGAAGGAAGAGGAAGGAGGGATAAAGGAAGTTTCTGTGCAACTATCTAGGTCAGGTACTGAGAGCAGCATTCACAATTTCCCTGTTGCTCTTATATACACCCTTCACAATAGGTCTAATGCCATGATTTTATGAATGAGAGAATAGAGACGTGAGGAGATTAGCTAGTTCACTCAGGAGTGTCAGAGTGAGGAACTCAACCCAACACCACCAGACTTGAGTGTCACCCTCCTCCCTGAAGCCACTCTTAGCTGTCCATTATACTTACCAGCTTTCTTCTTCTGAATGTCTGTTAACAAGCATTTAAGACCAAGCAACCACGGCTCATACCTGTTATTCTAGCTACTCAGGAGGCTGAGATCTGAGGATTGCAGTTTGAAGCCAACCTGGGCAGTAAAGTCTATGAGAGACTCTTATCTCCAACAATCAAAAAAGCCAGAAGTGGACCTGTGGCTCAAGTGCTAAGGCGCTAGTCTTGAGCAAAACAAACTCAAGGACAGTGCCTAGGCCCTGAGTTCAAGCCCCAAGACCAACACAAAAAATAAAAACAAAAAAAGGCATTTGGGCCTCAAGCATGGGTCTCTGGTCAGCACACAGAGGAGCAGTGAGCACAGGGGCTCAGTGCTGCATGGCTGGTCACACATGCCCAGTGAGGCAACCTTAGCACAGCTCAATATCCCTGAGGAAATGGAGTCTTGCAGAGACAAAGGCAACCTCATTCCCCCAAACTGCTCATCCATTATCTCTGTCTCCTCTTCTTTCCATCAGTATATAACACTACTCCTCAGGTTTTCTAGAAAATAACTTCCCTGTTCCACAAAGGTGAAACCGAGACAGGCAGCCTGTCCTCAACTTGTTTTCCCCATGGGCACACAGAGCCACTAATTGCCTCCGTGCGTCCTTCCTGGCAGACTGTGTATTGCCCACTTGCCCGGAGTAAACCAGCATGTGACAAGACTGTGAGAAAGCACAGCCCAGAAGGAGCGGCTCTTAGGGAGGGTGCAACACATATCTTCACACTGCTGGATACTGAGCAGAGTAATGGCCCTTAGCATTCCTCACAGTGGTGTGGGGGAAGAGGTGGGAGGCAGAGAATTACACTGATTCAAATATTTTGAGATGCTCCCTAGACAGAAACAAAGGAGATGTCACTCAAAACCTATTCAAAGACAACATGGCAATAGAAAGCTCAGTGACACTGGTTCTGTGTACATTTCTGTGATCTCCAAGCCTACTTTGTCCCTTTTTATTTTAATGTTTTAAAGTCAGGTAGAGGTACAGGGAAAAAGTACCAAGCAAACAGCAAACCTTAAGAGGATAAAATAACTTGTGATCTTGATCAAAAGATATGTGGATCTAGGTGCCTATGGCTCACACCTGTATTCCTAGCTCTCTGGGAGGTTGAGATCTAGAATTATGGTTTAAAGCCAGTGCAGGCAGGAAAGTCTGTGAGGCTCTTATCTCCAACTAATCACCACAAAGCTGGAAGTGGAGCTGTGGCCGAAGTGGTAGACTACCACCTTTGAATGAAAAAATTAGAGCCCTAAATTCATGTCCCAGTACTAGCACATGCCTGTATGCATGCGCATGCGTACACACACGTGTACACACACACACACAAAACAACAACAGTGTAGAATATTGTTTAATCTCTTCTGTGACATTTGTAAGATGAAAGCATAGTTGGTCAAAGAGTTAGAGGCCTTAACCAAAGTCAGTTGTGACTGATCAGAAATCATTTCACAGGCTGGGAATGTGGCTTAGTGATAGCGTGTTGCCTAGCACGCATGAAGCCCTGGGTTCGATTCCTCAGTACCACATAAACAGAAAAGGCCAGAAGTGGTGCTCTGGCTTAAAGCGGTAGCGTGCTAGGCTTGAGCAAGAGAAGCTTAGGGACAGTGCTCAGGCCCTGAGTGCAAGAAAAGAAAAGAAAAGAAAGCAAAGAAAGAAAAGAAAAAAGAAATCTTCTCTAAGTGCCAGGTATTTGTTTGGCATCAATGTTGAACTGTAAACTCCAATTGTAGCATTGTGGATTGAGAACAGAGAAAGAAACGTCCGATTCAGTGGTAAGGTCCCTCAGCCTATAAGGTCACAGGAGAAGTTTCATTGATTGCTAATCTTACTGCCTGTCTGCAGGTGATTGATTTTGTTTCCCTATCTTTATATCTAAGGGAAAACCAGAAGCTTGGTGGTTATTGTTACTTTGAATACAAAATGAGTACTGAGAAAAAAAATCCTCAGAAGAAAACTGGTGGCTCTGTGATATTGGCAAGTGCAGAGATAAAGGCTGCCTGGGAGTTTCTAACCTATGTGAATCGTCAAGTAGACACTGATCAGTTTAGAATAACTGATCAGTTTTTAAACTGGTAGTTTAGAATTTATTTTATGTTGTTATTGTTTGTTTGTCAAACAGACGTGCTTATTTAGCACAATATTCTTTAGTGGCATGCACAATCTTAAGTGTATATCTTGAATAATTTTTATAAAATTAATGGTTACATAATTACCACTTAGAATAAGATAAAGAACACTTAACCCCTAAAACACAACTACCACAATTTAACCCCACTGACACCTCAAAAATGGCAAACTCTGACTACTGTAAGAAAGCAATCTTAGGGGTAATAATACCACCTAAACTATTTCATCAAGCCATCTCCACTTCCCCAAGACATACTTCCACTGCTATACTGAGGACATATCATTTCCCAGCCCTGCCTTCAAACAAGAGTTACCTTTCAAACAATGAGATTTCCAACATAGCCTTTATATGAGCAGAGTAAAAAAGCACTGGAGAAAGAAAGAAAAAGTGGGAAGGCAGAAGAGGGGAAGGAAAAGAGGGAAGGAGGAGACAGAGAGGCAGTATATGCTCTGCTGTCCCCAAGTCCCTAAGGGAAACTCTGTTCCAGTCAGACTTCCCCAAGAGTTCACCCAATAACAGCAGCCTCCACCAAAGGAAAGATCTAGTTACAAAAAGGTTCGTCCATGCCAGCACCACCATGACTAACCAGAATGCCAATCAGCCCCGACCTGAGAACAAGCTGTGAGGATAGCATTGACTTTTCTAGCAGTAAAATAGGCTTGTAAAACCAACAACTGCTAACCACTCAGGAATGCTGTAAGCACAAGGGAATGGGCCTATGTAAAACTACACTGTATTGGACACATAAAAATCTGAGTGTTTATTTATTTTATTTTATTTATTTTTTGCCAGTCCTGGGCCTTCAACTCAGGGCCTGAACACTGTCCCTGGCTTCTTTTTGCTCAAGGCTAGCACTCTGCCACTTTGAGCCACAGCGCCACCTCTGGCCATTTTCTATATATGTGGTGCTGAGGAATCGAACCCAGGGCTTCGTATATATGAGGCAAGCGCTCTTGCCACTAGGCCATATTCCCAATCCCAAATCTGAGTGTTTAGCTGGGAGCTGCTGATAGTTTATGCTTCTAATCCTAGTTACTTAGAAGGCTGAGATCTAAGGATCACAGTTTGAAACCAGCTTGGACAAGAAAGTCTGTGAGACTCTAATTTCCAATTAACAACCAAAAAAAGCAAGAAGTGGAGTTGTTGGCTCCAGAAACAGAGCATTATCCTTGATAGCAAAAAAGATTAGGGACAGTGCCCAAGCCCCGAGCTCAAGGCACACATGTATGTGTACCCACCCCACCCCAAATCTGAGAGTTTAAAGTAGCAGTTGCAAACTCCAGCTCCTTGGGATTGGATTGTATTTTTCTTCTTCTTTTTTAAATCAGTCATGGGGCTTGAACTTGGGGCCTGGATGCTGTTTCTGAGCTCTTTTGCTCAAGGCTAGCACTCTACCACTTTGAGCCGCAGTGCTACTTCTAGTTTTCTGGTGGATAATTGAAAATAGGAGTCTCATGGCCTTGCCTTCCCCTGGGCTGGCTTTGAATCATGATCCCCAGACCTCAGTCTCCTGAGTAGCTAAGATTACAGAGCCACTGGCACTTGCCTGGATAGGTTTTTTAAATTTTAAAAAAATTGTGTAGGGGGCCTCTTTGAGACACTGGAGTGTGAGAGATCTGCCAGGGATGGACACTTGGTCATCTGTTGATTATTCCCTACATAGAGTAATATTTTTCTGATGTTTAAAGAGAAAAAGTAGAAACACATTTTCATGAAAAATAATGCAATTTTAAAAGCTAACATGGAATCCTGTATAAAAGAATAATACTGCAGGACAAACAAAACACATCAGCTAGTGGTATGTGACCTACTGAGGAATAGTTCTCAACCTTGAGCATGGGCCTGGCCTTCTAGTACTGGGGTCTCAATCTCTGTTCTCACCCAATCACTCTCAAGAGATCATATGCTAGCTCGCTATACAAAGATGATCTAGGCTATGATCAGCCAGTTGAGCCCAACATTCTCTTGTTAGATCAAGGTCCAGGGAGGAAATAGGGTCTTCGATGAGTTGCTTAGTTCATGGAAATGAGGTATTCTAAGGTCACTAGTGAGTATGGTGAGGTCTCCCTACCCTATTTCCAAACCCAAGCATCCTGGCTCCCTCTCTTTGCAGGTGGAGGCCAGAGTTGAGGAAATAAGGTCACTGGAGGGACTTCTACTTATGTGAACAGGGCCTCTCAGCCCATAAACCCAAGGCTCTGGAATGTCAGGGACCACTGGAGAAGTCCAAGAGAGCTCTGTACATCTTACCTGCACGTCCAGGTTTTTTCGGGAGGAGGCAGGTGTGTTGGCATAGGAGCTGATGGAGGAGCTGGTGTTGATGTCATCCGTGCTGAGGTTGTCTATGGTGTCGCTAATGCCACTGCTGACAGAGCTGCTGTCATCCCAGCTGAAAAGACAAACACATCCTAAGCACCAAAGCCTTACACCCTTCTAGATCAGTTTGATGATAGAGATAAATGCATACCTTCCTGGAAAAGGTGCAACCTGTGTCATAACGTCTCAGACAGAACTGAGATATGACCAGGATATGACTCATCCCCAAAGGGCATCTTCCATCCTTGCTATTTTTGAGCTGGCACCCTGATAAAGTGGCTGAGATGTACCTTTCTCCCAACAGAGGGTACTTTCATACACAGAGGAGGTTACAGGGTACTACCCATGTCCTACTCCATCCTCCCCTTCACCAGAGGTACTTTATAAAAGCCAATTGCTCTTCTCCAGGCCAAGTGGCAGTGAGTCAGGATTTAACATTGTAAGTATACAGGGAAAGATCCAACACTGCACTACCCTGCTGTAAGAGAGGGGCAGAGGCCTTGTGAATTCTTTGGACTCCATCCTGGAACAAAGAGCCAAGGGAAAGAAAGCGGTAATAGTCAGCAGAAATCTGCCTGTTCTGTATTAGCTCTAACTTGAATAATATCCCAGAATATATTTAATATAGAAATCACCCCTGAGATGTTCAAGCCAAAGCTCCTGGCAATAATTCCTTATTGTTACCCATCTTTCTACCTCCCATGCCACCTCCTGTCACCCTGAAGTACAAAGTACCCTTGTCTCTACTTATGTGACTACACAGGCCAGGTAGTCTCTGTTCTGCTTCTCCTCCTAACAATCAGCAGCCTAAATGATTTTCTATAACATGAACAGACCCATTCACTCCACTGTTAATACCCCCAGCTGTCCCTAGGACTTAATATCCAAACTCTTAAAGCGACCCTAGCCTTCTGATCTCCTCCCTCTATTCTCTCTCATGAATTTCTCCCTGTGCAATGGGCTTCTGCTCCTTGAAAACTATTCTCATTTCCAAGGTTTTGCATTGGTTGTGCCTGAGAAATGCTGGGTGGCTGAAATTTCAAAAGTTAGGACCACACCTTGTGTACGTGTACACACACACACACACACACACACACACACACACACACACACACACACACACACACACACCCCTACTTAATTTAACCAGCCTATAAGACACTTGACTCTACATCCTGAGCTCTGTGCTGAGAGAGGAAGAAAATGCTACAGAAAACCTGCTTTCAAACCCTTGTGCTTCACTCCCATTTGTCCCCCAAAAGGCAATCTGGAGGGTCCTTCAGAAATGCAGGGAAAACATATAACGATGAGTCTCAAGTAGGGAAGACAAACCAGGAAGAACAAGAGTTCAATAAAGGAATATATTCCCAGAGTTCCCAGGGTAACAAAGCTCTAGCAAACTTCATTTTATTCTACTTCTGAAAAGCAAAAATTGTCTACTTTCAGAATATGTGTTTTCTCTAGTTTGTATCCTTCAGCGACAATGTTCACCGTGCCAATCAGCATTTACATATACTCTCACCAGCCTTCAGAGCCACTCCTATGGGAGACTGTTCCCCTTATTTATAATAAGAAAACTAAGACTGTGAGAAGCAGCAAAAAACTGACACAGAAGGCCAACCTTATTTTGTGTATCCCTTCCTTTCCAACTCCAGAGCCACAGTATGTACTTACTAAATATCTCCTGATTGAATTCAGATGTAGAAGAGAGACGGGGAAAACTTCTCAGGTAAACTTGCTCCTGCACATGAATTCTGAACCCAATTCCCTTACCACTTAATTCTTTAACAGGTCATAACTTCTGTGCCTCAGTTTCACCCAAGGCTGACAACCATATGAGACTGTTGGGAAAAGCATGTGTCACAAATGGAAGAGTTCTTGAATTACCTTTCAATATTGAAAGAAAAATCCCATGAGTCTCTTATTCCATTTGCTTTTTTGAGTTAGGAATTTTAGTGTATCTAAAATTTCTTATAATCTGATGAAGAAAAAGGAGAACTTAGGGAAGAGGAGTGGTAGGGAACTTAGTAAAAGATTCTTACGTGTATCTTGAAATTGTACCCATTCTTCCCTGTGGCCATTCCACATCAAAATATTATTCTATTCCAGAGAGTCAGGTGGCAGTGACACACATAGATCTTTCCCCCAACAGTATAGAGTGCTGGGAGATTTAGCTTGGGTCTACAGAAAGTCCCTAAAATTGAGCTGGCCTGGAAGAAGGGATTGCATGATGGAACCCATGGAAAAGAGTGGAAAAAATACATGATAAGCATAACAAAACAGTAATACTGGGAGCCTCATGTTGAATAAGCGTGACCCAGAACTGTCTACATGCCAGAAAGCAAAACTGTCTCTTCACTTTACTTTAGTCAAAGTTTATTTGAATATAAAATTTGCTTAGTTTCCCACTTGCCCTTGCCCAAAATTAAGGGTACAAATGGTCAGAATCCATTAGATTAAATCACCGAATTCTAAGGAAGTCTAAGGAAAAGTAGTTCCATATAGATGATCTATGAAAACTATGTTGCCCTAACATGGGCAGTGGGATGGTGCCTCTCCTCCTCCCACCCCCTCAGAGATTCACATTGTGCATAAACATCTTTTTTTTCACTAAATTTTATTGACAAGGTGATGTAGAGTGGGTATAGTTTCATAATAAGGTAGTAAGTACATTTCTTGTCTTATTTATTACACCGTCCCTCATTTTTCTCTCTTCCCTAGTTCAGATAAGCATACATACAATATCCAGTGTACCAAAATCATATACGACCACAGGGAGTATGCCAAAGGAAATTCACCTAGTACATTAAACATAATGACAACAATAAAATCCTCCTGTTTCCATCTCTTGGAGTTCATTTTGCTTAGCCTCATCTTATATAATCATATGTACATAGCTGTTGAGCTATTGTGATCCTCTCATAGGTCTATCCTAGACTTTTTTATGTTTATTTAGTAATTGTTTGGTTTTAGAAACATACTATAAAGTTGCTGACCAAAACATGTGGAAATACCATTTGAAAAGAAGTTTGTCATTTTACAGACATGATCTCTATGGTTCTCCCCACCCCCCCAAAAAAACCCCACATATCAGGGAGACCATGCACCTTTGTTCTCTGTGTTCTAGGCTTGTCTTGCTCAACATTATTTGTTCAAGATCTGACCATTTCCCTGCAAAATGCACAAACATCTTAACAGCTGTGATGTCTGGTACTATACCTCTGACTTTGATCCCCACATTTGTGAGATCACAGAGAGATGCTGAGACAAATGAAAAATACTTAAACATGCATGTGAAGCCAAGGGCTGATAGTGACTGCCTCAGTCTCACTGGGCCTGAAAGTGAAGTAGTACAGAGGGAGGAGGCAGAGTTGGGAGGGATGGAAGTGTACCTTTAACATCTCTGAAACTCCTGTATCAGCCATATGTAGAGCCAGAAGCAAGTACTGGGAAATGTGAGAAGTAATAAAGCCCTTTCATTTGCTCAAAGCAACAACAACAACAACAACAACAACAACAAAAAGTAGTTAGGTTTTTGTCATTTGGTATGCACATAGTTTTTAATAGGGATCTGTAATTTGTTTGGAAAATAACCCCAGACATGTGGCTGAGCGTCAGACATGAAAAATGTGGAAAGCATGCAGAATTCACTTAAGCCGTGTGAATAGAAGTTGAACCAGTCAAGCAGTAAAGGAAATTAGGTACAACCTGAGACTAGGTATAACAGTCCATAGAGCAAATCAGGTAATTAATGTTGAAAGAAGTTATAAAAAGTGAAAACTTCAAAGAAACACAGAGGCTGTGTGGTGGTGAGACAGAATTCCAGTGGAGAGGCCATGGGGACCCAGTAACAATAAAAAGGAACAGTGTCTTCCACTATGACTCCGGAAGAGTCATTCTGAAATGTGACTTGATCATCCCTTGGTCCTGGCTTTAAATATGACTGAGGAAAACCATACAAAAATCCAAAGCCCACCGAAATGATAGACCTCCTACTCTTAAGAGATGATTTTACATTTTATATAATTTGGAAATGGTTTAAAAAATTATGATAAAGTGAGTCAAAATAGAAATGCATTAAGTGATAGCTTTGTGATCAGTAATCTGTGTATTTATATATAACACATATTAGAGGGTATTATAAAAGACCTTATGATTTCATTTTTTTAAATATTGATTTCTAGATGGGCACTTGTGACTCAGGCCTGTAATCCTAGTTACTCAGGAGGCTGAGATCTAAGGATCACAGTTTGAAGCCAGCAATGGGAAGAAAGTCCAAGAGAGTCCACTAGCCAGAAGTGGAGCTGTAGCTCAAAGTGGTAGAGTAGTAGCCTTAAGCAAAAGAGATCAGGGACCTGAATTCAAGCCCCAAGACCAACAAAAACTAGGACAAAAATTCATTTCTGGATGGGTGCCTGTAGCTCACGCATGTAATCCTAGTTAATCATGAAGATAAAATCTGAAGACTGCAGTCCAAAGCCAGTCTGGGCAGTGAATGAGATTTTTATCTCCAACTAATGACCAAAAAGTTGTAAGTGCAGCAGTGGCTTAACTGGCAGAATGCTAGCCTTAAGCACAAAAATTCAGGGATGGGCCCAGGCCTTGAGTTTAAGCTCCAGGACCAGAACACACACACATACACACACACAAATGATTTCTAATTTGAGATTTTTTTAAAGGTGATACAATTTTTGAAAATTGGATTACACTATGAAAAATTGGAGAGGAGGCTGAGGGAAGAGGACAGCAAATTTAAAGCCAAACCCAGGTTACATAGAGAGACCCTATCTCAAAACAAAAATAAAAACCACAAACATAAAAAAGATAAGTGTGCCTAATGAGAAATTTGAAATTTATTGGGACTAGATATGTTAAACTTATTAATGTGGCCTAAAATGTTTACAGAAATTTAATTACCCAAGTTTGCAAGTAGTACTAATTGTTTAAGTATATTTGATCTATGGAGGGTTTTTTTTCTTTTTCTTTTTCCTTCTTTATTGTCAAGGTGAAGTACAGAGTGGTTACAGTTCATATGTAAGGCAAGTACATTTCTTATCTAACTTGTTACCTCTTCCCTCATTTTCCCCCCACCTCCCCCCTCCCTATTTCTGATCTTAGTAAAAAGACAAACCATTACACCAAATGGTTTTGTAAGTATTGCTGTTGCAATGGTTTGTCTTTTTATCCTTTGTCTCTCAATTTTGGTATTCCCTTTCCCTTCCCTAGTTCCAATATACGTATATATAGTATCCAGGGTACTAAGATCAGTTACAATGATAGCAGGAGTAAAACCATGGGAAGGGAATACAAGAGAAAAATAACTACAACAGTGATATACCACTTGTTTTCATAACTTGGAGTTCATTTCACTTAGCATCATCTTATACAGGCTTAGCTATTGAGCTATTGTGATCTTCTGCTATGACTATCTTAGACATATACTAATTATTTATTCCCTATGAGGGAAACCATGGAGTCGATGTTTCTTTGGGTCTGGCTCACGTCACTTGGTACAATGTTTTCAAAGTCCTGATTTATTGAGTTTGAAGTAACAAGATATAGTCAACAAGTGAAGGTTATCACAATTTATTTAAAAAAATGCCCAGTTTATAGGTGAGATTTATAAGAAAATTCAGGTTTAACTATATATTAAATATTAAAAATTTAAGTTGACTCCTATCTCCAATTAACCACCAGAAAACCAGAAGTGGCATTGTGGCTCAAAGTGGTAGAGTGCCAGCCTTGAGCAAAACAGCTTAGGAACAGTGCCCAGGTTGAGTTCAGGCCCCACCACAGAGGAAAAACAAATATATATATCAAATATATATATATATCTATATACACATATATATGTATATAGATATATATATAGAGATATTTAGTAGAGACAGTAGAATCAATCACCTCAGAGCTACTTCTCAGAAACTAAAATGTGACATAGTGTTTGGCTGGTTCTCCCACTTTTTTCTTTCCCATCTTTTTTTCTTTTATTTCTTTTTAAAAAGAACATATACATTCCTGAACAATCTATTAACTGAGACATCAACAAAAATGGCAAGGTATAACCATGGATTCATCTGATCAATCAATACAAAAGTACATTACATATGTATATATGTATATATATTCACACATATATATCTAAAGTAAGAGAGAGAGAGCACACACCAAGTCCCTTCCTTTCTGAATGAAATGTACCACACTGGTCATGTCAGATAGATATAACTGTAGTTATAAGTAATCCATCTTAAAAATCATCTTTATTCCTTTTGCCATATAGTTGAGTAGAAGGAATCCATCAAACTTTTATTTTTTTTTCTTTGAACTTGTAAACTCAGCATTTTTGAATCCTGAGCAATGGGACTTATTCTATCCAGTACACAAGCTATGTGCAAGGCAGTCTAGTAGCCGTGACGACTCAGTTGCCCCTAGGGTGACTATAAGTCTAGCAGAGGGGACAAAGACACAGTGAGGAACAAATAGAATGGAAAATAGGGAGATGAGCAAAAAGCATCAAGTGGAAATTACACTGGTCTTAGATAGTGGAACCTAAAGATGCCCACCCTGCTTCCCCAGAACAATGTCCTGTCTCACTGAAGTTCAGAAAAATCAGTCTCTCCCAGGCCTCAGGCTCCTCTAGAGGGATGGAGACTAACAAAGTCACTCAAAGGTTCCTTTCTATCTATGAGTTCAAGCTCAGATAAAAGCTGCAACAAGGGTCTGGGACTATGACCTAGTGGTACAGTGCCTGCCTCCCATACATGAAGCCCTGGGTTCAATTCCTCAGTACCACTTATTATAGAAAAAGCCAGAAGTAGTGCTGTGGCTCAAGTGGTAGAGTGCTAGCCTTGAGCAAAAAGAAGCCAGGGACAGTGTTCAGGCCCTGAGTCCAAGCTCCAGGACTGGCAAAAAAAAAGCTCCAATAAAGGCAGCTAGGCACACTGAGGATCTCACTGAAGCTTCCCCCCATACACAGCATTTGTAACTCAGTTACTTAGTCTCTGGGTTTCCTCATTGCTCAAATTCGTATCTTTAAGAGATAACAGAGTGGTCTGGAAATATGGCCTAGTGGCAACAGTGCTTACCTCGTATACATGAAGCCCTGGGTTCAATTTCCCAGCCAGAAGTGGTGCTGTGGCTCGAGTGGCAGAGTGCTAGCCTTGAGCAAAAAGAAGCCAGGACAGTGCCCTGGCCCTGAGTTCAGGACTCAATGACTGGTTAAAAAAAAAAGAGCTTGCAGAGTATCTTTTAAATATCTGAAGTATCAATATCATATATGTCATATATATATATATATACTTTTTTTTTTTTTTTTTTTTGGCCAGTCCTGGGCCTTGGACTCAGGGCCTGAGCACTGTCCCTGGCTTCCTTTTTGCCCAAGGCTAACACTGCCACTTGAGCCTCAGCACCACTTCTGGCCGTTTTCTGTATATGTGGTGCTGGGGAATCGAACCCAGGGCCTCATGTATACGAGGCAAGCTCTCTTGCCACTAGGCCATATCCCCAGTCCAATATATATATTTTTTGTCTGTCTACCTATCTATGAGACAATTAGCAAGTCCTAAGTAGGAAATGCCCTTTTCAGAAAGAGGTTTGCTCTCCTTTTTGACACATGCTTTTCCACTGCTATCCGCTACTTGCATGGCCCTGCAATTTGGGTTTCACCAGATCACACTCCTTACACACTAATAGGATGTGATCTTTTCAGCATTTATAGCATTTACAGTGATAGTTATAATATCACAAGATATACCGAGCACATAACTAGGCATTATTCTACATCTGTTTGTCCCTGGATAAAACAGATGGCTTAGGATCCAGGGAATATCAGGATAGGGTTTAAAGCAAGATACAATGATTTCACTACACTTTCGGTTCATCTGAAAGACAATACATTTAGTGGCATAGAGAAACACAGTGTACATAAATAAACTTCAAAATCTCTGCTAAAATCTCTGGGATTACAAAAGAACTTCCATTTGCAGTCAGCAACCAAGCATATAGAGAAAAGAGTTCATTTTGGCTAGAACCTAGAATTTTCACTGGAACTGAGATGTTCTAAAAACCTCAACTGTTCATCTACCACCTCTTGGAGAAATACAGATGTGAAGGGAAAAGAATCCACAAAAGTCACAGGAAAATCCACTCAAAAATGGAAGGGGCCATTAAATCAGGAGATCCAATTTCAGAGTCTTTTAAGAGCTGCTGACATCACTGTGTCAGGAATTCAAATGCCACTTCGGGCTTAAAGTACAATTTTAACAGCTCAAATTCAAACTATCTGATATGAAAAACACAGGTAAAAGAGTCATAAATTATTTCAGTTTTGCACACTTGAGGCTTTGCCCCAATATTGTGGAGAACAAGCATTCTATCAAACCAAGAAGACAAACCTGACTTCCTCAAGACCCTGGGAGAAACCACTTAAAACTTGAATGAATGTTAAATACTGAGCTCCTAAGGAGAGAGAGTGGCTAAAAATAGCAGAAATCTGTACTAATCTTGAATTAATGTGATATTACGTTTACAATTTCATCTCTCAAGAAGCAAAACAGGAAAACAGAGGGCTAATTAAACCAATTTTCTACAAGGATTTGCATGCCCTGGCCTTTGGCAAAAGGAGTTATTGAGGGATCTGGAGGGAGTGGGTCATTATGCTTTCCCTGAGAGATAATGTTGAGAGATAATGTTGTTTATTCAAAGGAAAGACAAGCTAAATGACTTTGTAAAAAGAAATAGGTTTGCAGATATGTATTAGTTCTTCTCTGCTCACTAAGCATGAATCTGATCAGCAGAGTATTGTAACTACCATTCTGAAAAGGAGTGTCCAGAAAGCAGGATCCCGACCCTCCTCCTTCCAAGGGCTTCTAGCGTCCTCAAAAACAGTCTGGACCACCACTGCCCTCTTTCTACTTCTTTTCAAATGGCTAGAACTACCAGCGGTGCCAGGCCTTACCTGCTCCATTTTCCAGTTCTGCTACCAAATCACAGCCAAACCCATTTACACAGCCCGGTGCCCCCAGCCAGACAGCTGCATTCAGTTGCAAAAAAAGCTCAGACTGGTGGAACTTGTTTTCTGGCTATTGTTCAAGGCAATTGTTTGCGTGAAACCTCAGGGCCCAAGCAGAACTAGTGTGGATGAGTGAGCAAACCTGACTCAGGCTTAGGACCAACCACCCCCACCTCCCCACACCTCACCCTCCCACTCCTCCCCACCCCAGGAGAAAAAGCAAGGTTTGGCTACCAGCATTTCCATCAAACAGGTATTTTAACTATTTCTCTCCCAGAGGACTTGCTCTGGAGCATCTTCTTTAACTGCAACTGGAGTTTATATAGGGACTCTACCTTTAAAAAAAGAAAAGAGCCAGGACCCCTGTAGAGTCCTTCTTTTCTTAGCCTGGAAGGGGAATGATAATAATGTAATAGCAGAACGACTTTAATTGAAGTGGGAAGTCCTGTAAGACATTATGCTAATTTCACTATGTACATTATTTCATTTAATCCTCATAACTCTTTGATATAGACAATAACCATGTAGCCTGCTACCTTTGTGGCTGACCCAGATGTTATTTAGTATGTTTCCTCCCAGATATTATGAGACAGATACTAAAGCTATGCTTTGAGTTTGAGAAAATGGCTCAGCATACAGAGAAGAAATGTAGAAGCAGATCCAGTCACCTTGCTTGTTATATATTTTAGACATTTTAATCTGCATCTACCTCATATTAGAAGGACTTCAAAACTTTCCATGTCAAAAAGATATAGTTACTTAAATTTAAAAATACAAAAGGGCTGAGGATATTGCTCAGAGGTAGTACTTGCTTAGCATGCCAGAGACACTGCAATCCCTGGCATGGAAGGAAAGAAGGAAGGAAGGAAGGAAGGAAGGAAGGAAGGGAGGGAGGGAGGGAGGGAGGGAGGGAGGGAAGGAAGGAAGGGAGGGAGGGAGGGAGGGAGGGAGGGAGGGAGGGAGGGACAGAGGGAGGGAGGGAGGGTGGAGGGAGGGAGGGAGGGAGGATGCAAAGAGGGGAAGAAAGAGAGAGCTTATAGCAACACAAAGGAAAACAATAAAAAAAATTACACACACATATGGGCAAGTTACCTCCCTCTAGGTTCCTCCTCTGGAACCAGCACATATGTCTGGCAGTTGCAGTGTAAAATAAATTAGAACCTGAATTTGAATTCATGCAACTGCTGAATTTAGGCCCCAGAGTCTCCAATAGTTTGATCTAGTAGTGGGCCAGGGGTCCACTAAGAACAGGAGGTGCTGGCAACCCAAAATGCTGAATACAGTAAAATAGATTCTGTATTTGAATCCAAGTTATTTACCTTGTCAGAGTCCCTTCACTTCCAAGAGACCCTGTGTGTTAATAACACCCATTTTTCATAAGCCTTTTGTAGGGACAAAGCAGACAGGTGTATACCAATCTTCAGGCCTATCAGGGAGATCCAGTGCATGTCAGCAGCAGCCCAGATACAGGGAACCTGCCAAGACTGCAGGAGGGAGCTTCAGACCTACATTACAGAAATGATGAGAAAGCCTAATGCAAGAACTCACCCCTTTCTCTTGCTATAAAATGGTCAGTGTCTCAGGGGAAAGGCAGTTCTATAGATGGTGCCAGGTGCAAGGCCAATCATTTGGGATGGAGAGAGGGAAACCTGAACCCCATACTGAGCGCTCCACGGGGATTTGGCAGTGATCAGAATGCCTCAGGGTTGAGTTTCACCCCACAGCACCTTTGTCCCATTTTGGTAACTCATTCCTTGAACAAGTAGGTGGTCCCCTGAGTGGGCGTGAAATTCCCCCCTTAGCTTTCAGGGGCTTGATCTGGTTTGAAATCCCAGTGCTTTGGTCCTAATGCCTTAGACCTTCATTGTTACAATAGGCACCAGCGTGTCTGCTGACCTCAGCTACACAAAGCCCTCTCTTCTCCAGGCTCCTCCAGAGAAAGCTGCTCAAGCTTGGGCCACTGCTGGCCAGTTTTTGCCAAGGATCTCAACAAACCCATCCTGATTTCAGTTTCTCTTAAACCTCCACAGATTTCAGCCTATTATAACTAATGAAAACACGAGTGAATAGCTAACACAGGGTGAAGAGTTTTAATGATGGGTTCCAGACACTAAGATAAGCACTTTATATGCATTCTCATACAAATGCTTCTCTCTCTCTCCATCACCCTACCAGGCACAATGTGCTTTTTCTATAGCTATGGAAATTATGGAGTAATCTGCCCGAGATACCTGAGCCAATAAATGAAGCTTGATTTGGATCCAGATCTGCTTGACTCAGAACCTTAGACTCTCCTAATATCAACTCAATGTAAGAAAAAAGTATAGATCCTTTTATGTAAATTAAGTCATAGAAGAACTCAGAATTCCCATCTGCTAAACAAACTCAGGACACCCTTCAGACAATCACATTATTTAAAAAAATGTCTGTAAGTGAGTTTTTTTTTAAGGGGAGTAAGGGATGAATCCCAGAGATGTCATTGCCTAGATACCTTAAGTCTAAGTAGGTAGGATGGAATATGAACTCCCAAAACCTTTGTAAGCCTTCTCACCCTCAGTATAGACACATAGACACACAAACCTCCCAGTAGCTCTTAGAGACCCAGAAGGCAAATGCATCAATAGAACAGCAATTTTGGATAGCCAAGAGAGGTCTCTCATTTTGTAGTTTGGGGACTTTCCCTTATAGTATTCAAAAGTTAAGGACAGGGAACTCAGGTCAAGAAACCATCCTTCAAAATCACCTCACAGCCCAAGACAAGCACAATCCAATTAGGAACCCTGTAAATAGCTGGTGCCAACAGCCTAGGTCAGCATTAACATCTCTCTCTTTTCTTCCTCCAGGACTCAGTAATTTAGCTACTTGAGACACAGCCTTAGCAGCCAAGGCCAGCTACAAGGTCATTAGACATCTCAGAGTTGACTTCCATTTGGGAAGTGACCCCTATAACAAGCACAGCTTTAACCAGACCCATCAACACACCTCAAAGATTTCTAGCAAAGTCCTACTGCCCTGCAACTTAACGAAGAGAGCAGCCAGGGCAGGATACTTGCAAACATCACATGTACTTGGTGAATCCTCAACAACCAGATGTACCCTTTCTCCAGCTGAACCCAGAGGTAAGCTTGCAAATGACACCACCAAGCCCATCTGCCATGCCCACCATGGAAGACAGCGGACAGGGTGGTGGGGTAGACCTAGGTTCAAATCCCAGCTTTGCCTCGTCTTATTTTTGTGACTTTGCACAAAGTACTTGCCTTCTTTTTGTTCCCACTGTTTCATCTCAAAATATAGTACATTTTGCAACCAAAATTGAATGATACTGCTGACTAAGGTTGGACACACGTGGTAGGTGGCAATGAACATTATTTTCTTCTCTGGTTAACTGGCTTAAAAACACAAAGGCTATGGAGGTTCTAACAAAGCAAGAAGAAAATCTTTATACTTAAACATTCTAGGCCATTTCTTTTGGAGTCTAATTTCAGGGGGGGGGGGAGGGAGGAACCCTCACCCAGTAATTTGCTGTATTAGTAAACACAACCACAAGCTCACCAGGCTCCTTAGATTCCAAACAAAACCTCCAACTGTAAGTCATTTTAATCAGGCCTTTGGAGTCACTAGCAGACCTTGCCTGGGGTCACACAGGCTTTTTCCAGTTCACTGTCCGTCCCCCCCACCCCATCTCTCCTCCTCCACCTCTACACTACACTCCCCCCCCCCCCAGTTTTGTTTGTTTGTTTCGTTTCAGCATTTTAATAAGATGGCTTGGGAAATAAAAGGTGGATCAAGTACTTTTGTAAAATGCCCGACTTCCTCTAAACCATCAAGGGTAGAATGGGAGGTGGTGGGCAGGTTGGAGGGAGACAAGGGTACTGAATCTTCTTCCCCTTTCACTCCTAGCCCACAGAGATTTCTGGCAGCTGCCCCACTGGCTGCCGGCAGCAGGTTTTTAATAGCAGTCACAGAACAGCAAGCCAATACAGACCCCATCTGCCTCAGGCCCAGGGAATCTGAGGAATCGTCCTACCTGGTCAGGTTCCTGGGCCACAGCATGGCACTACATTGCGGTCCCGGGAGAACAGCGGACAAAGAAGCTGAATGGGCCTCCAGGGACGGCAATTCCTTCTGCCGCTGAGCCAGCACACACCGGGGCCGGGGAATCCCGGGCACCCAGCAACTCTGCTACTGAAGAACCAGCTAGAAGAGGTTCACCATTCCCCAGCCCAGGAAAGAAATCCGATCCGCCAACAAAATTAACCTTTAAAGTGCTGAAGGACCGAGAGGTCAGCGCAGAGAGTGCTAGTATCAAGTCAGCTGTGAAAAGTTTCAGCAAAGCAGAAGCCTAACACCGAGCTCCAAAAGCATTACCGTAATGTACCGAATAGAAGAGCCCTCCACATGTCCTAAGTAATAGCGGGGCAAAATGAAGAAAATACAAGTGTGGAGGAAAAAAAAAATTTATTTCCCCACGCACTGTGCTAAAAACATTGAAGAAACTCTTTCTGGCCCTATGTGCTACATTTAATGACACGACTATTCATTGAGCTTAACATTTCTTAGCTTGTTCCACTGACATCTAAATGTAAAGCATTTGAGTAAAATGATAAGCCTGCATAGAGAACTCAGACCCAATATAAAGGGAAATGATACCTGTTTACACTCTTAACTAGGATGTACATTATTTCCAGTGACATCAATGTGGATACAATGCCAAGGAAAATATGCATTAATTTCTCATACTTATTTCAAAAGAAAAAGAATCTCTGTGTATATGTATGTATATGCATGGCCACATTAAGCATTATGGTACAGAGGCTGGAAAGGGAGATGGGACTAGAAGAAGCAAGTACAGGACTGGGAAGGGGTTGCACCAGGATAATCTCTATTAAAACCTGTAATCAAAGTGTTCAAAAGGAACAATGTACAGAGATTCTGGGAACAATAAACAACTGTGTCACTACAGAATGATTCTAAAGTAAAATTATGTTGCAGCCATAGCTTTTATTTCAACATGAAAGATGAAGATATTCTCCATAACTCCTACTCCCTCTCCTTACCAGTTAGCTCTTGCAGCCCTGTATGAAGCTCTCTGTGCCCACCTCCCCCCCTTGCCTGGCTGGCTGCCTCCACAGTGGGGTGGGCATGAGAGGACTGTGGCCCTGAGAAGGGAGAGGAAAGGAAGCAATAACTGGCTGCAAGTAGGGTCTCTGTGTGGTCAGCATTTGCTTAGCAAACAAGCTTTTCAAAGGGGAATAGAGAGCCACTCCTCCCCCACCCAAGATGGAGGGAGTGAAGTTTGGCTCAAAAAGGAAGGGAGCTTCTTTGGCTAATGAAAAAAAACAATACATCTAGGAGCTGAGATGGCAATCTCAAAGGAGACCTTACCAAAGTTAATCATTTATGTCTCATTCCCAGGGCCACCCTCCACTTGAAAAGCTGCTGGAGCATCTACAATGGGGTGTCAAAGGCAGAATTGGGGGGGGGGCAGGGAAAGGGCCTGTGAGAAGGGAAAGGTAGTTCAGATTTCTTAAAAGATGGATACAAGCCCTGACTGATAAAAAATGCTTCAAACCACTCCTTACGTTCTAGTAAGCAACGCTCCCTGGACCTAAATTTATTTATCTCTACAAACTTAACTAACGGGTAATTTAGGAATGAAATGATGACTAGGCAGGCACGCTCAAGCTCGCTAGCATGTACACACACACACACACACACACACACACACACACACACACACACACACACCTACAAGATTTCCCAGTTTCCTACACTTGTTCTCTCAGCAAATATAACAGGTACAAATCCTTATTAGCTACTAAGACAAACTATGGTCTGTTCATTATTCATTATTCATCATTCATTCATTCATTCAACACGTGGATTTTACAAAGCACTTGTTACCTGGCAAGCACTGTTCCAAGTGCTAAGGATACAACAGTCAGCTAAGTAAATAAAGCAAATGCTAATAGAATTTATCTTTTAGTGGTGGAGCTATGAAGTAAATGTGAATTATATAATGTCAGAATATAAATACTATGGAGAAAAAATAATGTTAAGAAGAGATGATATATCTGGAGAAGTTGCTAGTGGAAGCCTGCCAAGAGCTTTGTTTGTTGCCCATATTGAGGCTTAAACTCAGGGCCTCATCCTCTTGCTCAGCTTTTTTGCTGCTGCACATTACCACTTGAGCTACACCTTTAGTTCAGCATTTTTGTGGGTTAATTGGAGACAGAAGCTCTCTGACTTTTCTGCTTGGGCTGGCTTCAAACCTCAATCCTCAATGCAAAGGCTGAAAGACAGGATACGATCTACACATTTAAACCCAAGAATGCATGGCTCCAGCAGCCTGGGAACCAAGGAAAGCCTTGGGAGGTATCAGGCTAGAGGGCAACCGTAAAGGTAAGGTGGAGCCCAGAAGGTCACTAGGTAGCTTGGCTTCTTGGCTTTTAATCTTTATAATCGAAGTTTAGTAAGTGGAATTTCTCCCTTTTCATAAACATTCATATAAATTGGCTAAAACACTAAATAGATCACTCTGTTTATGCACAATACAAATTTGTCACAAGACAAAATGCTTTAAGATGGCTTCATATCTTTTTTTTTTTTTTTTTTTTTTGGTGGTTCAAGTAAAGGCATGAAGCTATAAAGTTCAAATTTAGTGAAGGCTTTTCCATTCTACACAAGATAACAATGTGACTATGATCCAAGGCAGGCCAACCAACTCTAAGACAGCAGATGTCCCTTGGCTCCTTTCCAAGAGCCAGCACCCCCCCCCCATACCATTTCTGACCTTAATTTATTTTAATGAATTAATTAGCTTTTCCACACTGGGGTTTTGAACTCAGGGTCTTACACTTGGTAGGTGGCTTTGAACTACAATCTCAGCCTCCTGACTAGCTAGTATTACAGGTGTGAGCCATCTGCACTCAGCTGGCCCAGCCTGTCTTAAGCTGCAATCTACCTACTTTACCTTCCCATAGTTGTTATCAGTGTAGGCTTGGACGGTGACAAGTAGCTTCCCTCCATGGAGATGTAATTTTGTGGACATTTCTGCTCAGACTGGCTTGGAACTTCAATCCTCCCAATTTTAGCCTCCCAAGTAGCTATTACAGGCATAAGCCTAGCCTTGTTTTTATTTTAAAATTTTTTTCCAGTTCTGGAGCTTGAACTCAGGGCCCGGCCACTATCCCTGAGCTTCTTTTTTTTGCTCAAGGCTAGCATTCTATCACTTGAGACACAGTACTACTTCTGACTTTCTCTGTTTTTACAGTACTAAGGAATCAAACCCAGGACTTCAGGCCAAGCTAGGTAAGTACTATATCACTAAGCCATCTTCCCAGGCCTAACCTTGTTTTTTTTTAAATTATTTATTTATTTATTTATTTATTTATTTATTTATTTATTTATTTATTTTTGGCCAGGGCCTGAGCACTGTCCCTGGCTTCTTTTTTCTCAAGGCTAGCACTCTGCCACTTGAGCCATAGTGCCACTTCTGGCCGTTTTCTATATATGTGGTGCTGGGGAATGGAACCCAGCCACTAGGCCATATTCCCAGCCTCTAGCCTTGTTTTTAAACAAGTCATATATCAATGACCTAGAATTCCTAGCAATTCCTTTCCTTTACAGGAACGTTATCAGTGATGTTACAGTTCCCAAATAAATGCCATTTCTTAAGCCACAAAGTGTTGATCAACTCAACCAAGATATTGAAAAATAAAAGTATTTAGGAAATATCCCATAAAAACAGAAAATAGAAAAGCACTGAAATGAATCTAAAAAGACATTCTCTTATGAAGACGTTCTGATCTTCCTCCTGCACAATTAATTTCTCCCTCTTTTATTCCCACTGACTCAGAAATGTATCACCTATATCCTCAAGTAAAACAAACTCTTTGCTTCCATGCCCATAGTCTCTTCTATGATTGTGGCAGTCTTTGCCCCATATTATGGTAAAACAACTGAAAGAAGCAGCCAGTATTTCTCTGGTCCCATTATCACTTCAAACCACAAGTCAGACTGTTGTCTCCACTCCTTTAATGAAGCATTTGTCTGTTTGCCCCAAGAACATCAATTGTCCCTTTCTTGCCAAAGCCAACCATCAACTCTCTCGTCTTAACCTACATATATGTTTTGAGCAGCAGGTAGTACCTATTCTTTCCTTTTCAAGTGGTTCTCTTCTTGAGTTCCCATGTCATCAGCCATACTGTGTATCTTCCTGCCTCCTGGTGGGCCTCTTGATCTCCTCAATTCACTTACCTCCTCACCTCTCCAGATCTCTATGATTGCCTCCTACTCCCTTTTCTTTTCTACTCAGTCTTTTTCTAGGTGATCTCATTCATATTTTCAAATGCTAGGCGTAGACAGATAGCTCTTCAGTCTGTCTAGACTGCCCCTTTGAGTACTCAACCCATCTCAAGTCTATCCTTATACAAAAGTAACCCTTCCAATTTCCCATTTGTCTGCACAGCCATTCCTCCAAGATTTGGCCATTTTAACGTAAAACTATCTGTTAGCTATCTTCATTTTCGTTTCCCTTCTTATCTCCTATGTAATCAATTCATTAACAAGTCATCTGAGCCAAGAGCATGGAACCTGATTATTTAACATCTCCAGCAAAATGACACTGCTCCAACTCACTATCATTTCTATCAAAAGCCACCTTTTGAGCAGGGAGCCTGGCTCACACCTATAATCCTAGCTACCTCAGGAGGCTGAGATCTAAAGATCTGCATTCTGAAGATCCCCTGCAGATTCTTATCTCCAATAAACTTCTTAGAAAAATCTAGAAATGGTGGTGTGGCTCAAGTGATAGAGCACTAGCTTTGAACACAGAGAGGCTCAGTGACAAAATCCAGGCCCCAGGACTGGGGGTGGGGGGGTCGGATGGGGGGGGGTGGAGCCACCTGAGTCAATGCTGCCAGGCCAGAAAGAGTAACAGCCAAAGAGCAGATATTTCAGGAAAAAATTGGAGCTAGGCCTTTCTATATTTTCAGTCATGATAATAAGCCTTATTTTTTTAGAAGAAAATATGGAAACATTCAAAGAAGCAAATCTATGTGGCAATTTGGCCTTTAAACTAAACCATAAAATATGTTTAGAAGAGTTACAAGAACACCATTGGCCCTAAGGATTTATGTTTTATCATGGCATTATGGGTATGTAGGAAGAATTCTGAGTTCAAATACTTTTATAGCTGGACTATTATCTCTATTAAAATGTATGGGTAATGCATGAAGTATTTCACAGCTATTCTTTGGCATTTGTGTCTGCTGTAGAATGAGATAATGAGGAAAGGAGGGCAGAGAAAGACTAGAGAAAGGCAGACTGGAGAGGAACAATCATGGAGAGAAGGGTTCATCATGGCCAACCCTAAGCAGACCGTGATTTAAGCCAATAGTTTGGACAATGATCTCATTTCACTTAACTGCACTGTCCATAGACCAAGCAACTCTCAGTCTTATATGGTGAAGTATTATTGCAGGGAAGAGAACACAGGAACAAGGGCTGGGGATTCAATTTTTATTCCAACTTATCACTGTATCGGCTAACCAAACTACTTTCTAATACTGGCTCTCAGATTATTTGTCTGCTCAATGGGCCAGCGACCCACTCCAAAGTGCTCCAAGACCTCTCCACGTAAAAAGTCTACACCCCCTAGAACTCCTACTGAAATTGCTTCTCAAAAGAAAATTCACAGATGAGTGCATGTAGTTCTTGTTTGCAATCCTAGCTACTTAGGAGGCTGAGATCTGATGATCATGGTTCAAAGTCAGCCTGCAGACAAATCTACAAGACTCTTATCTCCAATTAACCAGCTAAAAGCCAGAAGTAGAGCTGTTGCTCAAGTGCTTGAGTGACATCCTTGAGCAAGCAAACTAAACAACAGAGCATGACGGCCTGAGTTCAAACCCCAATACTGGCAGAAAAAAAATCCATTTGCTTGTAAAATTGACTCACGACCCATTTGTCCTCTGCTAGGGACAGCCCCCTGAATTTACCCACAGACTTTCTAAATACCAGGCAACATATCAAACACTATAGATATCTTACCTCACAGAACCCTTCTGCAACTCTCTGAGGTAAGGGGTTTTCTTCTAAGCAAACCTGTTATGAACCTTAGCTTTGGTATTTCATTGTTTCCCTTCTGAGTTTATGGGAACTATAAAATAGGTTCACAAAACCTTCCACAATCTCTAAACCACAATCTTGTCTACCATAAAAGAGGGGGGAAAAAAAAAGTCTGGCCAAGAGCCCAACTCATTCTAGGTATTTGTCTAGTGAGGAGGTTAGCTGAAAAGTTACAGACTGGTTAAGAATTAAACTCTATTTGCCATTAGTCTCAAAGCAAAAACATGTTTTGAATGGGAACAAGAAGAAAACGGGGGGTGGGGTGGTGGTTGCATATAGTAAGTACTTATAAATTTGGCTCTCTGGTACTGAAAAGCCCAAACTAATATGTGCCAGGTACTCTGTGTTCATGTATTTCTCTCCTCATGTTGATATAAAAACTCACCCCATTCTAGAAAGATAGATTTTATCTTCCTTCATGTATAGACCTATAAATCAGAGAGGTTAGGTAAATTGCTAAAGATCACATAGCTATTAAGTGGTAAGGCCAAAATCTGAACATAGGCCTTGGTTTATTCACAAACCAATACCCTGGGTGTTATTCCTTAGCTATTTCACTCAAGGTTGGAACTCTACCAGTTAAATCAAAGCTCTACTTCTAGATTTTTGGTGATCTACTGGAGATAACAGTCTCATGGACTTATCTGCTTAGGCTGGCTTAGAACCCAGGTCCTCAGATCTCAGCCTTCTGTGGAGCTAGGACTAACCTGTCAATTTTCCACTTATTGAGATATTGCCAAGTTGTTACAGTGCTAAATTCTCTAATCATATTTCATCCATCTGAAGATGTAGACAGGTGCAGTAGATATTATGATCCTTAATTTATATGAGGAAATGGAAAGAAGTAGGTTGGATAACTTGCTCAAGGCCATATTGTTGGTAAAATCTAGGCTTTCTGGTGGCAAAACCCATGATTAAAACCATGCCTTTAAACTTTTGCCTTAAGGCTGGCACTTGCCACATGGCTGGTGGAGTGGAGGGAGGTAGTAATTATTGTCTCACTGATGCTACTTTACTGGTCGATTACTGTAGCATGGTGTCAGCAAGCCTAAACCATGGCTCCCCCTTTTTCCTTTCTTTTTTGTCTTGAGGAGCAAGTGACTCATGGTCAGGTAACATAATGGTAGTTTCTAGCTCCGCACTTTTATTTATGCTCAGAAAGAAAGATAAAAGCTCATTCACTTAAGAGTATAATGTAAACTGACATGGAATTTGGAGGCTCAGCTGCAGACAGCTTGCTGAACTTAAACAGAAACACCATTCTTTAGCCAACCTTCTCCCAAACATGATGCCAGAAACAATGGAGGATGGATACATAAAGGCCATGAATGGTTCAGGGCAGCCCTGTCACTGGCAGGCAGAACATATACAACACTATGCCTTTCTGTAGGGCTTCAAGAGCACCACAACACAAATGTCAGGATTGTAAGGAAAACACAGAATGCATGCTTTATGGGTAGCCCACACCAGTGTGCACAAATTTAGCACTAAGAAAGGTCTCTGCATTGTTATTTCTAAGAACAAAAGGACTGCAACACTCTGACCATCCATTAGTAGAGGAGTTAATCACATAATGGCTCCTTTAGAGAATGGAACCCTAACCATAGATATAAAAAATGATGCAAATGAATCTGATTGTAAGATGCTCATAGTGGCATATTCATATCAAATTACAGAAATAATATTATAAAACACCTGCTTCTTTATACACCTGAGGCTATATAAAATAGAAGTTAAGGATTAGAGTGGCTGGGAATGTGGCTTAGTGGTAGAGTGCTTGCTGAGCATGCATGAAGCCCTGGGCTCGATTTCTTAGTGCCACATAGACAGAAAAAGCCTGGAGTGGCGCTGTGACACAAATTGTAGAGTGCTAGCCTTAAGCAAAAGAAGCTCAAGGACAGTGCCTAGGCCTTAAGTTCAAGCCCCAGGGCTGGCAATCAATCAATCAATCAATCAATCAATAATGACTAGAGGTGAGTACTTGTTTTTCACATCTATCACCCTAGTTACTTCGGGGGTTGGGAATTGTGATTCAGAGCCATCCTGGGCAGACCAATCTGTGAAACTCTTATCTCCAAAGAACCAGAAAAAAGCTAGAACTGGTACCTAATGGTAGAGAGCAAATCATGAGTGAAAAAAATAAGCAAGAGCTGGAGGTCCTGACTTCAAGCCCCAGTACTGGACGTAAGGTTTGCCAGAAAGGAAAGGAAACCTGCCACATGGTTCAGGCAGAAAGGAGTTTATGGAGGCATGGGGAGACAAAGGGGAAAGAAGAAGGGAAAAAGAGAGAAAAGAGCAAGAGAGTAAGAGAAGAGGAAAAGAGAAGGGGGACTGTGTTGAGCTGGAATTTAGGAAAAGGTGGGAGATAGGGCCAGGTGGATTGGATCTGACCTCACAGAAGGAGGAGGTACCTGCCTCCACCCATGTGTGCCAGTTACCTAGGTAACTCAGGTACTGGCTGCAGAGTTAAACAGGTGGGGGGGGGCGTCTGCATGGAGCCCTTCTGGGGGTGGACCTTACACTGGCAAAATCATCATCATCATCATCATCATCATCATCATCATCATCATCGTCATCATCATCGTCATCATCATCATCATCATCATATTTGGCTCATGCCTATAATCCTAGCTACACAAATGACTAAGATTGAGATTCAAAGCCATGCTGGGAAGAAAAGTCTATGAGATTCTATCTCTGATTAACAAGCAAGGCACTTGATTATATCCCCAGTAGGGCATTGAGATAAAAACTAAATCAAACAAGCAAACAACAACAAAAAGCCCCACAACTGCACATTAGACTAAATAATTATAAAACCCAGAGTCTGCAGCGAGGTTTCCTGACATTTTCTAGTTTGGGAAACTAAAAAGACTAGTAAGACAGAATTTTCTCCCCAGCACCTTAGCCTTGAAGATGTACAGGCAGGGCTGGGAGAGGAAGAGAGTAGAGAGATGGAATAACCTGATTTCATTCTTACCAATCCACTTAGTTTAAAATGTCAGGAAGTTGAGTGGATTAAGGGTATTATAGTTGCTATTCATAAAGGTATTTTGTTAGAACTTCCAAATAGCAATCTGGTGAAATAAGCCTCGCACAGCCTTAAATGAAAGCCTGTTACAGTACTTAAAGTTTCCTAGAGAAAGAAAAAGACCCCCAGGTATTAATTTACCTAAAAAGCAGCTGCCTGAAAGATACTGTAATGTATCCCCTTCTGCCAATGCTATAAAGCAGGTTACCAGTCACAGAATTAGGAGGTTTGAGCCCAGATCTCCTGGTGGTAGACCTGCAATTAGCAGTAATGAGAGGCGTGTCTGCATTCTGATAAGAGCTGCAGCTGTATACATATTATAGACTCAGGTCCCTTTCAACAAAATCCAAGGACATTTTTTTAAAGCCACTAGATTCCAAGCATCATTAGACATGTTTGGGTTTCAAAATTCACAAATTAAAATACAGAGCCCCACATGTAGCTCACAAATACATCTGGGACAGGAAGGTCATATCAAACAAGAGAAAGGGGGAATGAGCCCCAATTTGCATGGCAGGGGAAGGTCATATCAAACAAGAGAAAGGGGGAATGAGCCCCAATTTGCATGGCAGGAACTGGGGGGCTTAAGCCAGTTGACCTAAATATTATGTTGTTCCCTCTTAATCCAAGGATGCATACAGGCTTGTAAATGAGGCTCTACATCAAAGGTCTACAAAGCAACTTCTATTTGTTTCCCTACTGCTTTTTCAGAGATAGAAAGTTGTGCAATAGGAAAGATGTCTTCCCCATGATAGAGTTGGAGTGAAAAGTCTTGAAAAATGCAGGAATATGGGGGAATGGAAGATAGAGAGAGATGTAGACTGAATGAACTGTGGTTCTAACCAATAAGTAGAGCTGTATGAACTGGAGCTTGTCTGTTTGTCTGTATCCTTGTTAGGCCTGGGTACTGAGGATATAATAATGGTAAGTTAGATCTCCTCCCTCAAGAAACTTAGAGCACAGATAAAGTGACAGGCTGAGTTGCAGACATCCATAATATGGCATATCTGGTGCTATGATAATGAAGAGTACATGGAAGCAACTAGGAGAGACACTTGATGTGGTCTTTAGTCAGGAGTGACATTTAATGTGAACCCTGAAGTGGTGAGTTAAGGGAGGATGGAATGCCTCTAGAAAAGGACAGCAAGCTAGAGAAAGGGTGATTTTTTTAAGGAGTGGTGTATAATTTAGTGATAGAAGAGAAAGAAGAGTGAAACAATATCAGGAGCCAGATCTTGCAATAAGGCCAGTCACAGAGTGTGGAGCTTACAGGCATTCACTGCTTCCAAAAAATCTACAGGGAGCAGGGATGTATATACATATCAGAGGAAAATTAACCCAGTTCTGTTTCCCAACTCAGAAACCTTACACTGTTGCTTGTGTTTTATCCATTTCCTTTAAGAAGCCCTACATTTTTGATCAATTATTATGTCTACTCTATGGAAAGCAACACCATCTCACAGCTTACCCATCACAGGTTCTGGAGCTTCAGTCTGCACAACACTGAGTTTATCAAGGACTGACTTCCCTGCATTTTGCTTTCAATAATCAAATAGAAAATGTGACAGAGGGCTGGTTATGTAGTAAACTGAGATGTTCTGACCTGAAAAGAAGTTTAGGGATTGGGATCCATTCCCTGGAAGAGCTCAGGGAAGAAAAGGACCACAGCTGAGGTCACAGCCTTTAGTTGAGCCTTGGATCTCCAAATACCCAAATATGCTTTACTCTCTACTCATCTCTCTCTCTATTATAAACCAGAAATTCAAAATTCCCACCCCAAAGTCAGAGAGGTCTACATTACAGGAAGGAATGGAAAAGATGATTGAATATGATGGGTGATAAGAAGAGAAAGAAGCTACAGGAATGTCAATTCATCAAGGGGAAAAAAAGGCAATAACACTTCAGGAATCAAGGAAAAGCACCAGTTCAATGTAAGTAAAGCATTTTTAAGGTGATGAAAATTGCTTGTAGCATTATCCTGTTGCAAAACAGTCGTGAGATACCAGAGAACTTAAGCATGTACAGGCACACGCAATATTCTGTGCAAATACTTTATCTAGCAAAATAACCAGGGGACTGAAAGGAGATCTGAGGAACTTCAGTTTTCAACTGCCAAGTGGATCAAAGACATGAGCAGCAGAAAAAGCCACATGGAAGGCTAAATTTAGTCTTTCCCACACTAGTTCTTTCCACTGCCAAGGTCTGCTGGCTGTTGCCTGGACTCAGCCTGGGTGTGAGTGATTTCCATCTGAGACTCTATTTTTTGCTTTGAGTGAGTGAGCCTTTGCTCCCACAGTGGTCAGGCTCAAGGCACTAAGTACAGGTATTCATTTTTGTTTGTGTCCCTGCCATCTCTGCAGGCTGTTAGGGACTAAGAAAGTACTCTGGAAGATTTTGAATCTCAAGATGTAGTAAAGAAGCCATGAGACCAATGGCTCCTTAAGAGGATGAGATCTGAGAACTGTGGTTGAAAGCCAACCCAAGGAGGAAAGTCCATGGACTCCTATCTCCAAGTCACCACCAAGAAGCTAGAAAGTGGAGCTATGGCTTAAGTGATAGAGCTCTAGCCTTAAGAGGAAAAGGCTAAATGACAGCATCCAGGCCTTGAGTTCAAACACAAAAGTACAATTGAAAAAAGCAAAAAAAAGTAATCGTAAAGGAGAATAATGTCAGATTAAAAAGCAGATAGCAATGAAAACACAGATACACACATCAAGATGTGCGTGCACAGCTAATATTATGTAATGAGTATCAACTGAAAAAACAAAAAACAACAAACCAGACTGATATGTCATAAATACTGAGAAACAAAACTTTTTTTATTCTTACCATCTTTTTTCCTTTAACAGATTTGTATTTAAGAATTGTTTTTTAAAAAAATCTTAAAAGTTTACCGTTTTCCTGTGTAAATAAGACCATTAAATGTAAATAACTTTAATAAAACGCTTATAGCCATATACAAGAGTTCAAACCCCTGTACTATAAACCCTAATTTTTAAATTTAAGTACATTTTTCCCTTCTAAAGTTGATTTTTTCTATTGTTTTTAGAAAAAAATAAAATAACTGGCAAATATTAAAAAAAATCTTTTATGCCTTTGATGAATATATAAAGTTGTAACACATGTCTTTCTTGCTTCACTTTCATCATATGCCTTACTGTAAACAAAACTACCCACCAACATTCATATTGGACCCACGTTCACTAGTCAGTGGCAGCCACTGACTGGCTACTGATAAAAGAATTGGGCCTAGTGCAAAGAAATGTTTGCTGAAAAAAAATCAGTTGGATTTGTGGAATTTACAGTAAGAAGTAGTGTATACTTAATTATTTTCAAGTTGTTCACAAGATTCCTATCAGTAAATATATACTAAATATAGGAAAGAACATATATATATACAACTATACAGGCTGAGAATTCTGAAACATTGAGTTTCTGTTCCCTCATGTCCATAATGACTAATCATACAAAATGTGCATGAGGACTAAATATGATAATGTTTGTCTTATACTGTAAAATATTCCCCCAACTCCTAAACAATACAGTAATACAATGAACCCAATGTGAAAGGTCAGGAAGAAGCACTTACTCTGCAGCCAGCCCCTCCTTGGTGATCACCACCTAGCTGGATGACAGCTGTGCCTGCTGGACCACAGCTCTGTGCTCCTAAGTATCAAATTAGTGGACTCCTGTACCAGGCTGGGTGAGGTTGAGTAACTAGCCTGACCTAACTTTCAAAGGAGAGTTGATTTCTCCATGGACTGGCTTTTGTCCTTTAGCCAATCTGTCAGACCTATAGCTTCTGGTAACTTGGGTGTGGCACAGGAATACACTCGGCTTGGCTAAAGTTAGACACCAGGAGTAGTTCATAACCTGTTACTTCATTCCATGGAAAGGAAGATTCATTTTTTTCTGTGGAAATAATAAAGTGTCCATACAGAGAGATGAGTCATACAAGGCCCTGGGGGGGACATTCAAAGATTCTTTCACAACTTTATCCAGCAACTCCAGGAGGGGGGTGGGGGGGTGGGGGCGAAATGCCAATCATACATCCTAGCCATATGGACAGTCATTCTCATTCTAAAACTTTCCAGAGAAGGAGGCTTCTGCTTGAGAAAGCTCACTCTCAATAAGTTCCTTATTCATGTTTTCTGGGACATGAGGAAAAAAAGTCATCTTTGTGCACTAAGAGTTCAAATTCCAGCTTACCTCCATCTATGTACAAATTCATTTCTTAGCCTCTTTGTACCTTGGTCCTCTCATCTTTCTTTCCTTCTTTCATTTTTGTTGGTCGTGTGGCTTGAACTCAAGGCCTGGGTGCTGTCCCTGAGCTCTTTCACTCAAGGCTAGTGTACTACCAATTTGAGTCACAGTACTACTTTCAGTTTTCTGGTGATTAATTGTATTTTTTTTTGACAGTCCTGGACCTTGAACTCAGGGCCTGAGCCCTGTCCCTGGCTTCTTTTTGCTCAAGGCTAGCACTCAACCTCTTGAGCCAAAGTACCACTTCTGGCTTTTTCTATATATGTGGTGCTGAGGAATTGAACCCAGGGCTTCATATATACAAGGCAAGCATTCTACCACTAGGCCATATTCCCAGACCTTTCTGGTGATTAATTGGAGATAAGAGTTTCATGCCCTTTCCTTCCCCAGGATGAATTCGTACCCGGATCCTCAGATCTTAGCCTCATGAGTAGCTAGGATTACAGGGGTGGGCCACTGGCATCTCTCATCTTTACAATGAGGTTACCTTACTGAGTTGTGCTGAGGATTGAGTGAGTAAATTTAGAAACTGTGCCTGACTCACACAGTGTACTTCATAGATGTTCATGCTGTTGCTGGTAATAAATATCATGATAACTGCTAAACTTCTCATGATCACTCACCACAGTTTCTCCAGCTATCCAACTTTAACCTGAAAAATAATAACAAGAGCACACTGACTTTCTGGAAGAGTTCAGCAAGATGAGATGAGGTGAGAGACACTTGGGGACTTTAGCCCATTGCAGGGCACACTGGAGTAGCCAGACATGTCTGTTTCCTTTCCCTGTGTTCCTCTCCTTATTAAACATCTTTCACTTCAGATGGGACTCACTTCCCTTTGTTCTATATTCAAAGAACAGCCAAAAGTAAATAAGATTGCTCATTCACAAGCATTTATTAAACTTCTATCATGGGACAGTTACTTTTGATGCTCTGGTGTTTAAAGCATTAAGTCAGAGAGAGAACATCTCTACTGACAGCAAGCTTGTAGTCCAGTGAAAGTGAATTAGGATGACTTTCTGCTCCTGTTCTGCCTAGAAGCTAAATCTTTCCTCCAAGTACTAAATATCCTTTATTGGGATTATCACAGATATGCATCACAATTCCAGTTAGAAGAGCCCAGCACAATAGGCATGAACCTGCCCTGAGTCACTTGGTAATCAACTGGAATTTGAGTTAAGCCCTATTGTAGAGCCTTTGCTTTTAATCACCACAGTTCCAGGTTCAAAGTCTTGCATCAAAAGAAGCACTAGGAAAAAGAAAGGCAGAGGAGAAACCTTGACTCCCCAAAGAACATCTGGCAGCATCTGGTACAAAACCATAACTAGTGCAGCCTAGGAAGACTTAATGCTTGTCATTTAAAAGGCAGTCCAGTGGATTTAGATGCTATCTTATTTCAGCACTACCTTAAGTTTCAGTGAGGTACTGGCAAGGGGAGGGAATTTATGGGACTAGGAGGTTGAGCCTCTCTCCTGGAGAGAAGCTTTGAAAGAATTAACTGTTATCTGATCAGAACATCAAACTCTCCTGCATGAGAGCCTTTTTGCCTTAAGCTCCATTAGCACCAGGTGGTCACCTCATGCATGGCGAAGTTCCCCTGCTCAGACTTTCACATCTATAACACTGCTAGTCTGTTATGGCAAGCTCCCTGGTCATATTGGACTGACCAAACCCAGAAGGAGAAACTGAAACACAAAAAAAGCTAAGTTATGCTAGAATTATTCTAAAAATAAAGGTTCCTTTGAGAACACTTTAGAACACGTAAGAAATAAATTAAGCCAGACACAAGTGGTTCACATCTGTAATCCTAGCTACTCAAGAGGTTGAGATATGAGGATCATAGTTCAAAGCCAACACAATCAGAATAGTTCAAAGTCAACCCAATCAGAAAAGTCCATGAGGCTCTTATCTCCAATTAAGCAACAAAAAAAGCTGGGAGTAGAATTGTGGCTCAAGTGGAAGAGCAAACAAAACAAAACAAGACAAACAAAATACAACTCAGGGACAGTGCCCAGGCCCTGAGTTCAAGTCCTAGGACTAGAACACAAACAATAAAGAAATAAGCTAAGCCTTTTGAGAGGATAGGGAGAAATATGGAGAGCCAGATGAGTAACTGCTGCTAGAAACTGTGAGTCCTAGGAAGTTTCTGGGAGGACTGAAGGTGTTCCCTCTCCCCCTCTCCCACCCCAGGTAAAGAACCTGGTGTTTGGAACTAGTTCTCAGTGGTTCCTGAGTTCACCAGTTAGCAATGTTGGAGAATTTACTGTGTATGTATTCTCCTGAATATTCTCTTCCCAAATGTTCACCTGTATTCTTTAGTAGACATTGTCATTAGTAACATGACAAATCTTGAAGCTAAATAGTAGATGTAGTGAATGCACAGCTGAAAAGCAGTAGGAGCCTAATCTAATCGGCCAAGATGCTGGCAATAGTGAGGGACTTTGTGATTACCTTTGGCTTTCAGGAGACCAAGGGAAGCAGGTAGAGCAAGGACCAGTGAGGCAATGTCCATCTCACATCTGGACTTCGAAATTTGGTTTATCTGAACTCAGGGAATCATTAAGGACCCAATGAAATCATTTGAGATAATGGCCAAAGCATGTATTGGAGTGTCCGAGGACCTGGATTCTAGTCTTGTTTCTGAGACAAATGAACTATCCAAGTCTTTGAGTTACCTGTATCATCTCATTTGAATGTGGAGGTCATAGTCTTTCCCTCAGAGATGGGTAAACAGAACAAATGGATCACGAATTCAGCTCTCATATGCACCCCAGCTCATCAATTGCCAACTCTAGTTCCCAACCTATATACCATCCAACTCAACTGGTTGTGGTATAAGTTAACATGCAGCATTTATAGAGTACCCAGCACAATGGAGAGGAAATGTTTGTTACTTTCTATTTTCAGCCACATCTCCCCTCTGCCTTTCTCCCAGGTTGTAGTAAATGTCTGGGTCTGCTTTCTGGGATGGGGTTGGAGGTTGTGTTGCTTAGGACAGAAAACATTTCCCCAGCCTTTTCTCCTCCCAGTTGCTGTGACAGCCACTGCCCTTTTTGGTTTATAGCCCACTTATGGAGGGACACTCCGGTCACTGGGTGTTTGTGTAGTGTTTAATCATTAGAAGGTGGTGGTTTTAATACTGTGAACCCCAGGGCATCTGCAAATAAGTCAGCTATTTGTCTCTGTCTATCAGTATCTGGTTTTGGACGCTTCTCTCTAAGGACACAGAGCTGACCTTTCCTGACATATTTTGCTCCCAAGGACTAGAAGAGGTTACTTTCCAAGGATACATTAGGACATGACTGCTAGAGTCAAGAGTGGATTGCCCATAGCCTGGAAAATAAGCAACCAGCCATCTAAGATAGGTCTCCCCGTTCCATACAACAAAACTGTCCAGAATTTGGGCTGGGAATAT